>NC_136495.1:100073502-100441002 GCF_053919585.1 Euprymna scolopes
TTACATTAATTTAACAATGTTAACATAAAAATGTTCTCAAAATATAGCATCTCTGTGCCTGTTTTACAAATACTTTACCCCTCTCAACGTAAATACCCCCGACAAACCTGACACACAGCGAAATCCCCACCCCTGCATTGTAAAGATTTCTAGATGCTGTAAAGCCTTCTACTCAAATAGCTTATTTTCTTGAACTGCCAGACTTTGGAATTCCCTCCCAGACACCTGCTTCTCTGACTGTACTAACACACACAAGATCAGATGGAATGTGAACAAATATCTCACTGTCCAACTCCCTGCATAGTATCCTTGAAGATCTGGTCCCAAATAATAACCCCTTATGACTTAGTGGCAATGTTCTTTGTTTGGGGTGAAAAACCAGCAAAAACAAAAAGTTATCTTAACAATTTATTTGACAACTTGAAAGTAATGACACGTAAAACCATCAAGTGATTATCTTAGTGACGTATACTAATGACATCATTTAGAGGAGCAGGATGGTCTTTTTAAGATACTTCGAAATTAGTTAGTGTTTAGAGCTTGAAGGAGATACACAGAAAGTTAAGGAACCGCCCAGTAATGGATTGAAGTACCTGAGGAAGCGAGGGCGGGGGGCAATGCCTATCAAACGTACGAATCTAAGACCAGCGTTGCAACTTTCCAAAAGTATAAAAAGTGACCAAAAAACAAAAAACAAAAAAAAAACTCGAAGCCGTGTCATTCTTGGGGAGAATTTTCATTGCAGCTTTTCTATCAAGATAAGACCAAGATGGACCAGATATGTCTCTTGGTTCGCCAGATGTTGAAACCCTAAATAAATGTTAATGGTCGTTTGTGGGTTAAAGGTATTTGTGTATGCTATTGTTCCACTCTCTATTTAAATGTACTTAAACACACAACGAACTTTAGATAAACGATTACATGTAGATACACACGTATATACACACTCGCAAACAATTATATACTAGACACTTATAATAGAAACTCATAAATATATACACAATTTACACTCCCCCATGCTATACAAACTCCCACAATGCAACACAACTTCCTATCAATGCAGACACAAAGTGATGACCAACATTGGACTTTTATGGAAAAACTGAAAGTAATTTTTTTTTATATGAGTTAGATAAAGTCAAAGCTTGTCTAAATTGTGTAGTTAGCAAGCCAAACGATTTTTGGTTTTGAAACTCCCCGGAAGTAAACGGTGTTAATTAATTTGAAGACCTTGCTGAAAATGTAGGTCAAAATATATGAATAAACTGATTTTTACACATTTCTATGTAATGAAAATAAAATATATTTTTTAAATGTAATAAATAAAAATATTTCTTAACATGATTTAAAAAAAAAATGATGCCAACCTCCTGTCTAATAATACAATGGCATTCTGCATCATCTGATGCACTGCAGCATCTGCTGTGCCTATACATTTTGAAGCTGGAATTGGCTCTCTGAATGCAAGCCTAGGCAGGTGATAAGGAGACCGAGGGTTGCTCAGTTACCAGGGTCTCCCTCGCTGTGTTGCAGACAAAGTCCAACAGAAAAGCAAGCCAATACGGTCAGAGCCAGCACGGCTACAGGAGTTGCTGGTAAGCTGTTGCAGTGCTTCACTATTCGCATATCAGGACTCCAAACCGGATTTTTTGTCTGGATTTTCTCTCTTAGTCTTTGCATTTCAAAAACATAAAAAAGTAAATATGCTAATTTATATTTTTTAAAAATATGTTTATTTGCAGAAACATTTTTACAGAAATCATTTATATTGAATGTAAAATATGTCTTTTAAATATAATAAATTAAAAAAAATGCATTATAATATTGAATGTATGTTCAAATAAATGGAAAAGAAAACGAATAAATGTTACCTTAACATATTACGGTTCTGAATTCTTTAGATGATGATCGATTACGCTTATTATTTGAATTCTGCGGACTACTGTTCTCACCTTGAGTATCATTTGCTCAACGTTTTGGTCAAGGTAACCTTCGACATTCTTCAAGAATTACTTAGGACTTCTACCCAGTCATGGTTGATGGAACAAAAACATGCTACCACCGTCAATTAAATATAAGGGGTTCTGTTCAAAATTCTGTGCAGATTGCTGAGTTCAACAGTAAGATTCACCCAAGTTCGACAAGATACACCTGAAGAAGGTTGGAGGTTACATCGACCAAAATGTTGTGCAAATAACACTTAAGATGAGAAGAGTAGTCCAAAGAATCCAAATAATGTGAATCACTTAACATAGTTCAAAAATACGATTTTCTTCACATTTCATAAATTGCATCAAAAAATAAACATAATTGAACTACATAATAAATACAAATCCAGTAGATGGTATTGACGAAAAAATGATGTTTAAATCAACGGTTATCAGATTGAGTAAAGGAATGCTATTCAACAGGGTCTTCAACACTACCTGAAAGTACTTCTCCCACGTTCTTACGCTTAACATTCACAGACAACATGAATTGGGACAAATACATTGAGGTAATTGCCAAGGCTGCTATGAGGCTCTCTCTACCGTGCTCACATTTGAAGGTATCCTATATCTCTACAAAGCCATTATTCGCCATGCATTGAGTATTGTTATCACATCAGAGCTGATGCATCTGTCACTAATCTCTCGCTCCTAGATAGGGTTCAAAACGAGTCGTCAACCTAATAGGTCCCACACTGTCAGCCAAAATCCAACATCTGCCCCATCTTCAAAATGTGGCAGCCTTGTGTCTGTTTTACAAATACTTTAATGGTAAGTGCTCAGTTGAATTCAAAACACTAATACCCCTTTGAGTAAACACACACAACAAACCCAGGCAACAAAATCCCACCCTACACTGTGGAGATCCCTAGATGCTGTAATGCTTTCTACTCAAATAGCTTCTTCTCTTGAACTGCTAGATTTTGGAATTCCATCCCGGACCCCTGCTTCTCTGACTGTACTGACATGCAAAAGTCCAAGTGTAACGTGAACAGACATCTTGCTGCCTAACTGTCTACATAGTATTCCTGCAAATCTGGTCCCAAATAGTAGCCCTTTACGGCTTACCATTAGAGTATTTGTAAAACAAACACAAGGCTGCCACATTTTTTATAACAAAACACTGTGCTTGGTTAGGGTGAAAAAACAGTAAACATATTGTCCTATGCGTATTTGTCTTTTTTTATTTTCTTCACAAAGTGTTTATCCATCAATTCAAATTTTACATACGTTTTGTGGAAGAGTTTCCCCCTCTTCTCTTGTTTGATATACATGTGTGTTTGAACCAAAAAATTCTTCAAAGACTTTCAAAATCAGAACTCGTTCGTATTGATAAATATGAAATTTTGCCAAAGCTTTTAATCTAGCTCTTGTAGAGGCAGAGCTACCTACTTATGAACTAGGGTTGTTGGCTGGATCAATCCTGCAGTACCCTCCTATACCGCTATCAGATTCAATAGTTTCAGAAGCACTCAAGAGGTTTTTTTACTCCCAGTTAAAATGTAGATAGAAAAAAATTATATAGAGTCGCTTTTAACAATAGCATATTAAAAAAAAATGCTAATGTGCATGTGTTTTGATTTGGTCAAAACGTAAGTTGCTGAAACCGTTGAAAAAATATCTGGTAATATTTTCAGTTCAACAGAGATCATTTTAAAGAACATATATGATGTCTTCTACAATGGGTCAAATAGCATCTTGTGTTCAATTAATCGTATAAAATAAAGTAGAAGAATTCCATAGATTAAAATAATGATACTAAGCCTTATGCCTAAAATACTTATTTCAATTTTGATCCAAATCAATTACATGATTTTGATTCTCGAAAATATTTCAAATGCAAGGAATCTTAAGAACTTGAAATTCCAAGAATCGTATTTAAATGTTGTCCTATAACCATGGATCAAATTAAATTCAAATCTGAAATATGTGAATTTTCAAATGAAAGGCTGTATTCATATGACCTTCTAAAACCTTTTAATTTGCAGAATACTTATTAATATCTATTGTTAAAATATCACAAACATCAGAAGTATCTGAATTTTTATGACAAACTTTCATCCCCTTTTTAATCTTTGTGCATAAAACTAAATTAAACTAAATATTGCCCATATTTGGACCCTTTTCTAAGATTCATAATAATCAGTTAAGTAGTTTAGGAGTGAATCCTATACATAGAAATATATAAACATGGATTTCACTATCCAAAATGGCGACTTGCCACATATGGATCTAGTCCCAATTCCATTCCACACACAGGCTTATTTTCAAGGAATAATTATATGAACTAATGAGGATGGATTATAAAGTTTTTAGAATGGAACTTTGTCTTTAATTCTACAGATATATTGTTGAATAATCAAGGTTGTGTGTACCGAAAATCCTGCGAATGAAACTGATGACAAGTGAAATACAAATAATAATTGAAATTTTGAAAGGCCAATTTTAATAAATCAGTTGCACGTGCAGCTTCACAGCATAGAATGCCAGAATTAATTGTCAACCTTATGAACCTGTCATCTCTCTAGGCTCAACGCACTCATCGTTGCTCACCACCAAAACCCACAATAAAGCTGTATTTTTTATAAATCAAAGGTTATCATTGTTCTGTGTACAGCCATATTATGGCATTGTCGTAATTTACACGCTAATATCATTTAGAAAAAGTATAAAACCTTAATTTCAAATAACCTGTGGGCAAAGCAGCAACCTATGTCCTCAATCGGTGAACCATTTATGAGAAAATAAAAATGAAAATATGCACAGATAGGAGACTCATTGATATGAAACTATCGGTAAAAAAAATTACAGGGGGGGGTGAGTTGTTCAACTCGACCAATTATTATATTAATAAAAAAGTAATAAATTAACCGGTGATAGAATTTGTTTGTTTTATTTTATGCAACCATTTCATTTTTGTTATGCAATACTGAAATATAATGCCTTTTCAAAATTATACATTTTATACAATTAATTGAATATATGTGAGAGCAGCCCTAATGAAATAACCTAGGCACTCTGTGTTGAGAACGTTATAGATAATTTTCTGCATGAGTGCACAAAACCTCTAATAAAAGATTAATAAATACAAAAGGCACAGAATAATTAAACAACACTTTTTTATAACGAAACAACGAAAAGGTTTATTTCGCATTAAGAAGGACTATGTCCAAGGTGAAAGAAAAGACAAATGAACAGAAAGTTCTTGAGTGTTCTACCGTCTGGAAGCAGAAAACTTAAAGTGTTCCTAGACTGTTCAGTGGAAGCCTTCAGTGAGGTAGTCACAGCCTGGGGGGATTCGGTAGACAGAGAGCGAGAGGAGTGAGGTCTGTGTTCTTTGGTGGTTGTAGCTCCTCTGCTCGCTGCTGGATCGTTCCAGACAGGAGTAAATAGTCCATTAAGGGACACATAGGATTAATGCACCCTAGTAGATGACTGGTTAGTGTGTGGCTGAATCAGTCAGCAAGGGGACATTAATCCATGAGAAAATAGTTTGTTGTGGTAACTGCTACAACATAATAGCAGACATAACGAAAAACACTCACAAACTATTTTCTCACACACAAGTTTATACATACATTTACTCACTTACAAAGCAGGCACACTAATACAGATGCATATAATGCAAGGACTATCCTATTTACACACACTATAGTATGGTGTCAGTCGAAACAAACATGTCCACTCAAATTCTATTTACAGACTTTCCTCTTTCACCCCAAAGAAGCCATATTGTCACTTGGACGTAAGGAGCTATTATTTATGGCCATATTTACAAGGACACTATGTAATGAGTTGAGCAGCGAGATGTTTGTTCACATTACATTTAAATTTATGAATGTTAGTACAGTGAAGGAAACAGAAGCTTGGAACAAAATTCTAAAATCTAGCAGTTAACGAAAAAAAAACTATGAGCACATATGGCGTCTACGGACCTCTACAATGAAGAAGTATAATTTTGCTGGCTGTTTAGTTAATTGGAGGTATTTACGTTGAGGGGACACAAGTGTTGTGAGTTCGTCAGGTTACATTCTATTAAAATACTTGCAAATCAATGATCTCCCAAATCATATCCTAAGATCATTCATAGACATTTATGCTGACGACACTACCACTAATGGCAATACTTCAAAGGGCATAAATGACCAAGTTCTCTCTAATTATCGCTCCTCTGATCTTGAGCACGTGATACAATGAGGAAAGAGGTGACTGGTTACTTTTAATGCATTTAAAACCAAGCTTCTATCTTTACATCATCAACGCTCTGATCCCCTTCTGGCATCAACTGAAATGAATGGCTATCGTCTTGGGGAGGCTTCATGTTTTGACAAGCTTCTTGGGCTTGACCTTTACTCCTGATCTGAAATGAAATACGTACATCAAATCTGTTGCCAAGGTCGCTGGTAAAACGGCAGGATCCTTATGCCACTCTATTAGATATCTCACTGTTGATTCAATTCTCTATCTATATAAAAGCCAGGTACGTCCAAGGATGGAGTACTGCTGCCATATCTGGGCAGGAGCTGCTAGAAAGACCTTATCCTGCCTTGACAGAGTTCAAAATAGACTTCGTAGCCAAGTCTCTTCTCTGTAACCTCTTTCTCACAGAAGAGAGGTTGCGAGCCTGTCTCTGCTTTATCATTATTTTCACGGCAAGTGCTTGTCTGAGCTCCAATCTATGGTCCCCTCCCACCAAACTTTCACAAAAAACACTTGTCTAGTTGAAACCACTGTCAATAATTTCCCTCACTCTTTATCTGTGCCTAAACCTAAGCGTAGATTCCATGAACAAAATTTATTTCTTAGAACAGCATACCTGTGGAACTCTGCTTTCCAGCTGACTACAATTTGGTAGTCTTCAAGTCCAATGTAAACAAATTCTTGATGAACCTTTCCTTTAAGGAATCCAATTTACCAAATTTCCGCTACTAACGATTACTATGGTATTATCCCACTGACTACGGTACACTGAATAACCCTTATCCTTGATAAGCGGTGACTCCTATGTAAAAAAACAAAAAAAAAAAAACACACAAGCACAGGGATGTGGCGATGAGACACAAGTTCGAGATTGATTGATAGTGCAGGACCTGTTAGGTTGGAAACCTGTCTAAGAAAGAGAGACTTGTGGTAGATGCACAAACCTAGATGTGGCAACAATACTCCATGCATGGGTGAATGGTAACTTTGTAGAAATACAGGATACTCTCAGATGTGATTAGTTTAATAGAATGGTAAAGAGAGCTCACATTTTTGCAAAAATCTTGTTCTCATGACAATCTGAACATTCAATCTTTACCAATGGATTTTTTATTTTTTTAACAATTTATATAATTATAAAACTCAAATGACCTTGTAATGAGTGATGTAACCCACTTTCCGGTTTACGTCATCTGGTTGTGCATGCGTGCATAAACATCAACCCATAACAACGTAAACAAATAAACACAAATCGCTTCTTTTGCAGATTTTGACCTGTGCACTGAAATATTAACGTTATTATTTCGAAATGATTATTTAACATGGGAAGAGTGGGGGTGTTTTGCAACTATTCTTTATACTATACTGTCACTATTTTCATACAACTAAACAACTTTAACCCGTTGACGAACATAAGAACAATTGTAGTAAAGCCAAGACTACTACTACTACTACTACTACTACTACTCTCTATCCGTCCCTTTTCCTTCTTTTTTTATTTTTTGTTTACATTTCTAGATACAAAATAGTTGTGTGAGAACGGTGAATTTGTTGACACATTTACTAATCTGTTTCAATATTAGTTTTATTTTATTTTATTTATTTAGGTTTTATTTTTTTGCTTCAGGTTTTATTAATTATTTTTTTTTTTAGATTTTAAGTTTCTATAACTTGGTTGAAGAATTCCAATATGGGTTTTTCATTCTTATATTTCTCATCAGTAGGTTCATATGCGTTTTTGCTGCTAAATGACTTTTGTCGGCATTTGATTCGTAGGAAAATCATGTTTAATTTTCGATTTTTGAGCGATTATTTGGAAAAATAGGTAACTTTACATGAATAGGGAGGATTTTTTTTCACGTTTAAGTGATCCGTCCGTGATTTTTCATTCTAATATACTTTCATAGAAATGTTTCTGTTATGTCAAAAAAAAACTATTTTCTTTACGTCACAAGTGTCACATTCATACATGAATTCCATAGCTAATATAACATACTGACCCAATGGGTCACGGGTAGTCTAGTTTATTTATAAAAATGTAATAATTACATATGGATAGGTTTTATCATTCTTTCCTTTGGTAGTGTCTTATGTTCATCAATTTTAACTGCAGTTGGATGCGCTGTTCACATATTTCTGAATGGTATATTGCAAAAAAAAATGAACAAAGTTTGTTACCTCTAGTAAATGCTCTTCAGAACGTTTTATCAGGTCTTCAAACACATCCCTAAATTGGTATAATTTGTGAGCCTGACTTGTTTTGTGCGTAGCAATCTCTTCCAGGGGCTTGTACACATTTTTAATGAGTAAACCAGCAACATCAAGGTGAGCCTAAAAATGAAAAAAAAAAAAAATTTAATTAAAAGAAAAGTGAAAAAAAAAAACAGAAAAAAAATAATGAAAAAATGAAAAATAATGAAACAAAAATGAAATAACTTTTTTAATTTAAAAATATTTTTTAATCTTAAAATAAAAATTAAGATATTCAAATATAATAAAAATTTGAAAATTTAAGATACAAGAATGTTGTAAACAAAAACAAAACAAAACAAAACAATGAAAAAAATGAAGAAAAATTATAAAACAATGAAAAAAATGAAAAACTAAATAAATATTAAAAGTGAAAAGAAAAGTGGGAAAAAAATGAAAAAAAAGAAGAATGAAAAAGACAGTGCAAAAAATAAAAAAAAAAATGTAAAAATTAAAAAAAATGATAAAATAAAAAATAATGAAAAAAATATAAAAAACACAATCAAAAAATGAAGAATGATGAAAAAATTAAAACATTTTCAATTTTGAAATACTTTTAAAAATTAAAAAAAATATGAATACAATAAAACCCCGGGATCCGACATCAAAAATCGGTATGGAGTATTGTTGCCACATCTGGGCAGGAGCTTCTAGAAAGGACTTATCCTGCCTTGATATAGTTCAAAATAGACTTTGTAGCCTTGTGGGGGATGTCCTTTTCTCTTCCCTGCAACCTCTTTCTCACAGAAGAGATGTTGCGAGTTTGTCTCTGCTTTATCGTTATTTTCTTGGCAAGTGCTCGGCTGAGCTCCATTCTATGCCCCCCCCCTCCGCGCCAAACTTTCACAAAAAACACCCGTCTAGCAGAAAACACTATCACTAATTTCTCCCACTCTTTATCTGTGCCTAAACCTAAATGTAGATTCCATGAACAAAGCTTCTTTCTTAGAACTGCACGACTATGGAATTGTCTTCCGTTTTTCTGCTTTCCAGCTAACTACAATATGGTTGTCTTCAAGTTTTACGTAAACAATTTTTTGATGAGCCGTTCCGTATAAGTTAACAAATTTCCCGAATCTCCATTACTAATGGTCACTATATTGTCCAATTTCTACTGTACACTCGTTAACCCTTATCCTCGAGTGGCTTCTTGGCCTTGATAAGTGGTGATGCCTATGTAAAAAAAAAAAAGTAACAAAATACAGTACAGTATATAATACACATGTATATAATCAAATAACATTATTTGATTATTTGCCCCACCTTACGTGGGGCAAATATCGTAACCAGGGGCCGGAAAAAACATCATATTCCACATCGTAACCTAAAAAAAAAAAACACATCCTAGGGCTACTGTACCCCGGGTTTCTGCTGTATACAAAACTGAAAAATCAATTAGAAATTTTTAAAAATCGAGAATGTTTCAGAAAGCAGTTCAAATGTTTACTTCTATAAACAGACAGACAAGTCGTTTCTGTTTTTTGTTGTTTTTTAACGACGTTTGTCTTTTTTGTCTTGTGATGAAGATAGCACTTGTAAAAAGAAAGTGGAAGCTTATCAAAAATAGAAGCTTAGTGAGTTAAAAGAAGAGAGTAAGTTCAATTCTATAAGAGGAGATTATCGGGATAATATAAAGCTCAACAAGTTTCATTGGAACTTATATAGGAAAACAATAAGAATGGAAAATGAAATCACAAAAACTATATATTGGTAAATAAAGAATGGTTCATTTATTCAATAAGATATACAAACATTTAGTTGGGGGAAAGAAGGGACTCTTTATACCAAGGCATTTCAAAACCTAATGCTTCTCATCAGAAGAGTAGAGAAAATGCTAGGCAACATAATGGGGATGCGACGTCTAGCGTGGGATTCATCAGGAATGAAATAAAGCAATTAAATTATAGATGATGTTGGGGAGAGTTGTATTAAATTCTAAGATAAAGGAAGAGCGTATTATATAGAGTGTAATGCAAGAAGGTGTGTATGGCCAGTACCAGATGGGTGACCATTTGGGAAGGCTAGGAACTGCATTTACCATGCCGAGTCGTAGAAATTTCCAGGTTAATGTCTGGGGGGGGGTGCATTAATTCACTGGGAGAGATGCACTTCCAGTCTTCGTTAAGACATACATCTAGAAGAAGGTAAACTTTGATGTAAAACCTGCATTACACACAGATGATTTGTTTTTTATGGTGAAGGCTTTGTGTAGAACCAATCACTGTTATTGGTATTATTGCTAACCTCCATCAGTGCAGATGACCACCACAAGACAGAGTATACAGTATACTGCAGGTTTTTACATCAGAGTTTTTTTTCTTCTAAATGCATGTCTTAATGAATACTGGAGATGCATCTCCCCCAGTTAATTAATGCGCCCCCAGATACCAACCTGGAAAATTCTATGACTTGGTGCAGTACATACAGCGCCTTGCCTTCCCAAAACGGTCTCCCATCTGGTGCTGGCCAGGCTCATCATTGCTTAACTTCAGTGATTTGGCGAGAACCGGTGTGTAGTTGTCCGAAAACGTTGTGAACCAACAACTCGAAGATGAGAATAATCGTTCGCAATAAATGGATAAATAATTTAAATTACTCAATAAGAATTCCAATTAATTGAATAAAAAAGAGAGAGTCACTTTTTCTCTAAATGCTGATAGATATATAGAAAAACAAATAATTAGAATGGATGAACCAATGTACAATGTGTGTGTGTGTGTGTGTGAGAGAGAGAGAGAGAGAGAGAGAGAGAGAGAGAGAGAGAGAGAGTAACAAACAGAAACTAAGACATGTTTCACTTGGTGAGTTCATTGTAACTTACGGCTCATTGAGTAAATTAAAATCGATTTTCTTATCAAACATAACTCAATCCCTAAATTAAGGAATATTTTAGCACATATTTTATGTGATTAAAAGCTATAGGACAAAAAAAGCTATAGAGAAACAAACTTGTTCAAAGCAGCAGTGGCAGTTCATGTTGATTTCACGCATTGCTTCCCAATTGAACAAAATCTCTAATCAGCAGTTTTTTTTAGCTAACCAGAGAAACAAAGATCTTTATTGCCAAAAATTCACATGGAAATGTATATATAATGTGGAACGCTAAAATTGTCGTCCTAGTGAAAACAACCCTCCAGTTTTATTTTAAAACTTTTATTGAAAAAAATCAATTCAGGTAACTTGAGTATGTAGTAAAGCTGACATCTATTAAATTTAACCACCTTCAGCCTCAATCATTGCCTCGTTATGGGTCCAGAACTGGGAGCATGTCTTTTCCACAAGTGCTGGTAGGAGCTCAGTGAATACTTGGCGGATAGCAACGATCAGGCTGGCTTTAGTGTTGTGGGAGGTCCTCTTATGACCAAACGAAGTAGTCCAGTGGGTTTAGGTCGAGGGAGGAGGAGGAGGAGGAGGAGGGCAAGTGAGAGGAAGGTACAAAGTTGTAGCTTCCTGAAGCCAAGCCTGGGTTGCTTTGGACGTGGGTTGGCACCGAGTCCTGCTATCACACCCAAGATCTGCCAGCGGCGACCTGATTGCACTAGGGGATCACCAAATTCTTCCATACATCCAGGTACACTTTGGTGTTGCCTTTCAAGTCGAACGAAAATGTGAAGTGGCATGATGTGGCCATCACTTGAAACCACACCAAAGACCATAATTGTAGCCGGAAACTTTGTTTTCATCATCCAGTGGCACGTCCCTATTGTTCGTGGCAATCCAGTAATGCATTTTGAGGGTGCTTGGCAATAGTCCTGTTGTTAGAACTTGGAGCGGTAGAGAGCATGAGTTGTACAGTGGCACATCTCTGATCTCACTCATCGAACATTGTGTCATTTCAGACATGATAGAAGGCTCCTATCGCTTTTGGGATTTATACAAAACTGGCCATATGGTCTATAACAAAAAAAGAAAAACGGTTTTCATCAAACGGAAATGGAATCAAGTCGTCTTTTCTAAGGCAATAATGTTATCGTTCCACCCTGTACTATAAAAACTTAAACGCGCAGCTTTTTCTTGCTTTCTTGTATTTTTCTCCACAGACAACACGTGTGGGCCTGTTTTTAAAAGCTAATATAAGGTCTCTAACCCTTGATAAACACAAAAAGAGACACAAGTATTTTTGTAATATAAGCGAAGCATACGCATGCTGTTCACATATAAACGGTTCATATAAAAACTCTCTCACTAATAAACCAGGCATGCTAATATGCACACACACCCACACACACACACACCCACACACACACACACACACACACACACACACACACACACACACACACACACACACACACACATCTATCCCATTTACATACATGTAAATGCATAAAGTGCAAACCGAAATAAATGTGTGTACTGAATTTGTTCTTACCTTTCTTTTACCAGAACGTTTTTGCACCGTTTGGATTCGCCTTAACTTTATTTTGGGTTTTCACAGAAATTATCTGTGCAAAATCAATAAATTTTCGTTTGTTTTAAAATTCAATACAGAACGCATCAAAAGAAAAAGACGCTTCTTGACAAATATTTATCGACCTAACTTTAGTACAATAACTAGCAGGAAGACTTAATGTTGCTCGGGATTGAATGAAGATCATTACTATGTACCTTTTCCCTATGCTCAGAATATTATGTGGCCGTTACTTTTTAGTTGTCTAAAAACGTAGATAAAACGTAAATAAATAAATAAATAAATAAATAAACGCACAAAACTTATGCCCCATTAAAAAATTGGATTGCTATACAAAGAGAGGCCACAGATTGATTTTAAATATGCTCTTTTAAACAAAAACAATATTTCTTACTGAATTGTCATGTCGAAAATAGTAATAAATCCAAAAATTACGAAAATTCAGCGAGTAGAACAACTGCTATTATGCTTTTAGTAAAAAAAAAAAAAAGTCTTTCGATATCGGTTAAACATGTTGAACGCCATTAAGATGTAATCTAAAATATGCTTTCTCAGTTATGTCTCTTTTTCTCCTGATCTCAAATCTTCAAAACATCTATGAAAAATGCAATTTTTCCCAATTTTCTGTAAAAATTAAATTTAATTACAAATAACTTTTTACTCGATGATGAATTTTCGTAAGCTTTTGATATATTACTATTTTCGACATGATAATTAATAGTATTGTTTTTGCTTATAAGGACATATTTTTAAAAATATCGATCTATTGAACAAGTACCAAAATCGCTTGAATGGCTTGAATATATGCATCATTTTCGGGTGAGCAAAACCAAACCTAAATTGTAAATGCTAAAACAATAATAATAATAATAATAATAATAATAATAATAATAATAACAATAATAATAATAATAATAATAATAATAATAATAACAATCAAACAAATGGTGCTTGTACAGTTTAGCGAATACATTAAAAAAGTGAAGATAAAGAAAACTCTTCATGATGTACGTGCCCGTTATGGAATGAAGTTATTAAAAAAATCGCCAGGGGAGATAACTCCATCTCATTCTTGAAGTTTGCCAAAACGCGCATGGAAGTTAAAATAATTTTATTAATAAACTTTGAAACGATTTTTTGAAAAGAAAAACAAAAAACAAAAACAAACAAAAAAATAGAAAGAGGAATACGTAAAATTATTAAAAACTGTAAAAATAATCTCGCTAAATTTGGACAAACTTCGAGAATTAGATGGAATTTGCCAAGATCCGCCACGATCGACCTCAGTAAAATTTGATTTTTCTCTGTAAAAGAAAAAGAAGAAAAAAACCTAGTTGATCAAATTAAGCGATTTTAATTATGAGAACTTCATTTCATAACGGGCACGTACTTTTTTTCGTTATCTTCATTTTTTATTTTTATTTAATGTATTTGCTGAACAACACAAGCATCAAACAAACAAGTAAAACACTTTATCTTCTTTCTGACAAGTTTTTCAAGGAGTTCACACGTAATTGCCTACAAAAAAAAAATATAATTTCATTTACTTTGTTGTCTGTTTTTTTTTTTTTTTTTTTTGAAAGTAAGTGCTGAAACTGAGCGTGTTAATCTGCAATAACACCTATTTTTGATCAGCAGTTACTTGAAAGCATTATCATCCACATTTTTTCCCATAATAGTAGTACTTGTGGGAAAAATTCATGATTGATAAGAGAACAGAAAAAGTCAATTAAATATTCAACTGAAATGGAAGCATTCGTAATCGTAATTGGTTTGTTGTCAAAGGGAAATAAATCTAATAAACTCTTATCATTAATGGTATTGAGAATTATCTCCCTTGCAACAGGCGCTCAGTTATTTATTTATTTATGTATTTTTTGGTGGTTACAATTCAACTGAAAAACCTCAACCTTCTAACATACAAGTTTCGTTAACATCCAGAAGAACTTCCTTTACTAATAAAATCTGACTGAATAATAAAAACAAAAGTAATCATATTATTTTAAACTGAAGTATGTATGTGTGTGTGTGTGTGTGTGGGGGTCTCGTTTACAACATAAATAGAACGACCTTTTCCGGCACAGGTAGGTACACGAATTCATATTTACTTGACTTTTCATCAGAAAAAAAAAAAATTAGAGAAAGGTCGATTTTTAATGTTGAGAAAATTCATCTTCTAAAAAGGGGCACCCTAGATTAGTCTAAAAAATAAAAATTGCCTCTGTCTAGAATGACCGAGTGGAGAAACGATAAACTGTAGCATTAGAACATATACTACCCTTTTCTCCTAGCCGAAAGGTACGTGAGTCAATAAAATATAAAAATAAAAATAAAATCAAAAATACAAGCACACTAGGGGCTGCCGAAATTCACCACAGAATTACCCCACTCTATATGTAACACGATGTAACTTTATTATAAATTAATATTATCAGTATAACTTTTGTACCATTTAAAAGAAGCGCAAAATAAACCAGTAATAATTTTAAAACATTTTTTTCATCGAACGAAAATAATGAAATTGCGAGACGAAAATCGTGTTTACATAATTGGCACGTTAAAATAACGTTCCCATGTAGTAGACACCCGCGTTTAATAAAAACACCCGCGTTTAATAAATCTAGCAAAAATCAACTAATGGTCAGATTTTCGTGAAATTTTCGATACTTATCAATTTTCGAATGAAATTACATATAAAATGCAGTTTCGTAAAATATATGTGGGTAAATATATTTTTAGTGCGTGCCCCCCCCCATTTACTTTTTCCAAATTCGAACAAAATATATTTAAATCTATCGGAATTTCTATTTATTATGAAACATAAGAGTTCAAATAAGTAAAAAATATTTATTTTTTAAAAGTTTAAATGCACATATTGAACAACAATTTACCTTGAAGTTGCAATTAAAAAAATGATATAAATTTAATATTATTATGTTTTTTTAATAGCATTTTTTTTTCGAATTAATATATACTATAATCAGTTGAATTACCAAGAAACAGAAACTTCGTAAACATTAATTAATTTTTAAAAGATTAAAACGATTAAAATTCCATTATTACAAAATGTTCCGTTACAACATAGATTTTTAATTAATTGTGTTTAAATTTTTTTTTAATATTAAGTTTTTACATAAACATGGCTCTTGGCAGCGATTTTATTGCCAGATTAAAATCGATTTGAAAATATTATTGCCCAAATATGAAGCATTTTGTAGCCCCCCTCATATTTTGTTCGTCTCTTTCTACTGAACAAAATATGGAAGCCCGTAGGTAATCAAAAGAACATTCAGTAAAACCGTATTTCATATTTGATATACAAATGTTTTTAATATTATTAATCATTAAACTGTGTAAATCTTAAAACCTAACAAAATTATAACAAATATTAATTATTACTTGCAGTTTGAAGAAAATAAACAAAGGTTTAAAAAAATCATTAAGTCGCTTCTGCTTTTCCATAGTTTGTATAGTTAACACAAGTCTGACGTCACAGGAACATGCGCTCCGTTTTGGGGATACCTAAAGCACGCCTATAAATGCTTCTAAAGGAGACAATTTCAGATAAAACTTTTAAATAGTTATTTCCCTTTAGTAACATAGCGTGAATACTTTCTATTGTAGCCGTGCTTAAATATATTTTTGTCCTAGTGACGTTGAGTGCGAATGTAGACGACAGACTTGTATCATTATCCCATTTTTATTCAAATTGAAGCATATTTATTTAATAGTTTTAGAATATATACGATTATGGGATAGGGGAAGGTCTATCTCTATAAAAAAAATATAAGATATTTTCATTCTATGGGCGCCTGACTAGGCATGGGCGCCTAACTAGGCGTGTCAGAATTTTTTGGGAATTTTTGAGACCCTTAACACAAAACTGCGAATAAAATACACAAAACTCGTAATTTCTCTTTTTAAAGTGATTTGTTTAATTTCTTTATGGAATATACTTCCAAAATAAACTATTAAAGTTTTTTGAAAAATGATAAAAATATTACTTTTTTTATTTTTTATAAAACAGTGTTTACAAAGTGCCTGTGCGCGCTCATGCAACCATTTTTTTCTACGTAATGAAATAAATTGAATTTTACGAGTTAAAATTTTTTCAATTTAAAAATCTATCAACATTTTTCTATTGGTTCAATTTTTACGATATTTGCAGATTTGATGTGAAATTTTATGCTCTTTCCAATAAACTGAATATAATATTGTAGACAAACGTTTTTTTAATTCACCCCCCCCCATTTGAAATGTCTATTAAAATAAAAATAATTCATTTTCTCACTTCAGATTTATATATCACAAATTGAAGATAAAATATCAATAAATAAAATAATCTAATTTAAAACAACAATAAAAAAGAATAGTTTTGTGCGAATTTACCTGTAAAGTCAAAAGTTTAAGACCATTTAAAAAAAAACACGTTGATTTTTCTTTTTTTGTGTGTGTGGGTGAAACTTCACATTTTAGTTATATTGTCCAGTAAATATCGGATACCTACAGCAATTTTTTCTTTTTCATTCAATGTTTTTTTTTTAGATTTAAAAAAAATATTCACTGCATAAAGAAGAAATAAAATATATTAAATCAAAAACTAATGTATTTCTTTAAGAAAATAAAAAAAAATGAAAAATTGGTTGAGTGGTTTGTATTTAAACGGCAAAAACTGATGAGTGAAATGTGATCATTTTCAAATACGGTGACCCATATTTTCACGAACAAGTCACGATGGCTCACGTGTATGTGCTTTTACGTTTTCGAAATAATTAATTATGGTCCTTTTAAGCATCCGTATTTCACAACTGGCAGAAAGAGAAGAAACACCGTTTTGCTAACAGCGACGAAAACGCGGTCTTTTTGGTCCCTTGCTTAAAAACTTCTTTTATTCCAAAAGTACGTGGGATATAAAATAGAAATATGGATGAATTCTTATAAATGAAGAATGGAAGTACCCATTGATTAGTATTTTTTATAAGTAAGTGATTTTTGGCATTATATATATTTATTAGATTTGGATTAAGTAAAAATTCGTTGAATTTCGTGAAATGTTTAAAAAAAAACGTTTAAAAAAATATTGTATTTATTATTTTAAAATCTGGTCTTTGCTCCTTTTATTGAAAAAAAAATAGGGTTTGAAATTACATTATTCATATTGTTATAAGCTTTGAAACATAGCAAGTCTAATTAATCAAATGTTTATCACTCCTTTTGTAATGTCGACTTCTGACACTCCTAGCGCCTGACACAAATGCAGACCCTACGAGTAAAACAAATACTACAATTTATTCCTGATCTGAAGACTAAGAAAATGTATTTTAACTTGAGTTTCATATTCGACATAAGCGACATTAAATGAATTTGAAAAAAATTACTTTCTTTGCATTGCATCTCTGGTAATCGCTATTTTAAAATAGGTATGAAGAGTGATAATGTCCGGCTGTATATGAAATAATGACCCAAATTAATCTCCATTCCGTCAATAATTTCTGTGAACTTTCTCAGTGCCGTTTCTCTGTCCAAAATAATCCTACACTGTACATGTTGAGATTTTGGTTCAAAGTAGTGCCTTATATAAATCGTTATCATGATATATCAGTTAGCCCAAAAGAGTCATCAAAGAGTCATCAAAAGAGTATCAAAAAGTACACAAAGGCATTCCATTGAAAAAGCTGGAAGAATGGGTTAACCAACAGTGTGCCAAGTTTTTCTGAATAAATTGACACAGGAATATATAGATAAGGAAGCCTCTGTAGATCGCTCCACTAAGATCAGGAGAGGATTTGAAAAGTTGCCCAAGATCAAGATTTGATAACTAGTACTTTTAAGATGAGTTGTCTCAGCATTTACAAGTACAAGTTCTATCACACCGAAGTAGAGAGTGTGAGCCACTTGATATCCGGTTGTAATGGCTATTATACAATATGACACAATGGAGTGTGTAAATATCCCCATGGACCATCTGTAAAAAGTTGAATATTGAACGTAGCAGCAAGTGCTCGGAACATATACTAGAAAGAATAGTCGTAAATAACACCATCAAGTATTACCATGCAATTTCTACAGCTACATAACTTGAAAACGGAGCTATTAAACCTGACGTAGTGATATGTGATAAGAAGGAGAAAGAAACAACCTTAGTAGAAGTTAATGTCCCCAAGGGTTATGTGTCGAACAGAGCTGAGAGTAAAAAGGTAACGAAATACCAAGGTTTTATGTGCGACATGAAAAAGAAAATAGAATCTTAGGAAGATTTCTATCATTCCAATAATGATAGAAGCAACTAGACTCATGAAAAAGTATTTCAAAAACTACCTCGCAAATAATGTACAAGAGAGGTAGAAACAATTGCATTTAAAGGAACGGTTAAGATCTTATAAAAAGATATCTCGGTTGAAACATATAAGATAGCAGGTGAATGTCTGGCATCCAGTAGTATGCCCCATCCACAGCTAGAGCAAAATAATAAAATTAAAAGTTTATCGTAGTTGGAATCCCTGAATTGGTAAAAGAAATCTTGTGAAAAAAAAAAAAAAAAAAAAAAAAAAGCAAAAGAGCAATTCCAGAAATGAAGTTTAGCCGACTTCATTTTGCAAACAATTAAAATAAAATCTTTCTGGAAATTAGAAATTATCCGAAAGAATAAATTTTAGTCACATCAGAAGAGTTTTTATTTCAGCAAAACTGGAATGAAACCTGATACAAATAAACCTTTATTTAGAAGAAAAAGTTAAGAAAAAATTTGACGTCAAATGTTTACAAAAAAGTTTTCAAGGTCACTACAAGTCTGGAAGGGTGCGTTTACACGATCGCCCTTGTTCACATCTTAGAACCAACTGACTTTGATGCTGAAAAATATGTATAACGGAAGTGCGTCTTATACAAAGTGCTTTTATCGGACAATGAGTTATATTATTTGGAATCTTCGAACTACTGTTCTCATATTGAGTGACATTTTCACAACAGCGCAGTGGTTAGACTGCTTGGAAAAATCAATTGTAAAAGTGATATTCTCCTGAAGGTTGAAGGTTCAATTCTAAGTGTGGGCGACTGAAAAATACAATTGCAAATTACTTACGACCTCTCCCCGGTTATGGCTGACGCAATGAGATCATTTTAAAGTAAATAAATGATTCCGTTCGAAATTCCATACAAATTCCCAAGTTTGACAGAAACATTCTCGATTTCGACAAGATACGTGTGAAGAAGGTCGGAGGTTCCATCGACTGAAACGTTGTGAAAATGACATTAAAGATGGGAACAATAGTCTGAAAATTCCAAATAATACGAATAACCAATCCTCATTTCAAAAATTCAGAAATGGATCATTCACTTTGTGTAAAAATATTGTTTTAAATAGAAAGAAAATAGCCGATAAAAATGTAAATGCTATTATATGACATAGTTTGCCTCAAGCATATACTAGCAAGCCGCCCCACGGCGTTTCCCGGTTGTAAAATATGCTTAAATATGATATTTTAATTTATGAAGATTTCGTATTTATTATCATCGAACCAATTCTCTACTGATTATTATATTGTACCCAATATATATTAGTGCTTTCAAAAGTTAAAAAAAAAAATGACTCGGGTGCCATCAGCTAGAATCAAAATCAAAATATTAATTACTCTAACCTCAGTAGTTATCGTTTGAGCTATTGTCAAGCGGAGGAGAAAGTTAAAATGAATTGACTTTAACTTATAAATGTATGCACTTTAAGTCGACTTACGGCTGTCAAGTTTCAAGTTTCTTTTAATTTTGAACTATTAGCAGCTATTTTTACCGGCTTTTATATATATAAGATAATGGACCACAAAAATGCAATCATTTGATCTGCCTCGTGCCGCTCTGTGACCTTGCATCTCAAAGTAGATGCACTTTGAAAAAAATGTACATGGGCACACAGACATAGTGAATTTTATATTGTTACGGTTCTGTCTAGGGATGTGAACTGTGAGAAATTATACAATTATAAGCAAGGCACCCGTTAGCTGATTGGCCTTCAGTGTCATTGTTTAGACCAATCAGATTGGTCGAAATTTTAATGGCTGAGCGATGGGCTTGGCAGGCTTTTTTTTTTTTTTTCAGGCACTTTCAGACAAGCAGCTGGAGAAGGAACATGGAACTCAACTCTCTTTGGATATGAAGCATTTGGGTGCCTCTACCCTTCGTCTCCTTGAGATTTAAATTTAATTTTAAAGCCTAAATGATTAGGCTAAGTTATTATTATATATGTCTCTTAGAGACGTTTTAAGGGCAAAATTATCGACCTGTCATTAATGACTTTTCCTTCAAATGAACATTAATTATGAACTTCTGTGGTTGGTGTCGGTGTCGACTCTAGTCGCGAATTGAATCTTTCATCAGCAGGCATCATATCACTCCCTTCAAACGATGATAATTAATCTGATCTTCGAACAGTGCTGAACCCGAATTCCAGATCCTGCCGAAGATAAAGGACTATTACCTTTCGAGGTATTACCAGCTCTATTCAGAGGCAAAATAAGCATTCCCGTTTTTGCAAAAAAAAAAAAAAAAAAAAAAAAAAAAAAATGAGTTAACTATTTTTGTTTCAAAACTGGCAAAAAATTAGCAACAATTAGAACAAAGCATTCAACAAAAATTTTATTTGTTCTTCTGTTGCAAAAAAAGAAATGATTTTAGGATAAAAATATTATGGTAAAAATGTATCAGGAACGTTAACGTAAGAATGTTAAAACAAATAAGAATGTTAGAACATAAACAATGGAGATGATTTGAGTAATGGCATCACGTGATCTTAATGTTATGTGAGTTAATGCCGTAATGAAATAGATTTTGAGAGAATAAAGTTACATAAAATATTAGTGATGGGACGATTCCAATATTTTTCCCGATTCCAATAAAATTACCGACTCCGATTCTGATTCTTTATAAATCTCTAAAATATTTAACTATAAAAATGTAATTTTCTCCCGATTACCGTAAAAACATATCTTAAATATGCACATATTTTTTCAAACGTAAAAACACACTTATGAGGGGATGATCTAGAGATTTTAATCTTACTGGAGGTTTAAATCAATAAATATTTATTATTTTATTATTACTACAAGCAATGGAAGATGTTTCTTAAACCAAAATCAAATAAAAAAGATAATTAAAGGAATCAGTTTTGGCATCGGAAAATAGACTCAAATTTTTCCGATTCCGATTCCGATACTCCCCAAAACTCTGATTTTCTGATTTTCTGATTCCCGATTCTGATTTCAATGATTCGTCTCAACACTATAAAATATATAACCTATTGTTGTTTGGTTTCCTTCGAAAGGAGATGAACTTGAATGATCAGAAGAGACAAAGACACAACGGAAAGCGGTATGTTATTTGCCTGTGTGCTACACAAACTCAATGTTAATGAACTGTTTTATTATATGTGAAACACTCACACATACAACAATAGAAGAACATTTTAACCACTTGACGTCACACACTCTATATATCACAACGTTAAAGAGACACCAGTTATATGGACCCTGTTTATATATCGCCCGACTATACAACATTAATGAATTGGCATATGCTTGGGTTGACATATAACTAGAAGCTGGAGAAAATGTCTAAGTAGTTCAGTGGAAATACATACCATGCAAAGCGTCCATCGAAATATAGCTGTTTAATACTAAAAGAATTCCGAGAGGAATTCATTACTGGTGAAAGCGCAGACAATTCAATTAAAAACGTCAGTATTATTGATTGTTTATACATATATACATATGAAAGTATAACAATATCTGTCCCATCACGGGTGAAATCAATTTCCCAGAAGTAGCGTTTTGCACCACTTTTACGTCCCATTGTAAAGATTAAAATCAAGATATAATATTACTAAACCTTATGTCTAGAATCCTTATTACATTATTTAAAATCTAGAAATATCACAAATTTATGGCTTAATCTTAAGGAGGCTTAAGAAAAAACTTAAATTCAGAGAATCTTGCTTAATTTATGTCTAATGACTGTGGATAAAATGTAGTGCTAATATAAGATATTTGACTTTTCGAATGGAAGTTTGTGTCCATATTATGCCCCTAAAACTCTTTTAAAAATCCAATGAAATTTAAATTTAAGGCATATTTATTAATTGATCGGATTTTCACACTTTGCATAAAACTAAATTAAGCTAAATGTAGTCGACATTTGTACCCCTTACAAAAAGCAGAAATGTTTAAAAATTCATAATGATAAGTTAATTAGTTCGAAGGGAAATCAAAATATGTAACCATATCGAACTTTATATCGATAAATATACCATTTGCTTATTACATTGTTCAAGGGAAAGAACTCTCGTAAAATGATAATTAGAATTATCTCCCTTGAAACCGTATATTCGTTTTCTGCTTTTTACTTAAAAAAAAAAAAAAAAAAAAAAAAATGTTGACTCGTGTACCTGTTGGCTAGGAGCAAATTGTAGCATTTGTTCTGATGCTACGCTCGCTTCAGTGTTTCTGTCCCGAGACTGTTAGGGAAAAATCCTTCAAGAATGAGGCAATTTTAATATTTTTTCCAGTCTAGTGCTTTCTAAAAATCAACTTTGTGTTCTAACTCTGACCTCGTGGGGAGACAAATAAGTAAGGACTCATATATATATGTGTGGTTGGGGATTCCAATAGATTGTATTAGTAAAGAAACATCTTATAAATTTTAGCAAAGTTTAGAAAAAAAAACCTTCTACATTCGTGCAGTAAGATTAACAGCCGAGACCAAACGCAAGAAAATTTCATTTTTTAGCGATTCGCATAGTTTTAAATTAGGAACTGATTGTTGCAATATTTTTTTATATAAATAAAACAGTAGATATTTTTCTTGCTTCTCACCTCAGCAAGATGTGACACAAAGTCGAAAAAGTACGCATGTCAAGCAAGGTGAGGCACTCTTGCCTGGCAAAAATTGCCTGAGCATCCCTATCGGCATTTCCCGGTCGGGGCGCCTCAGGCAGCAAGCGATAAACTTATCCTACTCGAAAGTCAGGTGGTAAGGCGTGGGAGGGTGGACCTCCTAGGTAATATGTAGGCGGTGTACTTCAGTTCGACAGGTACTGGGTCAATTCCTAACCCTGCACCTGTTGGGCTGATTGTCAAGAACGGATTCTTGATTGGATTTTTTTTTACCCTGTCCCCAAGCAACTGAAGGAGCAAGAAGACTCATCCTCTATAATAAAAGGGTATGATTAAAGAAAATTGGAAGGTTCTACTTATAGGCACTGGCGATAGGAACTGACAAATCAAATGGAACCACGTTCTGCTAGCAACCAATCAGAAACCAGAATTGTTCCATAAAAATATTGGATATTTTAGAATTCCCACACAATCTTTCGTGTCCACATGAAAAGATCTTTACTGCAAAACTTTGACTTCTAAGGCTTACAGAGATCAGCTACCCACCGAAAACTCTTTTTCATCTTCAGGACTTGTACAGAAACTCTTCTAAAATTAAACATGGCTTTCAATTAAAAAATTATCTGTTAATATGCTATCGTCACTTTCACTTAGCCAAATGCAAGTAAATAAAAATAACACTCCATTTTGTTCGGAAGTGATTTTTGTAGGTAGTTTCAGACTTAAAAGATAATAAAAGAGAAAAAATATGGCTTACTCCGCTACTAACTCTATGTTCAAGGAATCCAGTAGAACTTAGTTTTTAAAATAAAAAATTACTTATCTTATTACTTAACCTAAATTCCACTAGACCCTTTCTGCCGAAGTTAGGGTTAACAGTGGAGTAAATAATAAAAAAGAATAATGACTTACCTTACCACTTTGTCTATTTTGTAAAGAAATATATTGTTTTCAACTTTAAGATAATCATGATTTTCAAAAGACTGGAATGTTACCCATACATGCACACTAATGCATTTATTTTAAAATGCGCTATTGTTAAAACTGACTATCCTTTGAAGATTCGGTCAATAACAACATTTTCGTACCAGCAGAGGATACGTCTTTGGCAATCGTTCTGACAACCTAGAAATCGACTTGAATCACCAGTCCCTCCTTTTTCGGAGTGAGATACGGTCTAGTTCTGTCCTAAGAAGTGAACTTTCCTATGCATTACCTCCTCATTTTTTATGGTAGAAGCGGTTTATTTCCGATCGCTTAGTGACGGATACATTCACAGCTATTTTTGTACATGTCAGACTGTTGGTTGGTTGGTTGTTTTGTTTTACAGCATATCAACCCTTTTCAGGTTATTTAATGCCAAATCCAGTGATTTTGAAGAAAAGTTTTTTAGTAGAATATGTTTTTTCAAGTCAGTTTCTATTTAACCCATAGTTGGGACCCTAACAGGTACTACCACTCCGGGTCAGAGTAGACCTAGGAGCAATGGCAATTAAAGGGTGGCTCCACACTCCCCAAAGCCCACAAGCTGGGGCCTCACCATCGGATATAGTTTACGGTCATGTCCAGGACCCACATGTCAGACTGCAATTCAGGGAAACTGTCTTTTTCATCTTCCAGCCTTGTGCCACATTTTTCGGCAGTGGGAATCAAGTAAAGATCCTAGAATTTTATATATAGTAAAGGTGTTAAATGTTTTATTTATTTAGAATTTTATATATAGTAAAGGTGTTAAATGTTTTATTTATTTAGAATTTTATATATAGTAAAGGTGTTAAATGTTTTATTAGTAAGAATTTTATATATAGTAAAGGTGTTAAATGTTTTATTTATTTAGAATTTTATATATAGTAAAGGTGTTAAATGTTTTATTTATTTAGAATTTTATATATAGTAAAGGTGTTAAATGTTTTATTTATTTAGAATTTTATATATAGTAAAGGTGTTAAATGTTTTATTAGTAAGAATTTTATATATAGTAAAGGTGTTAAATGTTTTATTTATTTAGAATTTTATATATAGTAAAAGTGTTAAATGTTTTATTTATTTAGAATTTTATATATAGTAAAGGTGTTAAATGTTTTATTTATTTAGAATTTTATATATAGTAAAAGTGTTAAATGTTTTATCTGTTTAGAATTTTATATATAGTAAAGGTGTTAAATGTAAATTTTATATGCAGGGTGAACAGAAAGTCCTTGGACCATTTTTAGTTTTAAAATTAAATATTGTTAAAATCACTTTTTCTCTTTTCGAATAAAGTAAGTATTTAGTCTAACTATTGATCTAATTATTTTCAACAAAAATATTAAAATAATTTTGTTTAAACTTTCAGAAAAATGAGCAAACGAGAGGCCATAATTCAGCTTCATTGCGCGGGAAGGACAAACTCAGAGATTATTAAGCTCTTGAAAGTGGCTAAATCCACCATGTACCATGTTGTCAACAGATTTAAGGAACTTCGTACATCTGAAGACCGTCCTAGGAGTGGAAGACCTCGCACTGCTCGAACAAAGAAGGTGATTAAAGCTGTTCGAGAGAGGGTAAGGAGGAACCCGAAGAGATCTGCAAGACAAATGGCTAAAGACATGAATGTGAGCGTGACCTCGATGAGAACCATTGTAAAAAACGATCTCCAGTTGTCCCCCTACAAGATGAGAAAGAGACAATACCTCACACCTGCTCAAAAGCACAAGAGACTTGAAAGAGCAAAGCTTCTTCTTGGAGAACTGAAGGCTGGCACGGCAGAGCGAGAGATCGTTTTTTTCTGATGAAAAACTCTTCACAATTGAAGCGACTGTTAACAATCAGAATGACAGAGTTTACGCAAAATCTTCAGCAGACATTGATGACTTCCTGAGAATAGTTTTCCGCCGACAAAAGCCGTCTTCCCTCATGGTGTGGGCTGCAGTCTCCAAATCTTGGAAGTCGCCTCTGATTTTCGTGGAGCAGGGGGTTAAGATCAACACAGATCGCTACATTAACAATATTTTGGTTCCAGCATTTGAAGAGATAAAGAAACACTTCAAAGATCAGCCTTTCACCTTCCAACAAGATGGAGCACCATCCCACACCTCCAGAAAAACTCAGGACTGGTGCCAACGTCATTTTCCAAGATTCTGGAGTAAGGAGATGTGGCCTCCTGCATCGCCTGATTTGAATCCCATGGATTTTTCGGTGTGGTCTTTGTTGGAGGCAAAGGTCTGTTCTGTTGCTCACGAAGTGTTTATGCTTTGAAGACATCTCTTCTGAGTGAATGGGCTAAAATACCTCAGGAAACGCTGCGTGCCTCGGTTGGTAAATTCAGACAGAGAATTGAACGTCTAATCGAAAGGAAGGGACATCACATTGAAAATAAATAATTTGAATTTATTCTTGGTTTCCTAACTTATAATTTTCATTCATGTTTAATTTATATTTTTGTAATTTTCTATTAATAAACCACTTTTGAATTGGTCCAAGGACTTTCTGTTCACCCTGTATAGTAAAGGTGTTAAATGTAAATTTTATATATAGTAAAGGTGTTAAATGTAAATTTTATATATAGTAAAGGTGTTAAATGTAAATACTTGTGGTACTTACAAAAATGAACATTCCTCGCTTCTCATAGAGAGCAGCCCCTACGTGGTGATTTGGTAACAGCATGACCAATCAGACTCCTGGGCGTAGTTTCAATCAGACTCTTGAATCGTTACATCCAGATTCTTTGGAACTTGTACAGCAGTCACAGAGATCTTCCAGACACATTTTTGTTTTATTGGTGTCCTCTCTCCTGTCTCTGTCAACTGGACAGCTGAGAGAGGCTATCTTCACTCGAAGATATATTGCTTTAAGAAAATACTTTGGGCAAACGAACTTTATTACTTTCATTCTTTTCTTCATATTCTCAACTTCTGGCAAACTACACCCAATGGTGTAGACGACTTAGATACGTATCATTATCGTTTTTACTATTTATGCATGACTAAATTAGGCACAACAAATCTGTGACTACTTGCTCCTGCTGATTAACCATTCAAGCAACTTTGATATGTCATTTAATGAAACTGCTTTCAGGTGATCCCAGCCTGTCAGTGCAAAATATGTTAATATTTCTTGTGGTACTGTTGAAATAAAGAACCGAGAGTTTATTTTGGGCACATATCTTTTTACATCCATATCTAAAACAATATTTACTGAAAAAAAATAAACATAAATGTTTAAACTAAATCTTATAAGTGACTATTCTTTAAAATTTGAAATTTTTGACACAAGAATAAATCTGCCTAAGCAGAAAATATTTGTAAAAATTAAACAAAGTATATAGGAACACAAGTAATTATATACATTAAAATCAACATTTTCTACACACAAATATCTATATATTAATACGATAGCGTGTGTGTTCTTTTGTGTGTCACGATTACATCTTTTTCTTCTGAATGATTGTCGTTTAATTGTTATGACTGGGGTTGTGACAACAGAATATTCTTTTCATTCGGTATATATCCAACACAGTTAAACACACTTAATCAACCGAGAACCACATCCGTCTATATAAAAACATATAAGATATTAACGGATATATACTCAAGAGTCAAAACAATGAAAAGAATATGCTGTTGTCACAGCCCTGGTTATGACCTTCCATTTCTTGTAATAAATGATTTTACCAAGAACTCTTCATAATTGATGCACCCAAGTCATATGGATATATTTCTTTTTATTTTTGAAGTCACAACTTTATAAGATAAATTGACTCTAAATTAATATATACGAAATCTACATAAAATTAAAATATATTTAAGCATATTTTACGACTGTGTTATGTTGGGTGTCCCTGCTAGCTTAGATAAATACTTTTGCAGTTTTAACAAAAGAGTTACAATATTATCAGGGCATCTCCATTTACGCTGAACATCTACGTAATGCCAACATATGAAAGAGTCCATTGTGGAATTTCCACAGATCTTGCTAGTGTTAATAATTATAAAAAAAATTATAATCAGTACTGTGTGAAGGAAAGATCCATGAAGATTAAGTCAATTTTTCTTTTATTTCCAGTTCAGTGTCCCTCTTTTAGAGAAACTGGATTTTCCTCACATTTAAAACCTACCGTGAGGCTGCAAGTAAATAACTATTATTTTTTAATTAATTATTGTTTTTTTTTTCTTTTCTGTTTTCTTTCTCTTTTTTTTTAGTATTGAATAAAGTTTTATTTTCTCCAAAGAAAAAAAAAGACAATTTTTCAAATTTTTTAAAAGATTTTTTGAAAGTTAGTATCCATTATCAACTACTGTCTTTTGTATGTTTTTTTTGATGACTTAAATAATTTGTTTTAATTGTCATTTACTATTTCAAAAATTAAGTTGGCGTAAAAATAAACAAATATTTTTCTTCAGACTTAATAAGGCAGTTTCTTTTTTGTTGTTGTTGTTGTTTTAAAATAACGTGTCAAAATTGTTTGAAAATAGCAAATCAACAGGAACAAGTAGCCGTAGGTTTGTCGTGTCATAAAAGGTTTTGCTGTCTATGTACGACTTACATGTATAGGATTGTTATTTTCATAATAGTTGTTTCGGACCGTTTTATTGTCTAGCCTTTTCTAGGTGTCTTCTCAATATCCGTTTAGCTAAATTCTAATCAAAGGATAGATAACTCTTACTTGTGGATTACTTCCCTTGGTTCAACCGTTTTTATTTATGAAAATAGATTTGTTTTTCACCTTTCAGCTTTTATGAAATAAAATATCAAGGTGGACAACACATTTATTTTAAACTAGCAGGGTAACCTGACGTTGCCCGAGATTGAATATTTCACACTCCCATATTTTTATTGTCACCGAGATTGATGAAATTAGCCCATTTTTCAATGAAATCAATTGATTGCTTGCTCTAATTGGAGACCCATATCGCGATGCACCTGATGGAAGCTTAATATGCCTCTCGCAGTGACTAAGTCCACAATACAATGCAGTTGACATTGCACTGTAGAGAACCTACTGTTGATTTTATAAAATTATTTTTATATAATGACTAGTTTAAAATCCAAAAGTCAAGTATCATGCTGCAATTGTGCTTTAAATAGAAACATTCATTTAGAAGGCGCCCCTGTCATATCAAAAACCTACTGTTGATTTTATATGTTGGGCCTTTCGGCTTGTGTGATGATAAGACTTCTCAAATGCATTCATGATGTTAGGCTGTGTAAGGTGTTAACTTTGGTCAAAATCGCCTGTTGCTTCTCTCATCGGATTATTTAGATTATCAATTAGTGATACTTACTGAAGTAATTCCAACACAAAGTCTATCTAAGAACGCTGCCAGTCACATAAAGCAACTTTATGTGAAATCTCATAAAAATTGATCCAGTAGTTTTTGAGTCCATAGGGAACGAACACGCAGACACACAAAGTTCCTTTTATTTAATAGTAGAGAGATAGAGAGTCTGTTACTTAGTTTTATGCGAAAGCTGACATTTAAAGATTTTAAAACTGACCTTCAAGAATTTCAATCTGAATTCATTCATCTATTATTTTCATTAAACATTTTATTTCTTCTACATTTCTTGAGTTGGTAAATTTGAATTCTGGTTAAATTTTTTTCTTAAATAAAATCAACATAAATCAACAGCGATGACAGAATTATATTGATGATATCTCATTCGATTTGGGAACAATTTATTTTGAATTGGGTAAAAATTTCATTTTTAGCAGCAAGAAACACCAGATACCCAACAATTACTTTTGTTTTTGACTTAAAAGTGAGTGGACGATCTCATGTTCATTTTAGATGGGGTGTGGAAGGTGATAAAAGAAGGGGTGAAAGGTGATAACATCCATACAAAAGAACGGACATGCATATTGTTATGCGGATTAATCTGTTATATTTGGTAAAATGTAAACAAATCTCTACTATTATATAAAAGTCAATAGACTTGAAAACGACTAAGCAGACTTTTATGAGATTTCACACAAATATTCTTTATGTGTCTGGCAGTGTTCCTTGATAGGTGTTGCATAAAAATGTCTTTTATAAGTGTCAATAATCAATAATCGAAAACATCTGATTAAAGAAAGAAACAGTCCAATTTTGATCAAAGTTAACACCTTACATTATGAGTGCATTTGAGAAGTTTTAGTTCTATACAAACAGAAAGGGCCAGCATATAAAATCAACAATAAGTTCGAAATTAATGTTTCTGTTTCGAGCGCAATGGAACCATGATACTTGACTTTTGCATTTTAAACTTAAATTCAATCCGTTATATAAAAATAATTTTATAATACCAATAGTAGGTTCTCTACAGTGCAATGTACATTACAATGTATTGTGGACTAAATCCCAGCCGGGAGGACTGTGAAGATTCTTTCTGGTATACCATGGTTTGTCCCCAACTAGAGCAGGCAATCAATTGATTTGATTGAGTGATTGAGAAATGGTCGATTTCACCGATTTCCATAACAATAAAAGTCTGGGAATGTGAAACATTTGTTGATCATCATTCAATCCCGAGCAATATCCGGTCTCTCTTCTAGTACAACATAATGTTAACTCGTCCATAGATACATGATCTTCTAGCATATATATATATATATATATATATATATATATATATATATATATATTAAAATTGTAGTTTTTATCTGTTCATGAACACCTTCAAGGATTTTTTTTGAGATACACCTGTACAATTATATATACTAGAAAGGACACTTCCAGGGCATTTTATAATTAATCAACCAGAAGGGACTTTTCCATGGCATTTAACATCTAATCAACCACAAGGAATATTTCTGGGGCATTTTCCAACTAATCAACCAGAAGGGACCTTTCTAAGGTATTTTACAATCAATCAACTAAAAGGGAACTTTCCAGGGCATTTTACAACTAATCAACTAGAGGGAACATTTCCAGGCGATTTTAGAACTAATAAAGCAGAAAAGACTTCTTTTAGGGCATTTTTACCATCCATCAACCAGAAGGGACATTTTCAGGGCATTTTACAATCATTCAACCAGAGGGGACATTTCCAGAGCATTTTACAACTAATCAACCATAAGAGACCTCTCCAGAGCATTTTACAATCAATCAACCAGAAGAAATCTTTCCAGGGCATTTTACAACTAATCATCTTAAAGGGACCTTTCTTGGGCATTTTACAATCAGTCAACCTGAAGGGACATTTCCAGGGCATTTTACAATCAATTAACCAGAAGGAACATTTCCAGAGCATTTTATAATTAAATCAGTAGGGGCCTTTCCAGGGCATTTTATAATTTATCAACCAGAAGGGACTTTTCCAGGGCATTTTGTAATTAATCAGAAGTAACTTTTCCCGGGCATTTTTGTAATGTTAAAACTTTGTTACATTAAATATAGTAGTATATAAACAACTCATCTTTATTAGCTTTGCTTTAAAAGCGGCACCAATTTCCTATTTGGAATATTCCACTTCCTTTTAAAGGGGTGATCAGGATGATAACGGCTGATGTGAATTATGATATTAATATAAAGATTATGCACCTGAGGCTACTTGGATACATATATTTCACTTTGATCATAGAAGGTACAATAATATTGTGGGTTCCGTGTTCCCACTTGATGTCCATCAAAGGTAAATACAACATTTTACTTTATTTTATTTATACTTTGAAAATTGTAGAAAAAAAAAATAAAGCATAGTAAGATTAAGAGGTTCAGGACTTGGAGCAGGATGTCTCCATTGATTTCTGAAAAATGACAGGTATGCCTGAAGGGGTTAAATACTATATCATATACACCCCATTAATTAATCCTTAGGCTTCGTCCCTAAAATTATGTTTTTCACACTTTCATGCACATAACACATAACATCACCCAACAACAAGAAAAAAGGACACTAAACTGCATAAGTTATGGACCATAGTCATTACATGTCAACACTCGGGACCCACACATTGTATGCAGACAGTCGCAAGGAAACAGAGACAAGGAAAGAATTTGACTCACTTTTATTTCACTTGAAACAACAGACATTTATTTACATGTACTTCCAGAATAACGCCTTGTCTTTTGTTCAAAAGTCTTCTCTTACTCCAATGTGCTTAACAAGACTCTGTAGTGTCGAACATGTGGTAATCTATGTCCAGCCATGTTTAGGGCACGTCTTTCCAAGTTGCTCGGGGGCCATGGGTGTAACCCTTCTATTTCTGCTCTCTTGTGTCTAGAACATGGCTCAAATCCTCTACATCTCAGATTAACTGCTTCTCTGAACATGTGTGCAGTTTTTATTTCTGCTGTGACGAAACATCAGGCACTGGCTTGGTCATTTGTATAAGGCTGCTGCTGCAGCTAATCTAGTGTCAACGGCTTTGTTACAATTATACGTTCAAAATGAAATATAGTCAATACCACTATTTGAGTTTCTGTTCATAAAACAATTGATGTTAACCCATTGGGTTTCACAGTCATATATATATATATATATATATATATATATATATATATATATATATATATATATATATATATATATATATATATGATGCCAAATATTTTTTTTAATTATAAGATAATATATAATAGTATTGCTTGCTGCATGATTACTCTGAAGAAAGGATAAAAATCATCTTCATTCATTTTCTCTCCGAGAGTTGTTAAAATCCTCTTAAAAATGTTTGTGAAATTTGCTAAAGTTCTATTTGTCTGATGATTTATGAACTTACTATTGCAAGACTCATTTGTGTAAGTTGCTAACTTACTGCCAAAGTGCAATGTAATTATTTGTGTGATCTGCCTTGCTTTTTTACCATAATGTGTAAATCTTTTTTTGATTTTCTAAAAGACTAGCATTTCAGCCTGGCCTTGCCCGGGTATTTGGAGGTGTATGTTGAGCAAAAAAAAAAAAAAAAAAAAAAAAAAAAAAAAAAAAAAAAGCGGTAAATTTTTTAAAACTTTGACCCCTATTATGACCCCTTAACATTTATTGTTTTGGACTCAAATCAAGTTATTAAGTTAGATCCGTATCCAAGGAACCTATATCTAAAATTTCAAGTGTTTAGACCCAAAATTTTCGGAGGAGTTTGGTAGAGTTCTCAAAGGTCAAATCGTTGAACTTTGACCCCTTAACAGCCAATTTTCTGGTCGAAAACCGATTACAAAGTGTTTCCCAAATCTCAGTACCCTGTATATCAAATTTCGAGTCTGTAGACTGAAAATTGACAGAGTTATAGCATAGGGAAATATACACAGACAGACAGACAAACACACACACACACATTCACTTTTATAGATATATAAATATCACACCCAGTGTCCTATTCATAGGAGAATCAATATTTTAATATTTTGCTTTGTAAATAAAATAATTTTTTCCTTTCAATTCTAATCCATTTTTAGTTGTTACACAAAGTTTTAACTCAACTGTTATAATTTTAAATACTAACAACTGCAAAGTTGCGGAACTCTTTTCCTGGTTATTAGAGCGGCACCGATATTTTGTATTGGTTATATTTGTCTTTGGCGCTTCTACACTATTGGGACGAGATTTTGGAAATCGTAATACTAAATTTCACATGAAAACAATGGTATCGACGTATTCTTCGTATTTTAAGATGATTTTATCCTCAAATTACGAAAATCGATACTTATTAAAGAAAATAAAAAATAAAATTTGATGAAAACGATCGTAACACACAAGAGAGTAATTTTCCGTTTTGATTTAAACAAGATGGCTACAAGTTTTCACCTGCTAACATGAGTAAAGTAGTTTTGTTTAATAATTCAGTAATATTCAGGTAATTTCCACTGCGTAATTTGGAAGCTACCATTGTAACTTATTAGAATTGACAAAAAAAAATTAGTTGAAACTATTGTTTTTTATCTGAAAACTTCATTTATCGACTACAAAATCTCGTCCCAATTCTGTAAAAGTGCGTTTTATTTTCTCAACCAGGGCGGATGAGAAAATCTAGTCATACTCGACTTGCAGATTTACCTTACCTGAGCGTCATTTTCTGTTTCTTGAAGCAAAGTTTCCCAGGCAGCGAAAATTGAACTCGGAGTGTCTGAAGGTCTGGAAATAAAGAACGAATAAATTAAACAAAATTTTTTTCAGTTTTCATGTGAAAAAAAAAAAAATCGTAAATAAATTGAAACATAAACTGACTGAAAACAAATCAAAGAATTTGTATGTGTTATAGTTTTTCTACAGCATGTTGCATAGTTTATAGATAGCTTTGAAGTTTAGAAGGCTATGACAACCTAATGTAAGGTTGTGGGCACCGAGTAAATTGAAAAATGTCTGACCGATAAACGAGATGATCATAAAGAGACGATATGTAATGCGATGTAATGGTTTGTTTTCGATTTGTTATTTCGGATTTAGAATGATAGAGAATGATTTAGAATGATAGAGAATGATTTAGAATGATTTAGAATGATAGAGAATGATAGAGAATGATTTAGAATGATAGAGAATGATAGAGAATGATTTAGAATGATAGAGAATGATTTAGAATGATTTAGAATGATAGAGAATGATAGAGAATGATAGAGAATGATTTAGAATGATTTAGAATGATTTAGAATGATAGAGAATGATTTAGAATGGTTTAGAATGATTTAGAATGATTTAGAATTATCATTCTAAATCATTCTAAATCATTCTAAACCATTAGATAGAGAATGATTTAGAATGATTTAGAATGATTTAGAATGATAGAGAATGATTTAGAATGATTTAGAATGATAGAGAATGATAGAGAATGATTTAGAATGATAGAGAATGATTTAGAATGATAGAGAATGATTTAGAATGATTTAGAATGATAGAGAATGATTTAGAATGATTTAGAATGATAGAGAATGATAGAGAATGATAGAAAATGATTTAGGATGATTTAGAATGATTTAGAATGATAGAGAATGATTTAGAATGATAGAGAATGATTTAGAATGATTTAGTATGATAGAGAATGATTTAGAATGATTTAGAATGATTTAGAATGATAGAGAATGATTTAGAATGATTTAGAATGATTTAGGATGATATAGATGCTTAAAGCATCTTGTGTAATGCATAGACAGGTCTGAGGTTTAAAAACTGGTGACAATGCAATGTAAAGTTATGGGCACCTAATGAATTGAAAGAATTGAAAGAAATACAGAAATATGATGTAACTAGCAGAACCCGAGGAAATTCCACGGCAGTTGAAAATTTTTAAAGCACATTATAAATAAAATGATTAAAAAATAAAATAAAACAAATAACAACGAATTTAAATCAATTTTTTAGCAAATTTTTTTTAACATTTAAAAGCTAAAATGAATTGATTTTAAAAAATTTTAGATTTTTTTCAATGAAAATTCAGCACATGACATCTTTTTTTCTGAATAATTCTTTATATAAATTATATAAACGAACAGATGTCAATTAACTTGCACATTCTAAAAAGAAACTATAATAAAAAGACTTAAAAGTCTCTTCTCATCATGACTTAAAAAATAATTATAAAAATAAAATAGCCAATTTGAAACCGTAAACAGCCGTGTTTCGTGTTTTGATTTTGAAATGGTTTTAATGATTTTTAATTGATAAAGAGCAACTATAAAGGGAAGTAATTCGTTTCTCATTAATTAATGTTTGTGATGATGTTTTTTGTGAGATTGGGTATGCGAACAAGCAGATTAGTATTTACATATTTTTTCCTTTCTTTTATATCTTTTATCTTTGATCAACATTGTGTTTTATCCATGTTCAAGGTTTTCTAATATTTCGAGTTTGTTCATCTCTTTTTAAAAGTAAATACATATTGGATCAACCTGACAGAACGAAAAAATTAAAAAGATGGCGGATACAAAAAAGATCATTATTGAATCATCAAATGTTTAGGAGGTATTTTTTTCTTTAATCCATAGAGTTTCAAAAATTTATATTTTTCTTTTCAGAGGAAATGAATAGTAACGTAGAATTAAAGGAACTTACTATTCTGTATAAACTTTTAAAATTTTGAAATTGTGTTATAAACAATGATTACAAAAATGGGAAAAATATTATGGCCCGTTACGAACAGACGTAATCCAAAGGTAAAAAAACTTAAAGTGGAAAGTACGTAAAAAATGTGGACTGACGAGTCTTAATTATCATAATATATATATATATATATATATATATATATATATATATATACATATATATATATATATATATATATATATATATATATATATATATATATATATATATATAAGATAAAATAAAAAAATAACTTTCTTGAAGTTATATATTTGGATTTTACCGTCACTGGATTATTTATCTTCCACCAGACTATACATTCATGTGTAATCACCCTTTTCTTCACCATATTCCCTCTGCTTCACTTTTTTTGTTATCAAGTAAGATCTTTGATTTACTTGTTGTTTCATCAAATACTTTTGCATGCAAAATCCGATCCCGCATTTTGCTAATTCCTACCCTCTGATGAGAAGGAAAGTATTTCTTCGAAACTTCGCGAATTAAGGACTATCCATTTATCTAGTGTTTCATTTTCAGATTAAATATGTTTTTAACTTATTTCAAAGTGTTTTTAACATGCTTTATTAACTGTTTGCTCGTATATGTATATATATATATATATATATATATATATATAATAGTAGCAGATCAGCATTCGGATATCGTCATTTGGGTCGTTAATTTGAAAAATGTTTTGTCGTTGAATTAACGGTTCCATTTGAGGAAGATTTTAACTTGACACACCAGACTAAGTTGGAAAGATATGAAGATCTACGAGAAGAATGTGTCAAAAATAGCTGGAAAACCATTGTGTTTCCTATTGATGTGAGATGACGAGATTTGATTACGAACTCAACCTCCACGTTCTTGAATAATTTTGGCTATTCTCCATCAGAGAAGAAAAAATACATAAAGAAAATATAAGACAAAGCACTATCTGAATCAGCGTGGATATGGCAATCTCACAGAATGATTACAATCCAAGAGTTTAGTGATATTATGGGATATTCCTAGGGCGCCCTGGGCTAATGCTTAGGGCCCCAAAACCATGTGTGAATCTAGAGTCATCATCTGAAGAAGGCTTTGTTAAAAACAATGTTTCTGTACAAGCAACAGTTATTATATATATATATATATATTATATATATATATATATATATATATATATATATATTTCCACGGCCAGACAAAGTCGCAGCTTACAATAGCCAAGAAAGCTAACAAATTGGAAGTCCAAGACTCGAGTTTTGCCCTCATCAGTTAGACACATCCAACCTCGGGATTCGAAACCCCAGCCTCTTGCATGCTAGGCGAGCACTCTACCAACTGAGCAAACACGCCACACGTAAAAGAATGCCTATTAACTTACACAGATCAAGCAACCCCACTGCATAGATCCGACAGTGGAATGAACCTACCTTATACTGAACAAGGGACGTGGTCATTCAACCAGCTATAACCCAAGCTGACGTCTCACAAGTAGGAATTTTATACTCGTAAGGACGATGCCATCATGACTTAGAGAGCAACCAGTAATAGAATTTTCAGAATGTGAGAGAATATATAATTTTTATAGTCTTTTTCCTTACCGTAAAGTTATTTGCTCACGGCTCAGTATTTGCATGTAACCGTCTATGCTATGTTACACAAATAGAAATGAAAAAACAAAAACAATAGCATTAATGTTTGGTTCATTTTATACGGGGGGGGGGAGGAGAAGTCAGCATCCTTTTATATAACACCTTCTCAAGTGCACTATTAGAAGTAGGGCAAAGGTCAATCATGGATGTATGATACATTCTCATAGTTAAACTAGTATCAAACATTTGATGTCTCTTCAAAAAGGAGCTGTTGCTGCCCACTTGGGCCGGAAAGTAAATAAGATATACATTTTTTTGAGAAGGTAGAATTCTACTCTCTGTGTGCAACAAACTTTTTTGTTTTCTGCATTAGTGTGATCTGAAGTTAAACTTACCCTGCTTTATAGACAAGGAAACAGGATACGCAAATATCTCTTTGTTAGATAATGAAATGTGGCTGGAAGAGAAGTCATAGTGTATCACAACGTATAAGGGCTCTTTTCGAGGGAGTTTTTAAGCTCCCCACATTTTGGGCCTTTGTACCAGATTTGTACTCGCGGGGAGAGGAACACAATGAAGTCAGTGCAGTGTCTATCTTGAAATGACAGTACCAAATCAGCTTGGCTCAGATTGACCGGTGTTTCTAAAACTGAGTCGAGTCAAAGCTATCAGAGCTGCCAGTCAAAATTGCTTGACTGACACCACGATTTGACAAACAAAATAATATTTGTCTCTCGATTTTCGCGTATATCTATTTCTTTCTTCTCTCTTTCTATCACTCGCTTTCTCTTCCCAGTAGAATGAGAAGAATTGTATTGTATTGTACAGTTATGTGGCAAGCGTCGCCTGACAATAGATGCTCACAGTCGGCGACGGACGAGTCTCAACTCTCGGAGTTTAAAATACCCCTTAATCGTTAAAATAAATAAGATTTTACTTTTATAAAAAAAATGTTTTTGCTTGCTATTTTTTTACAAGCATTCAATTTCAGCAAACAGTCCCTGCCATTAACATCGATAAAACCCTTGTAACGTAGTCCGGACCCCAACACACGTTGTGTGCAGTTTCAGTCGCAAAGAAGACCAAGACAAAGAATAGGAAATAACTCCAACTCGATTGCTCTTTGTAGCAACAACATTTATTTCCTCATTGGTACTGCCGTGACGTCACCGACGTGATCTCGAACATTCTCCACGTCTCTCATGAGACCTCGAACGTTATCTCGTCTTTCTCATGATCGTTCTCTTCTTTTTTATAGTCCTTATTCCCACCAGTGACGTCATTTTGCATCTGTGCTATGTTACACCCTGGCCATAATGACGCCAAAAAGACCCCGAGAAAAGATCCACCAGATGTAGCCGACATCGTATCAAGCCCCTATTTTAAAGGGGATGTGCCTATTGTTTGAGAGTGTCTAACACTCAGAGAGCCGGTTGCCGTTTCCAGAATGCAACAATCATTCCAGAGACGTCAAACCAAGTAACACTCACTGGCAAATGATCATGTTACAAAATATGAATGAAGTTACACAAGAATTAGATGAGAAAACTAAATGCAGATCGAAATATAGAGAATCAGTATTTAAGCAGTCTAGGATGCTTCATTATACTTAGATGGGCAAAACCGTTCTGTGGATTTTGATTGGTTGTCAATTCATGATTAAATATGCTATCTATATTAGATTTCTTTTAATCTGTCTGTCGATTCCACTTTGTATTGGGAACTACTGGACTGATCTGGATGAAATTTTATATGGACGTTCGTTATGATGAGATGCAACAAACTAAGTATTATGGCATCCGTTTGTTGCATATTTAATAATCAATAGGATTAGTATTTATGAGCACAAATGTAACCATCAATTTAGCATAAATCTCTTTTTAAGTCAACGGGCTATAACTTTTGCCGTTTTTAATAAGCAAAAAGTCTAGTCTATTAAATTATTGCTTCATCCAAGCAAGTGTTTTTCTGTTAAGTGGATGGCTGTTGGGGTCCTTGTACTGACTGGCAAGTGTCATGATAAAAATGGAGCATGCATGGTCCCTCGTGAATGCGCAGTGAACGAGGCATAAAAAATGACTAAGTTCAGCCCCCCCATTTAGTCCCAAAAGTCCCCAGGGGACGTCAAATCCTGGTGAAAATGAACAAACGGTGCAGGCTCTTGTATAGGTAGAGGATTGCATCGGAGGTGACATATTTGTGGTGCAGTAGAATGATCCCACCATTTGTTCAGTGATTTTGGCAACAGACCTGATGTAGTCTTCCATTTCAGTTTAAGAGTAGAGATCCGTCGCAGGAGTTTGTCAAAGCAGGGTGCTTCATCAAGATGAGAGCCGATTATTTCAATTGGGGCTAAGTAGAATTAAAGCATTGGTGGTGAAAAGATAAAAGTTTGATTTTGGATGCACTAAATGTAACTAGCCACTTTTTACCTCATTATACTACGTACTCAATCTCGGAGGAGAGTGAATCAGAAAAATCCTGGTCATTGTCGACCATTGAAGTATTACCATAGATGGTAGTGTTTATGAATGATCGTAGATAAAGATAAGGAAAAGATTTGGGCCTAAGATGGATCCTTAATGTATGGCAGAGTTAATATTGTGAGTTTCAGATTTCTGCCCATCAACAACTACTTTAATAAGGAGGGAAAGGATTTCATTGGTTTAGAGGACATTTTCAGCTATTCTTGTGAAGTAGACAATTATGCTAAACCCTATCAAATGCCTTACATATATCAAGAGGTATTGCTCTAGAAACGAAGCCACTGTCAATAGATTCACTGATCCTGTGAGATGTTACTGTCAGCACATCAGCTGTTGATCTCGCAGAATAGAAATAATATTGCTTGTTGCTAAGTAGGTTGTCTTTGTTGAGGTGGTTGGGAATCTCTCACATTAATTTAAAAATGTGTCGCATCTTAACAAGGCCCAAATGCCATTCGGGGAGAATGGTTACTGGATTGGACAGATAGACAGGGAAAGAATTTGTAACTGGTAGAGAAATTGATTATTTCAGAGGACAGCTCAACAAGAATTTGTTAGCATTGAACTTGAAAACGTCAGCCAGGAAACAGTCCCATATTATTGTGTTCCACAGACGATCAGTTCTAGGAAAGTTCATGAAAGTTTCACTTAGTTCTAGGTAGACAGAGAGAAAAAGAGAATTTATTGACAGTAGTTGTAGGTAGACGAGTTTTTGTTGTGAATGTTTGACAGAGTTGGCGGGGGGGGGAAGCACGCAAAGATGAGCAGTCAAACACCTGTCATGAAAGTAACGACAGAGTAGATAAAAACTAGCAATGTGTGTCCTGTGCGAAAGAAGCTGTAAGCTAGGGAAAAGGACATCGTTTACGAGCGGGTTTCTGAAGCAGGAAACGTTTGAGAAGCAAATAATGTAGCACAGTGTTGCGTGTTCTTTGACCTCCATCCTGATTGGTGGAGAAAGATGCGAAAACCACGTCTGATTGCTTCAATATCAATTTTTTAGAAGCAGGAATTCTTTCGTTTTTCTACCCCATTTTACATTTCATGACGTCATATCCCGCTACATAATCAAAATTCTAAGCTTTTAACTTCTAAATAGAATTTTCCGTTGCCTACTTTAATTTCAATCTCCCATGGAAAATTTCCAATTTAACCTAACTTTTAAACACCTGCATCTAAATATTGTTACAATAAGATCCTAAATGAAAATTTCCCTCATGAAAAATAAAGTGGGAGGGGCATTCCAAAAGTAATGCCTCCTATTTTCATTTTGCTCGAATGGATCAGAGAGGAATGCAAATTGCATTGTTTTGATGACTGAACATCCATTCATAACCTGAAAGTTTCATCTCTCTGTTACAGATATTGACGGTGTGAGACTCTAAGAAAGCAACCCATCATAGACATGCGTCAGAAGCATAAATGCATCATTGAATTACTCCATACAAAAAAATTGAACTAACCAACATTCACCAACGCCTGTTGAACGTTTATGAAGATGATGCAGTTGATGTTGGCACAGTTTGATGGGTTCGTTGATTTCAAAGTAGCAACAGAGATGTGAGTGACAAAGTTGGCTCTGGACTTTTACGACCGAGGCATTGTTGATTGCTGGCAAAATTGCAATGAGAATGGGAGTGACTATGTCAAAAAGTCTCTCTGTTGCAGATATTGGTGGTGTGAGACTAAGAAAGCAACGCCTGTCATGGAAGTGCATCAGAAGCAGAGATGCGCCATTGAATTTCTGGCAAAAGTGCATTAAGAATGGTGGTGACTAGGTAGAAAAAGAAATTCTGGAGCATAAAAGTTCGTTTGTTTTAATGGTACCACTCCTGTTTTCGTAGCTCTTCAACTTTTTATGCCAAAAACATAGGAGGCTTTACTTTTGGAACGACCATTGGCTGATAAAGCGCACTCAGGACACCCGTGTAAAGACACTGCCCATCGCTAGCAAAAGTGCATTGAGAATGGTGGTGACTATGTAGAAAAATAAATTCTGGAGCATAAAAAGGTTACTCGTTTTGATGGTACTACTCTCGTTTTTTTTTTTAGTTAAAAAAAAAGGTGACTTTACTTTGGAATAACCCTTGTAATCTAGTTTGGATTCAGATGTCAGAAAAAAATCCCTGTTACTTTCCAAATTAATCTGACCTCACTGCCCTCGTGAAGAAACAAGTAAAGAAGTTATTTTCTTGGCTTAGTCTAATCTGTACAAAAATTCGTTCACATTTTTCTGATCGAGTATTGAAATTGTTCATGTGGTGAAATACATGCTGAAAACAAAATGACTTTTTGTACACCTTTGTACACGATTTGGCATAATTGTAAGAGTCTTCACAAATGGGCCAAGAGACCAGTGTTCAATCCTCGGTCGAAGCATGCCAAAGACTTTTAAAAAAGTACTTGATGCCCTCAGCATTATAAAGTGAGGATCAAGAGTAAATGGAATAATCCTGGGAAAGGAATGGTGCCTTCCCCTACATCTAAGTGCAGTAGCTAATCAAAAGGAAGCCTTTGGGTCGCTCGCGACTACTTTCCTTTTGGTTCATAATTATACACATGGATAAATAAAGTAAAATACGATCTTGGCACAATAATCTGACCTTGTCTTAAAATTGTCTTCATTGAGAGGCAAATGAAATCGGCAGGCTACTGTGTCAAAGACGTTTGTCTTCTCCCTGGAGTGTCGAATCATCAATGAGATTGTAAAAAGCTTATACGTGTTTTGAACATCTTGTAAAATCAAAGGAAAACATTTTTTTTAAAAGATTTAACGTTTCCTTTTCATCAGTCCGTTTCCCTTTTGCGGTTTGTATAAAATAACGAAGATGAAAGTAACAGCAGAAATGAGTGGCCATGATAAGAAACGGAAACGTTTTTTTTTGTTTTTTTTTGCTGCTGCTACTGCTGATTATGAAAAAGCGTATGAAAATGAGCCGAGAACAAAGACTAGGACATCAGAAAGAAAAGAAATGTCACTTTGGTGTAAATTTGTATTACAGCAATATCATGACTAATGAAGGAAAAAATGGCTGATGTGTGGACACCAATTAATAAAACGAATCCCGATCACATAGCATGTGTACTTTTGGTGTTTCATATATATATATATATATATATATATATATATATATATATATATATATATATATATATATATATATATATATATAGCTTTAGTTATCATTGAAAAGCCATAAGATGTATTTAATTCACACTTATAGTATGTTATTCATATGGTAATGTAGTGCGTCTTACACGTGGTTCGTTGAATAGCGGAACTTTACACAACTCATCAGAGACAGATGTGTATTTTTCAGAAAGAAAACAGTTGGAGAGTTTACTCCCTACACCAATAATTCCCGACAGGATGAAACACTAGAATCTGTAGATATTAGAAATAATCATAATAACAATTATGTCGGCCCCTTTTAAGAACTAGGTTCTTATCGTTGAACACTGTATGTTGAAATGTAAAAGTCGGTCACTTAGCCCACGTGTGTAGATCGTGATGTTCAAATCATTTGATCACTGTAAAAGTGTAACTGTCATTCTTGCAACAATGACAGTTACTCTTCATAAACGCTAATTTTAACTATATTCTCGAAGTAGTTCACGCCAGCCGAGAGGTATAATCTTTGCTAATGAAGTCAGAGGTGACTTCTTTGCCGGGTTTGAATCACTCACCCGGTGGTAATAGTTACTCCCGACACGGATGATTTCCGAAAAGATGAAACACTAGTGTCTGTAGGTATTTAAAATTATTTTAGTAATAGTATATATATATATATATATATATATATATAGAGAGAGAGAGAGAGAGAGAGAGAGAGGGAGAGAGAGAGAGAGAGATGGCTGAGAGCTTGAGAATCTCCCAACGTGGTATCATGTTTTTGGTGAGATTTTTCTCTGATTATTATCTTTAAAGTGAGTTTTCATGTTTTTTGACTGGCCGTTCTTCTCACTTTCCTTAGTCAACATTCTGCTCTTTTGATTTACTTTGGAATTTGACACACTTCAAAGTAAATGGATATAAGAGAGAGGAGATATGTAAGATTTTAAACAGAGGATAAAGAGAGAAATAGAAAACTGCTGCGTAAAAGACGTTTTCAATTTAAAGAAAAATTTACATAAAACTGCGCCTAATTTATTTTATCTATTAGTTTATCTCTTTTATTTTCGAATAGCGAGAAATACAACTTTGCATTTTAGTCTGATTATTCCCAATTGAGGTGAAATATAAAAGTTTCTGTGTAGCTTAAATTGGCATATGTCTTGTTGTGACTAGAAAGGTCACTAAGGAAAACACGAACTGGGATAAGGTTAGAAAAGGTAAACTGTATTTAAACAAAGACAGAACATACAAAAACCAACAGTCGTTGCACATACCGCTATGATGGCGTACTATGAAGTACAAAGGCAACTATTTACCACCCTCCCACCATGAGACAATGTGACACAAGGTCGAAAGGTGGGAAAATGGTCCAGAGATCCAAGAGGAGGAGCACTCTATCCCTGCAAAAATTAGTCTGAGTAGCTTCATTGGCATTCCTCGGTGAGGGCACTTCAGGTTACAAGCGATGAACTTGCCCCTTCCGAAAGTTTGGAAGGCAAGTCCTGGGAGGGTGGACCTCCTAGGACTACACAGAACATTTTGCATCAATCCGACAGTAAAAACGCCATTAAAATGGACCAGTTAAACTGATTGTTGAAGCCAAGGAACTGATTGGAAGTACACTGACCACAATGAGTCGTACCTTTCGGTCTATATCTACAGTTTGGGAGAGTTAATCTCTTGTGCATGGGCGAATCCCCCAAAACACCCTCTTACTAAGCTTTTTTTGTCTCTTCAAAAAGCTTATAAATATGTTTTTCACTTTAGGTTAACAGTCAGTTTTTGATGAAATTTCTTTCGTTTTGATCGTTCTGGTTTGTGTTAGTCGCGATCGAACATTTTGAAAATGGTGTCTCTTCCTCTGCGTGTAATGCATATCTAATATCAACTAAGTGACGGTTGTAAAAATTAATTTCGGTGACGTTTATGAGTATGTTTTGTACTTTTGTATACTCGATATCGCCAATCCTTTACAATTTGATTTAAAGTCTGCGTTTCTTTGATGATACCACTCCTTAGTTTTTGAATGACATCATAGTCCCACTACATAAGGTTAGCTAATTTGCTATTTTTACATTTATCCAAAGAAACTAGATTACAAGTTAGTAAAGTTGAACCATCTTCGTATTTGTCAATCCTACTTGCTGCTGAAGTGAATATTGAATTTTGCTTTCCCCTGAACTCTTCAACCGATTTTCCTTTACGTTTAAGCGAAACTTTTTATGCAACTCTTTAACGTTTTTATTTTCTGCTCACATTTTAATTGTCACTTCGTTATTTTTCGACATTTCCGAATTATATGCGTTAATCTTTTAACCATCTTCTTGCAATTCATTCGAAAAGTCTTTGGTCGTTTTTTATAAATAGCTTGATTTTGAGGAAATTTTATACAGCACGTTTTCGTTTCTTATGCATTATTCAGCTTACATATTTTTTTATTAAAAAATGTTGGCTGATAAATTCCAAAGTTTAAAACTATTTATCCAATTCAAACCAAATCGATTCGAAGATTGTTTTTAGAACGTACAGTGTCGATTTTTTAATAATCCCATTCAAAATTACTGGTAAATATAATTCTCGAATAAAATTAATTTTATTATCAGTCACTGTATCTGCTGACTTTATTGCTTCCTGTAAAGTCGGGTTGTTCAGGATCTTCTACGCCTGTAAATTTATAATTGAAAGTCTGACTAAATTTTATAATTGAAAGGTCTTGCTAAATAGGTAGTGATGATTATATGTAATAATCTTAAATTAGCAGGACCTGTGGAAATTCCACAGAGAACTCATTCATATGTAATATATTGATGTTGGCATTCTGTAGATGTTCAGTGTAAATGGATATGCTCTGATATTATTGTAGCTTTTTAGTTAAAACTGCAAAAGTATTTATCTAAGCTAGCATGAACGACCGGCAAAGCCAGGTCATAAAGCACGTTTAAATATCATATTTTAATTCTTGCAGATTTCGTATATATTATCATAGAGATAATGTTCTGTCGATTTTTATATATTATAAAGTTGCGATTTCAAAAATAAAAAAAGTCTATATTCATATGACTTGGGTGCATTAGCTTGAATGAAAATCAAAATAAAATCTTATGAATATATATATATATATATATATATATATATATATATATATATATATATATATATATATAACTTCCTTCAGTTCCTTCAACCATAATCGAAACCATAACCAAATCTTATGAAGAATTCTTGATCAAATTATTTATAAATAAAAATAGATGATGTAAGTGCCATCAGCTATAATCGAAACCGAAACCAAAAGTCATGAGGAATTCTTGGTAAAATTATTTATGACAAGAACTGGAAATGCATAACAATTAAACGACCCGGATGTAAGCGTGACACAGAAAATAACACACGCTATCATATTAATATATAGATAAAGTTTATTTCATTTATTTTATTTTATTTTAATCTTTTTTGTATAAATGTGGGATAGTGTGAGTTAAATCAAGAATGATGAACCTAATTTATGTCGGCGATTAATCTTGGGATGCAATTTAGCAATCAGAATTGATTCTTTGGTTCGAAAGTTACCAACTTGGGTTCAGTGGCCAATATATCTACTCTGATAGATTTGGTGGTATTGCCGCATGTGTGGAAGTGCCTATGAACAGAAAAGGCTGAGTTTGTAAGTGTTCCTTGATTCTAATATGCAGGTGTCTCCCTGTGCTACCGATGTATGATTTGTTACATGTGGTGCCTTGTATGGCACATGTTAGTGGTGTTCATTGCGTAGTTTGTTAGGGTGCAGGGTGCATTACTGTGGTAGATGTTGCGTCTTGAACCAAAATCAAGCACATGTCTGACAAAGAGATCTTTCTCGAAATATTATAGAACACATATATTCCATCAGACCAGCGTACACAGTTAATCACGGTACAAACATAAATAAAATGTATGCATGGAATATATAAATATATACACATGTATTTGTAGTTGTATTAAACTATTCTTCATCTGCTTCGGTTTGTGTTTTTCCGTTACTTTTGCATTGTATCGCCTGCTACATATTATATTTAACTATACACACACATATACACACACACACACACACACACACATATATATATATATATATGTGTGTGTGTGTGTGTGTGTGTGTGTGTGTGTGTGTGTGTGTGTGTGTGTGTGAAATGAAGTAAGGATAAGAATATTGTTACTATATTTCAGAATTAGCATTTTATTTTGAAAAATATGATATAATCGATATGATAGAGCTTACAAAACTATTGCTATGTTGTGTGTTTCAGAATTGAAAAATGCCTTTCAAATATTATTATTTCAAAATGGATGCCATTTCCTATTGGTTTTGTCTTTGTGATATTCGGATTATATCATGAAAGAACATTTGGTTTTGAGTCCTACCTTGGGAGCTTTGGAGAAGTGCGGAAATCAAATCTTAGTCGCTATTACTCCCGGATCAACTCATTGTCATGCTTGTCAGATCAGAGTTTCATCTCTGATTGAAATAGAATCTACCCCGTTCATGACACGAAATACATTTGGAGTTGGTTGTTTTATTTTTTTTAAGTTTATCTGATACCGAATCCAATCATTTTTGTAATGAGACAATGGCGTTCTGCATCTGGTGAAACGCAGCATCTGCTGTGACTATAAAGTCGAAGTTGGAGTTGCTTCTCCGCCAGATGCAGGCCTGGGCGGGTGATAAGAAGACCTAGGTTTGCCCAGTTACCACAGTCTCCCTCTCAGCATTACAAAATCCGATGAAAAGGCAAGCCAATAAGATGGAAGCCATCACAGCTGCAGGAGTTACTAGTAAGGTGTTGCAATACTTTACCATTCGCCTATTGGAACTCCAAATCATTTTTTTTTTAGTCAGGCTTTGCTCCTTTAGCCTTTGCCTTCACTAAGACACCCACAAGGCAGTGAAGCTATTTTCCCAGGTGAAGATTTGAAAATACTTCCACTTTCGATTAAAGTAATAGAAATCGTCATTTATTGTTGCATCAAAATAAAAGCAAAACATTTAAGCGATTCTTCTCAAAAAGACTCGGGCAAAAGAACTGCAAATTCCGTAATGGTAAAAATTCGAAAATATTTCAAATTTTCCCAAATAACAGTGATCCTCATTGTGGTTGTCTTTGTACCAAAATGAAAACGAAATTCTTAAATGATTCTTCGTAAAAAGAGTGTGGGGAGGGAGGGAGTTTTTCATACGCTCAAATATTTATTTGTAAATTTTTCTTTGATGGTTTTATTTTACGATGTATCAAATGCTTCATGTTTTTCATATATTCAAATATTTATTCATGGTGTTTGGCTGTGTTGTTTTGTTTTCCCACATATCAACCTGTTTCAGGTTATTTAGTGCCAAGTGATTTTAGTAAAAATTTGTATGCTTCAAGTTCTTCATAGCTTCAAATATCTATTCATCAGGTTTAGTTTGGTTGTTTTATAGAGGAATATTATTATTTTTGTGTTTGACTTAGCAGAACAGGATTGAGTTTTGCAAAGGGAAAAGAAAAAATAAACAATAATTTCAATGTTTGATGCATTTTTGTTCAGGAAGCCAGTATCTTCAGACAGCCTTATCTGATAGTACCAGATATTCTAACAGGTATAACAAGTCCAGCACTCCAGACCAAAATGGACTTGGGAGCAATGGTAAATAAGGGGCAATTCCACATTCCCCACGGCTAACACTGGATGTGTTTTAAGGTCATATCTAGGACTGCACTGAAATTGAAAATCTCTCTCTCTCTCTCTCTCTCTATATATATATATATATATATATATATATATATATATATATATATATATATATATAAATGAACTTGTCTGTATGTCTGTATGTGTGTGTGTGTCTGTGTACATTCTGTCAATTTTCAGTTTACATACTCGAAATTTGATATACAGGGTACTGAGATTTGGAAAAATCTTTGTAAATCCTTTTTCGGCCAGAAATCTGGCTGTTAAATGGTCAAAGTTCAACGATTTGACCTTTGAGAGCTCTATCAAATTCCTCCGCCAATTTTGGGTCTAAACACTTAAAATTTTAGATATAGGTTCCTTGGATATGGATCTAACTTAATAACTTGATTTGAGTCCAAAACAATAAATGTTAATGGGTCATAATAAGGGCCAAAGTTAAGAATTTGACCTCTGCGGTCTCATCCAATTTATTCAGACAATTTCAGATCTAAACATTTGAAATTTTACATAAAGGGTATTCAGAGATAGGTCAAGCTTTTTAATCGGTTTGAGCCGAAAATCTTTAGTTATAAATATATAAATGTATGTATGTATGTTTGCATGTCTGCCTAAAACTTTCAACAGAGGAGACAGATTTTTACCAAGATCAGTATCGTTTTGAAGTTCGACCTTTCAGACGACAAATATCGAAAAATTGGCTAAAAACGTTAATATCTTCACCTTCAACTGGGCACTTTTCTACAGGGGGAGGGATCGCTTTTTTCGCCGATATTTTCGAAAGTCATCCTCACCTTTCGATTGTCTAGCCTTAATTTAAAACTACGTCACTTCCGGTTTGGCGGTGGTCGTAACAGCAAAGACGTCAGGTTATTTCCCGTTCTTTTCCTCCTTCACGGTACGGCTTCGAATCTGCCTTCCTACTACCACTTTTTTTTTTGTTTTTGCTCAACATACACCTCCAAACACCCGGGCACCGCCGGACTGAAATGATAGTATTTATTATATATCTTTTTTATATATATATATATATATATATATATATATATATATATATATATATATATATATATATATATATATATTATAAACAGACACACACACACACACATATATATTATATATATATATATATTATATATATATATATATATATATTATAAATATATATTATATATATATCATAAACATATATATATATTATATATAATATATACATATATATATAATATATTATATATATAATATATAATATAATATATAAATATATATACATAATATATATAAGATATATATAATATCTATTAATATATTTATATAAAATTGGTTTAGAAATTCTAATGAGAGAAAAATGTATATTTAGATAAGAAAGGTCACCAATAATTGCTATGTATTTTTTCACATTATTTTATTATTCCGTGTTTTGATTTTTCATATAAAATGTATCATATTTAGATCATTGTAATAATGTTTTGAAATCATTGAAATAGTTTTTTATGCGTTTCAGACGTTCTGTGTAGTGTCCTCTTCGGAAATTATTCAAAGTGTAAAATATTTAAAATATATTTAAAGTGTATTCAGAATGTATAAAAGCATTTTCGCAGTCCATTTTGGTTACATGATTCCTGAGCGGTCGAAATGTCTGTAAATAATTCTAAATGTCTTCACGGGTGTGTTCTTATTGGGGTCAGACCATGGTCATTCCTGTCTTTTGCTGTTCCCTCTCTTTTCTCCTTTTACTACTTTTTATTTATTTATTTTTTTTTTATTACTTGGGTGGAAGTGAGGGCTGCGTTGGTACTTGGTCAAGTAGGTGCGTAGGGAAGTGTGTGTGTGTGTGTGTGTGTGTGTGTGTGTGTTTCCTTGTATTGGTTTGTAGAATGTATATGTCTAATAGTTTTATAACATTATAAATTTATTTGCTTTCCTAAAAAAGTAAATGTGATACAAGTTCGTTTGTAATGTGTGTGAGGTGGTGGTGGGGGGACCGGCTTCTCTGAAACAGGGGTAATCGGTAGAGATATTTTCATTTAATTGTGATTTTGATTTTTTTGGATTTTTAGATTTTAGTTTTTTTCTGTTGTGATTGCGTTTTAATCTTAGTCGGATGGGGCATTCATGATATTATGTTTGTTTAAATAGAAAGGCTTATTTATAAATAGACAGAGGGGAATTTTGTTTGTCTCCCCATGTGGGTAGGGCCAGATCCAGGATCGCTTTTTAGTGTGGGGAAGATCTTGCTCCCCAGAAAGCATATAATATATATATATATATATATATATATATATATTATATAACAGATATATAATATACATACATATATATATATATACATACATATATATATATATATATACTTTTATATATATATATATATTTATATATATATATACAATGAACAATGACCTTGCCTGTCTGTTTGTGGAACGGTCTCTACCAAACTACTCTGCCAATTTTTGGTCTACAGACTTAAACTTGATATAGTAAAGGTTTTTATGCATCAAGTTCTTTATATCTTCAAATACTTATTCATTGTGTTTTGATTGTTTGATTTGTAGAGGAAAATATTTGTTTTTGTTTTTCACTTTGCAGAACATGATTGAGCTTTGCAAAGGGGAAAGAAAAAACATCAAGATCTCATGCATTTTAGTTTAGGAAGTCAATATCTTCAAAGAGCCTAATCTGATGGCACCTTGAAATACATTTGCTGGTCAACACATAAACAATAGCATTAATACATATTTGAAGATATTAGAAACTTAAAACATTATTTTTACCAAATTCAGTAGTAAATAACTAAAAAAAAAAGCGTTGGAATGCTGTGGAACAAGTGTAAATTACATGTATAGTTACCACCTAATACTCACCTGGGCCGGTTCTCTTTCTTTTCCTTCTTAAGCACGTTGAGATGTATTACACAGCAAGAACAGTTTAGAATCAAATGAACGATAAAAAACTAGTTGTTCACAGAAAACATTCTTGCAACAAAATACTACGCATTCTAAGGAAAAATGTTAGAATTTCAAAAGAACAAAAAACATATACATCCCACTATCTCAACCTGACTACCACATCAAAACAATATACCAAACCAGAAAACAGACTGCATCGAAAAAGGAGAAAAACACCAACACACAAGGCAACTCATAAAACACGCTTGAAAAAAATAAAAGACATAAAGTGAACCAACATGAATAAGTATCAAACGCAACTCACTTTATTGAATCTTTGTACATGTGATGTAGATGAAATAACAGCCTATCATATAAACTCATTTATATATCATTTATATATCATACAAACTCATTTATATATCATTTATATATCATTTATATGTCATACAAGATCATTTATTTATCATTTATGTATCATACGAACTCATTTATATTATAACAACACGTAGTTGCCGTCAATGCATCTTATATGTCCAGAGTATGATGTCAATATATTCTAAGCTTTGCTGAATTTTATAAACATCTTTCACGCTTGTTAAATTACGTTTAACTAATTAAATACAAGTAATTTATCTTTTAAAATTACATTTTGAATTTAAACTTAAACAATTCTTTTATCATTGAGAAAAAAAACCCCTTCATATTACATTTCTCATGCGATCCCGTATATCTCCTGGTTTGGAAATTGAAAAAAAACCGCATGAATCTTATTTTTCTAAATGGAATCATGCTACGGAGGAAAAAGAAAAAAAAACTATGTCTATTCTGAAGAAGGTGCAATGACATCGAAAAAGTTGATTTCTAAACGAATAAATGTTTGTTTATTAAAAAAATATCTGCATTGAATTGTCTAACTAAACTTATATTGTGAATTTAAACTTAAACAACGTTTTTAACGTGGAGAAATAACTTCATGTTAGTCTAATAACCTTCCACCTCCAGAGGAGTGTAACTTAGAACTGAATTTTACACAGTATTTTATCATTGCAGATAAATCTAATAAGAATTTTGGTAGTCTTAAACCTATTCTTGTTTTCAGATGTACAATCTTACAACTTATCACTACTTATCACAACATATTACTGCAGATAATAACACACACACACACACACACACACACACACATCATAATTTAGTAAATTAAATTTTATGATGTGAAATATTTAAATTTAAAATCTAGGATTTTTATTATATATTATTATATACAGTGATGATCATATTTATTGGCACGGTAAAATAAAAGTTAAATTTTGTCTAATAAATTCTAAAAAAGGGATTAAATTAAAGAAAATAACAAAGTATATTATGTATTTTTAACTGGCCTTTCCGATGCAGCAATCGGATTTTAGAAAAAATAAATAACAAAGGAACAACAAACATAATTGCAAAAAACCCTTGTTCAAAATTATTGGCACGGCTTTGTTTTTCTTTTAGTATCAGTATAATATCAATCAATTTCCGGTTTACGTGCTTTCTGAACTTTTTTATAGCCATATTATGCTTGTTTAACGCTAATTCAGTGAATAATTTTTTTCAGATAATTTTTAGATAGCGATTTATTTAAACTATTATAAGTGACTAAATTATAATTTTCAATCGCCATGGTTAAAACTAAGGAACACAGCGAAGACGTCAGGAAGCTTGTTGTAGCATGCCATACCAATGGGGAGGGCTATGATAAGATTTCAAAGAAGCTAAACCTTCCCAAATCCACTGTTAGAGCCATAATAAACAAGTTCAAATCGCAAGGCCACGTTATGAGTTTAGAGGGTAGAGGGAGAAAAAGGATTCTTTCCCCAAGAGATGAACGGAAAATTGTTCGACAAGTAAAACAAAACCCAAGGATCTCTGTTGGGGAGATTGTTGATGAACAGAGCACCTCTGGAGTGAATGTATCTCGACATACAGTTGGTAGAGTTTTGAAGAGAGCTGGTTTAAAAGCATGTCGTCCGAGAAAGACTCCCTTATTGAAGCCTATGCACCTGAAAGCAAGGCTAGCCTTTGCAAAACGTCATATTGATAAAGATGTTGCATTCTGGAAACGTGTTCTATGGACTGACGAAACGAAAATAGAGTTATTTGGCCATAATAAAGTGTCTTATAGTTACAGAAAATCTGGCGAAGCTTTCCTGCCTAAGAACACCATACCCACAGTGAAGCACGGTGGAGGCAATTTGATGTTTTGGGGATCCTTTGCTGCCTCTGGACCAGGGCGACTTGTTAAGGTCACAGGTAGCATAAAAAAGGAAGATTATGTTAAAATATTGGATGAAAACCTGAAAGACTCTGCTAAAGAGCTCTCACTTGGTCGTCGTTGGTGGTTCATGCAAGATAATGACCCAAAGCATTCGGCTAAACTGACTAAGAAATGGCTTGAGGACAATCATATTAATGTTTTGGAGTGGCCATCACAAAGCCCAGACCTTAATCAAATTGAAAATTTATGGAGAACATTAAAATTGAGGGTAATGCAAAGGAAGCCTAAGAATCTTATTCAATTGGAGGATTATTGTCAGGAAGAGTGGGCTAAAATTACTACTGAAGAGTGCAACAACTTGGTTGTAAACTATGAAAAGCGACTGAGGAAGGTAATCAAGGTCAAAGGCTATACAATTGATTATTAAATAAATCGTGCCAATAATTTTGAACAAGGGTTTTTTGCAATTATGTTTGTTGTTCCTTTGTTATTTATTTTTTCTAAAATCCGATTGCTGCATCGGAAAGGCCAGAAAATAACAAAGAAAATAACAAAGTATATTATGTATTTTTATACATAATATACTTTGTTATTTTCTTTAATTTAATCCCTTTTTTAGAATTTATTAGACAAAATTTAACTTTTATTTTACCGTGCCAATAAATATGATCATCACTGTATATTTACCATACAATTTGGATATGAAATGCAATATCCTTTTCACTTTGAACCAATATATAATTTCCCTTACTCTAATTATCATTTTCTATGTTTATTGTATTTAGCAAATTAGGTATGAAGCATTATAATATCTGCTAATGTTTTTTCCTTTGAGGAGATAGGTAAACCTATAGGTTAAGAAGATATACTTATTGAAATGTATTCTTTGTCTTACATATAATTAAAAATTAACACACCAGTAGATCTATTGCATTACATTATTCTGAAGTATATATATATATATATATAAAGCTGAACGTCTGTATGTGTGTCTAGTCACGAATAGGCTCCTATATGGTTGACTATTATAGAAAACTGATTACATATAATGATAGAAGATGTATCAAGACACAGGGATGGGTATGTTTGATCTGGCATAATGATGATTCATTAAAATTGTGGGGTCTGTGTACGCGCCTGGTCCACAAAGTATGGAAATAAAAAATTAAAAAATTAAAAAACAAAAAACGTTTATAAGTGTTTTTGATATAGATGTACATAATAATACTTTGATAAGTATGTTTTAACTTAAACAGGGATGGTATAATAAAATTGTGGGGGTCTGCGTTCGCGCCTGGCCTCCATAGAATGGAAATAGGCACAAACTTTAATAAAGACTTTTCATGTCTATCTGCGTAAGTATACTTTGATAATTATGTTTCAGTTTGAAGAAATATGGTATAATAAAATTATGGGATGTTCGTTCGCGCCTGACCTCCATAGAATGGAAATATGCCACAAAGTTTAACAAGGTTTTTTAATATAGATCCACAGAATATTGTGATGTGTTTCAGTGTGAACAGGTATGGTATGATAAATTATGGGGTTAATATATTTTATTTTTACTTTCATCATATTTTGCTTTGGTTTTGATACCCCCAAATTCGAAGCTATCCCTTTAAAACCCTTCCTTTTCATAACCTATCATACTTTCATAAATCAGAGTCCATTTTCTGTAGCCTGTTTTTGAACCCAGTCAATGACGGATACTTTTGCTAGTATATATATATATATATATATATATATATATATATATATATATTTATATATATATATATATATATACACACAAGCTATTGCAAATAACTCCACTGCCTTGTTAGAGCATCGGGAAAAGCAAACGCTAGGGGACTAAACCCTGACAAAAAATTCAGTTTGGAATCCCAATAGGTGGATTGTGAAGCACTGCAATACCTTTCTGGCAACTTCTGCAACTGTGCAGGCTCAGACCATATTGGCTTGCTTTTTCGGTCAGACTTTGTCTACAACGCCGAGAGGGGGACTCTGGTAACTGGGTAAACTTAGGTCTCCTTATCACCTGCTCAGGCCTGCATCCAGAGAGCCAATTCCAGCTTCGACCTGCATAGGCCCAGCAGATGCTGCCGTGCACTAGAGGATGCAGAATGCCATTGTATTATTAGACAGAAATTTACCATCGTATATATACACACATTATAAACACACACACACACACACACACACACATTATTGTAGTTTCAATAAGAATGCCATGTTCAATTTCAAGAAAAGAAAAGTATGCAATTTCAATTTTGTAAAACTTGTCTGTTCGATCCAATTATAAGTCGACCTTTCCATTTTATGTGATGCTGAATAATACACCTGCAAGAAATGTGTTTTTATTTATTTGAATAAATAATACACATTCAAACAATAACAACTGGCACAGGCGTCCAAAAAAAAAAAAAAAAAAAAAAAGATGTCTAGGCATCTGCAATGAAGATTAATCAAAGGAACAAGACACAAACAAAATAATAATAATAATTCCAAACTCGCGAGCAAATGACATACAAGAGACTAGCTACGTAAAGACTGGATAAAGGAAGACAAGCAAACAACTCACTTGTTAAATGTGTACAATCAACATTCCATTACACGCAAACCAAACAATAGATGTGAAACACTTCTACAACTAACTGCAGGCCAAAATATAACAAACCTTAAAATAGTGACATTAAAACATTGACAGTTTACAAGTACAGTAGAACCCCGGGATACGGCATTAATCCATTCCGGGGTTTGGATCGTTCTATGCCGGGGCCTAAGCAAAATGTTATACAATAGATATAAAAAATTAGTAACAGTTCATTATATAATACACATGTATATAATCAAATAACATTATAAATAACACTGTAAGGCAGGGCAGATACCGTAATCAGAGGCCGGCAAAAACATTGTATTCTATACCGTACCCTGAAAAACCGTATCCTGGGGTTCTACTGTATTCTTTAAACAATTATTACAAATTCTTTGCTTCATATAGCCGACATTTTGACCAATGAGATTTTCGCATGTTTAGTTATTGCGAGCCAACTTTTTGTTTAAGACCATATTATAATATATATGAAAAAATAATTACAAAGTTTCCAACTACGTTAATAAAAGCATATCTACTATTGTAACAGAGCGTGGACACATGTATGGTAGCTGCATGTAAATGACCGAGCCATGTGCAAAGTGATGTCACGGCAAGGAAAAAAAAATAAGATTATGAAAAGAATGTGTGCGCTAGCCGGGGATCACGTTAGAGACACTTGGATGACGTCACAGCCAAAATGAGAAGTCACACGTGGTGTCACAGAAGGAGGAATAAAGGTCTTTTGTTAAAACCTGAAACAACGAGTTGAATTTCTCTCCACTTTTTTCTTATGTTCATTGCGACGGAGCCTACAACATATAGGCTTGCAACATATAAATTATTATGTTACACTATTATATAAGAGGAACTTTGTGTGCATGTGGGGGAGTTCGTCCCTTATGAACCCGAAAACGGCTGGACTGATTTTTATGAAAATTTCACACAAAAGTACTTTATGTGCTTGACAGGGTTCTTAGATAGGTTTTGTATGGGAATGTTTTCGATAAGTATCGATTATCGATAATTGAAATAATCTAATGAAATAAGGAAGAATCGATTTTGACTTATACAGCCTAGCATCACAAAAGCATTTATAAAAGTTTTATTACTACACAAGCCGAAAGGCCTGACATAAAATAATCAACAATTAGTTCTTTGCTATGACATGGGCACGTTCGAAATGAATGTTTCTGTTTAAAGCACAATTGCACCATGATACTTGACTTTTTCATTTTAAGCTTAAATCCAAGCCATTATCACTGCACAAGCACTAAGGCCATGCGTCTAAAATCAACAGTAGGTTTGTTGAAGCATAATACTTGACTTTTGCATTTTAAACTTTAATTCAATCCATTATATATAAAAAATAATTTTATAAAATTAAATAATAATTTTATCAAATCAACGCCCTGTGGAAAGTGTTGCAAAAGTTTGTTATACCTGAAAATATGTTGCAAGTGATAGTGCTATTCAAAATGGGAATGAAGGCGAACGCTGTTTCAAATGGTAAGTTATCTGATTCATTCGGGTTCACTAACAGTACTAAACAGGAAAATATCATGGCCTCTGTACTGTCTGCTCTGTACTTTTTGGTAATGCTAAAACATGCCTTTGCTAGAACTGAGGATGACGTGAAAATTCAATATAGGACACGTGGTGGCCTTTTTAATCATGAGAAGTTTAAAGCCCAAACTCTTACTCGTATCAGTATAATTCGTGACTTACTGTTCACAGATGCTGCACTTATGGCTACTTCATCTGAGGAAACTGAACGTCTTATGAACAAATTCTCTGCTGCTTGCAAGGCATTTGGATTAACCATAAGCATAACAAAAACTGAAGTTGTTCATCAGCCAGCCCTAGCACCAAAACAAATTGGAGGTATCAAGCAAAACTCGCTTGTGCATGCGTTCCCCGAGGTGTCAATTCAAGTTGACGGGCATAATTTGAAATATGTCAAGAACTTCGACTACTTCAGAAGTAAAGTAAACACTAGTGAAACGCTTGATGATGAGATAGACAAAACATTGCAAAAAACCCCGGGAAACTTTGCCATCGATGTTTTGAAAGTTTAAAGTATTAGGCTTCAAACAAAGATATAGGTCTACAAGACTGTAGTTTTCACAACACTCTTGTGTGGCTCAGAGTCTTGGACGCTGTACAGAAGACAAATTGAACAGTTGGATTTTTTCACAAAGGTTGTCTTCAATAAATTTTAGTGATAGAATTGCAAATGCTGCCCATTTCATCATGTGCGACATTGATGGTATTAAGTCCTTTCTCATGAAATCACAGCTGCACTGGACTGGCCATGTGTTGCGTATGCAAGAGGAAAGAATTCCAAAATTGTTGATGTACAGTCAATTTGACAGTGATAACCGGACAAAAGGCCGAATATTACTTAGGTACAAGGACAAATTAAAAAGCAATCTCTTAGCTGCTGCAACAAACCCTGCTGTCCTCAAAGACTCTGTGGTTGACCGTAATGAATGGAGGTCTACATGCTTAAATGACATCATGAAAAATGCAGCATCAAACATTGTCAAACTGCATCAAACTAGGGAAAGAAATAAAGTATCGTCTGCCGTCCCAACCATATACTCCAACAATCCATAATCTTGCACAATTCGTGGACTTCTTTGTAGATCATTAGCTGAACTGAAATGTCATCTGCGACTCACACACAAGGTTAAATACACAAAGTTGTAAGAACCTCATACGTCAAAATTGACGAGACACTGCATGATATAGCCTAACATCATGTGTGCAAATTTAATAAGTTTTATCATCGCACAAGCAGAAGAGCTCGGCATATAAAATCAACAGTAGGTTCTTTGATATGACAGGGGCGCATTTGAAATGAATGTTTCTGTTTACAGCACAATTGAACCATAATACCTAATTTTTACATTTTAAACTTTAAACTTTAATTCGAGCCAGTATATAAGTTTTTTGTTATAAAATCAACAGTAGGTTCTCTACAGTGCAATGTAGAATACAATATATATTGGGTCCCCGACTATAGCAGGCAATCAATTGATTTGATTGAAAAATGGGCGCTTTCACCGATTTTGGTGATAATAAAAATTTTGGGAGTGTGAAACTCATATTTTGATATTGATTCTCATTCAATCCCCGGCAACGTCGGGTCTTCCTGTTAGTATATATATATATATATATGCGTGTATGTATAAGCAATATACGTCATCCACAGAAAGTTGTTTTGCTGTCATTTCATCTCATCATTCATATGTCATCCACATATAGATGGACCAAATGTTGCACATATATATATATATATATATATATATATATATATATATATATATACTTATTCAGACATGCATTACACATAATCAGGACAACATCAATACCGTCGGTTTCAAATCCAAACAAAGGGGACCTATAGTTAGTTTCATATGCCTAGCTCTCATCAGCCTTTGTTTATATCTGTCTCTCCAGGAAGACAGACATAAGCAACGGCCAGTAAGAGTCCATCATAGCAGACCAACTATAAGTCCCTTTTGTTTGGATTTGAAATCGACAGCACTGATGTTGTCCTGATCTTTTCTAATGCATGTATAAATATATATTGCGCTCAGATTTTAATTTTCATTAATAATTGGCAAAGTCCTCTACCACCCTTTGTTAATGGAGCCAAAGATGGCTATGTGGTAGGGATCAAATCCTTTGACTAGCATTAATCATCATCTCCTGCACTGGTAATTGCCTAAGTATGAAACACTAGTGTATGTAGGTATAAAAATAATTATTTATAATTTATAATTATTGTTGTCCGTTTAAGAAATAAAATTCTTAAAGTTTTCTTTCTGGAAAGTTGAAAAAAATCGGGCGATTGGATTCGTGTGTGTGATCGTGACTTCCTTTTACTTGATCACTCTCTCATCATCTGTATTAAACGTGAAACTTCATTAATGTTAATATTTCCCTTAATCTCGTGGCATTGAGGGTAGCTTTGGGATTTGTTTCTTTCTAATAGTCAATGATTGTTGTGTGAGGGCGTTCGAATCCTTCGACTAGCATTAATTGTCATCTCCTGCACTGATGATTATGTAAACATGAAACTAAGATTCCTAAGGAAAACGTTGGAAATAATCTTTAAGTATTTTTTCATTTTTAAAAGAACCTTTATATATATATTAGTGTTGCAACGATTAATCAGAATCGGAATCGGGAATTGAAAAAATCAGCACTTTTAGGGGTATCATAATCGGTATCGGAAAAATTATTACCTAGTTTCCGATGCCAATAAACGATTCTATTAATTTTTTAAAATCTAATTCTGTTAAAAGCAAAATATTCCACAGCTGGTAATAATGATAAAATATTAAATATTTATTGATTTTTAATTAATAGTAAAACTAACATCTATAGATCATCGCTTACAAGTGTATTTTTTACGCCTGAGAAAATATTTGCACATTTAACGTGTTTTTACTATGGTTGTGGAAAAATAACTACTTCATAGTTGAATATTTAGAGTTAATAAAAAATCGGAATCGGTAATTGTATCGGAATTGGGAATTTAGTAAGGAATCGGTAATTATATCGGAATTGTGGAAAATATTGGAATCGTCCCATCACTAATATATATATATATATATATATATATATATATATATATATATATATATTGTAAGAAATGTGTGTGTAGGCATCATTAAAATCTTAATGTAATTTTTTATTTTAATTTTATAAACTACTAGCAGGTCGGCCAGCGTTGTCCGGTCGTAAGATATGCTTAAATATGAGGTGTTTTTATTGATTGAGATTGTCGGACTGACTTCCTCATTTTGGTTGTTAGAGTCACAACGTTTAGGCCGTTTTGCCATCCGGCCTTCATCAGGTGCTTTGTATTATTATTACGGAGTTACCGCGTTCGGACTCCAGCTAGGCTCTGGGACATAGTTGCTGATTCTCTGTTTTGAATGTTACTTTTCACTGCCTTCGTTCAGGATTGAACTCAGCACCTTTGGGTAACTATAAACTTTGATACAACGTCTAGAACCACTCGGCCATATGTCACTAGGACAATCCTTAGTTGGTTTTTGTTAATGTTAAACCTATGTTGTTATTCAAGGTTTTCTCTCTCTATCAGAGGTGTCCAAATTTCATTCAGCTCTATGCTTGGTTTGCTCAGTAGGTTGTTATGTCCGAGCATGTGAACTGTTTTTTTTAAAAGTTTTCTCACTTTCCAGTGGGCCTCTCTGTTTATTATTTTTACTTGGGATGAAGTTCGAGGCCCACTGGAAAGTGAGAACACTTAAAGGTCCCCCCTCTCCATCCAGACATGGTTGGCTATACCCAATTTTTCCGTCTCCTCTTTAGTTACCACTTTTCGGTGTTCTTCCACCCTTATTTTAAGGGGGCGGCATGTTTCACCCTTGTAAACCTTTCTGCAACTGCATGGGACGGAGTATATGCAGTTCTTGGTCATGTTCTCCTCCATGCGAGGCTTCACTCGTACCAGGTGTCGTCTGAGATAAAAACGATTATTGGCCATTTTCAGTGGCATCAATTTCCTGTGATAATAATAAAGGGTTGGGTTCGAGACTCCTAACAAACGGTTCCCCAGTTCGATACAAAACACCTGATGCAGGCCGGAGAGCAAAACGGCCGAAACGTTGTGACTCTAACAACCAAGATGAGGAAGTCAGTCCGACAATCTCAATCAATATTTATATACATTCATTCATTTTTTAAAAGATGTAATCGCCTGATCGTTGAAGACAAGATTCAAGAAATCAAGTAGGCATATATATATATATATTTTTGTATGCATATATATATATATATATATATATATATATATATATATATTCACCTGTCATCCCGTTTTTTAATGATGGAACCACCAGATCGTCGAAGACAAGATGCAAGCAAGCAAGATCTACAGAGTTTTATATTCATATTGATACATTTGGCAAACCATATCGTTGTAGACTTCAAATCTGAGCAACCTTGTGTTATTTTAAGAACCCAGAATAGCGCCTGAATTTTACAAAATCGAACATTTTCTCAGCCCATAACTAAGTTACAGGTTCACAGCTGTAGATTTATTATGACTTACTTGAAGTATTTTTATGCCTTACAGATTTGGTCTGTTTGTTATATGTGTTCTAAATTAACCCCCCATAACTGAGCAATCCTATAGAAAATATCGATAGCCATATTTATGAGAATGGTTTAAACGGTTCTTTTCTATGAACTAGTGAATAATAACTGTTTTCCTTTTAATTCATACTAATAAAATATGCAAACTTCTAATGAGATTTTAACCATAACTAATAGAAAATGATATGAATTCGATATATTTTAGTAATTTAAATTTTCATTAAAGACTCGCTTCACACAACTGAAATACAAGTTTTTTTTTTTTCTGAAACCATTTAATTTTTTTTTTATCTGAAGATTTTAAGTTTCAATCAATTCTATTGATTTCACAAACGAACAAAACGAAAACATTTCCATTTGATCTTTGACTACAACACCAACAACAGAATCAACATCTACTTTCCACCGTTTTCTCAAACTGTTAAAGATTTGATTTTTACTTACATTTCTCTGATGAGCGTGTGAGGTAAGAAATAAAAAGAGAAAAGAAAAAGATAAAAACGATTATTGGCCATTTTCAGTGGCATCAATTTCCTGTGAACGACAAACGAAACAAAGAAAATCCAATATGTACAATTCATATTACAGTTTTAGATCAGTCGAGTATTCAAAGCCTAGTTGACCAATACAACTGAATGAATCTGAATCTGAAAATAGATCACGTTACATGAAAATTACTTGAACATGTGATGAAAATTTGTATGGGACATTGATGCAAATATAGATGCACAGAAGGAGGAATAAAGGTCTTTTGTTAAAACCTGAAACAACGAGTTGAATTTTTCTCCTCTTTTTTCTTATGTTCATTGCGACGGAGCCTACAACATATAGGCTTGCAACATATAAATTATTATGTTACACTATTATATAAGAGGAACTTTGTGTGCGTGTGGGGGAGTTCGTTCCTTATGAACCCGAAAACGGCTGGGCTGATTTTTATGAAAATTTCACACAAAAGTACTTTATGTGCTTGACAGGGTTCTTAGAAAGGTTTTGTATAGGAATGTTTTCGATAAGTATCGATTATCGATAATTGAAATAATCTAATGAAATAAGGAAGAATCGATTTTGACTTATACAGCCTAGCATCACAAAAGCATTTATAAAAGTTTTATTACCACACAAGCCGAAAGGCATGACATAAAATAATCAACAATTAGTTCTTTGCTATGACAAGGGCGCGTTCGAAATGAATGTTTCTGTTTAAAGCACAATTGCACCATGATACTTGACTTTTTCATTTTAAGCTTAAATCCAAGCCATTATCATGTTTATTTTAATATCTGAAGCATATTATTCAAGCAGAGAGAGAGAGAGAGAGAGAGAGAGAGAGAGAGAGAGAGAGAGAGAGAGAGAGAGAGAGAGAGAGAGAGAGAGAATGACATTTCTTTCTTCTTTCAATTATACTGAATCAGTTTTTTCTATGTATAAATACACGATGTTGAGTCTTCTATGAACTTTTTTCTATCTTGCAGCATTATATTGGCATGCATTTTTTTCTATCCAAGCAAAGAATTTCTGATTTTTCTGAAGAGTGTATGCACGAAAAGAGACGGCATTGACATAATAATAACTGTATGTTTCTGCATAACGAAATGTACCGAAATTTTTAATATTCTGAAGCAGCTCTTTTGCATGAAAAATAAATATTTGGATTTTGGAATGTAACTATACTGTTATTCTTTTATATATACACTGTTGTTATATTTAATATATATTGAGCTTCTAAATAAAAAGGACTGGTATACTTAAAGAGTGAAATAAAATTGAGAAACATATTTTACCAAAACAACACACACACACACACACACACACACACACACACACACATATATATATATATAATGCACCCATTGCAAGAGTTTTTCTACATATATATATATATATATATATATATATATATATATATATATATATATATATATTATTATATACGGGCCAGGGCAATATTTAGATATAACAATAAAATGCAATAAAATGCAAACATAGGGATATGGATGGGCATTTATGGATAGCAAACGCTTATCATAGGCGGACAAATCTTCTACATTAGGGGTATGTTCATAGGTCCCAGATTGGGTTCAATTTTCCTTTTTTATACAAAAAAGGTTTGAAACAAATGAAACAACAATTATTTTCTGTGAGACAGGCGGATACAAAATAAACACAAAAGTCGAACACAATAAGATTTGCAAGAGATAACGAAACAAACACTTTCAAATCATATAAAACTAAATTTATTAATTATAAGGGGAAAGAAAGATTTAACAAAAACAAATATAGTCAAAGCTAATGAGATTGGGGAATATTTTTAACATACTAACTGAAAGAGAATCCTATAACAGAACGACAAAAGGTATACAGCAGCAACCGGTCCACACGAGGAAAAGTCCGATCTCCAGCTCGACAGAGAAAGAAAGTAAAGTTTTTTTTGCACTTACAGTTCAATTTTTTTCTTTTGACAATTTGCAATTGCTACAGTTAATACAAATAAATTCTCTTGTGAGGGAAGAAAGTTTCAATCACCAAATTCAGTCTTTCAACACCGTGCGACACATTCCAGTTCCGCGTGGGAGACATAAGTTCCAAACGATGACTTTGCAGATTTTTCGATTTGTTTCTTTTCTTTTTAAACATGCCTGTCGGCATCCGTTTTGGGTTATCCAAAATAGCTTTATCGAGGGATTAATTTAGGTATTTTTTTTCTCCATCTTTGCCAACTTCGGAAATGTTACATATCGCTTTGGTTGTCCAGAAACACGTTTTACGCGGTTGGACTTTTGGTCAAAACTACTCGCACACGAGAGAATTATTATTTTTTCCTTTCTTTGTTTCGCCCCTTGATTCTAAAAATAGAATTTACGAAATCATATTCTGATTCCTTTCTCTCTCTCTCGATGGGCGATGAAATCCGTAGTGTTTGTTTTTCTCTGCTTCCAAGATCGGATTGCAGTGTAGTAACTGTTCCGCCGTCACATGTCACTCTCTCCATCAGACTGATTTTAATACTGGGTTTTGGTGGATTCCCGTTCAGTCAGAACATGCCAATCAAACATCTATCTTATATTACTAGCAGAATAATAAAACAGTATTTGATGTCGAGGTGGCTGTCTGTAACATCCCCCCGCTAATTTTTGAAATAGGAACACCCTTTGTTTCTATTTCACGAAAATTTAAGTGGCTCAGGTACACCGCTTCCATCTTTGAGATTACCTTCGACGGGGTGTGTTGAAACATCGGCATCTCCCGTCTATTCCAATGAACATGATGATGCCGGCTGAAAGGCCTTTGGTTTTCATAAAGTCTTTCGCAGCTTGTTCAACCGAACTTGCCCTAAATCTTGCACAGTCATTCGTGCACCTGTTTTTGTTATCCTTAGAATTGCGTCTATCGTCGTCATTGTCATTATTGTGAGCGAACTTATTTTTAGCAAACTCAGAGCACGGTGCGTCCCCCTTCCTTGAAACTTTAGCGACAGTAGTACCAGCAGTCACGATAACTTTCTGAGAATTCTTCTCGCCATTAGGCAAAACTCCTTGTGTCTCATCATATAGGGGTATCTCACTGATATGACGCTCAGCCATACCACTCCAGCAAAAGCATTTTAACTTTCTTTCAAAACGTACAGTTCTATTCATGCCTTCAGCATAAACATTTCTGAAACTTCGAGTGCTATCCTTGACAACTTTAGGACAGACAGCCCTGTGAATATTTGTAACATAAACCTTTTCAAAGTTTCGACTGCCACTCACCATAACGCCGTTGATTTCATTCTCAGTCGTAACTGCTATACCATCAACGCTATTTTCACCTGACAGGATCTCACCACCTTTCAGCTCTACCAGGTCGCATCTATTACTTTGCATGGCCATTTTCTGACCAACTCGTCTCGAGTTGCGATATTTATATCGTGTGCACCATTGCAATAGTGGTACACGGCTGTTCACATGAAGCCACTACTGCTGCCATGATTACTTTATCGGTCCCTAGCAGAGTAGTTTTATCAGATTCACCCACGGTCGATGCCTGTGGTGTGGATTTGGATTTGCTAGTGACGGCTTTACCGACACTACGCACACTTGTTGCTACCTCGAGTGGGGACGTTTCCGCCACCTAGTATTCTTGCATGACTGAGGCAGGTTGAGTATCTCATCCTCCTCGTATCTCTCATTCACACCTGCAGTCGACAAGTGTGCTGCGAGATGTTCAAACTGTCCGCTAATTTGGATACAGTCTACTACTACACTACATGGAGCGTCTGCCTCCGTTTTACATGGAGCGTCTGCCTCCGTTTTACATGGAGCGTCTGCCTCCGTTTTACATGGAGCGTCTGCCTCCGTTTTACATGGAGCGTCTGCCTCCGTTTTACATGGAGCGTCTGCCTCCGTTTTACATGGAGCATCTGCCTCCATTTTACATGGAGCGTCTGCCTCCGTTTTACATGGAGCGTCTGCCTCCGTTTTACATGGAACATCTGCCTCCATTTTACATGGAACGTCTGCCTCCATTTTACATGGAACGTCTGCCTCCATTTTACATGGAGCGTCTGCCTCCGTTTTACATGGAGCATCTGCCTCCATTTTACATGGAGCGTCTGCCTCCGTTTTACATGGAGCGTCTGCCTCCGTTTTACATGGAGCATCTGCCTCCGTTTTACATGGAGCGTCTGCCTCCGTTTTACATGGAGCATCTGCCTCCATTTTACATGGAGCGTCTGCCTCCGTTTTACATGGAACGTCTGCCTCCATGGAGCGTCTGCCTCCGTTTTACATGGAGCATCTGCCTCCGTTTTACATGGAGCGTCTGCCTCCGTTTTACATGGAGCATCTGCCTCCATTTTACATGGAGCGTCTGCCTCCATTTTACATGGAGCGTCTGCCTCCATTTTACATGGAGCGTCTGCCTCCGTTTTACATGGAGCGTCTGCCTCCATTTTGGCATTCATGTCTGAACAGGATGAGTGAACTTCCTCATCCGTTTTTGCCCTATGCTCGATATTACGCGCGTGGGATTTCTCTCGACTTTCTTTATCGTCTTCGTCGAACATGCAGTTCTCGAAAAGTCATCATTATGCGACCTTTTGCTTTTTCAATCCTTCTACCATTCTCCATTCGCATGAGGACGGGATCAAAAGGTCGCAAAATGATGACGAAAACATACCGGTATAAATCAGCTAAGGAATGCAATTTATTTACATAAATATACATGGGAAATATTAAGAAGCGATAGAAAGAATAAGAGTTCGTTACTTGCGATTGATGAGAAGCTGACGGTTAGCCAGGAGCTGGTTGGGTGGCCGATGCCCCCACCAGGAGCGATTTCTGTCACACCTTGACTGGTCGAGCGTTCAGCGGTAAAAAGGGAGAAATATGAGAAACAGGAAGTGACGTAGCTAGGTCGCTCTCCGGTAAAGGGCGACAATCGAGTTAGCCTGGGAGTTTTAACTCCCACAGATCGTCTTCTTTGTCCCTTTAAAGCTGTAATTGACCAAAAGGGAACAAGTAATTAGGAATCACATGAACCAGCCTTTATAAACATTCTGGGCTTCAGGCTGTTTTTCTTCTTTCCTTTATCATGGTCGACAGTTTGATATCATTGCAACAAAGCCCACAGAAAGATATCACAAGCAGTCATTCCTTTCTTTTCAGTTTTCCCGCTTCGGTTGACGCGTCACTGGCTACATTACAACAGAAACTCATGGCAGGCAAAAGCGATTCTTTTTGCAATGAAAAGAGACAGTCTGTGGGAGCTTGTTGTGTGGACCCTGGCTTTGGTAAAAGCCATCTTTGGGTGACTATCACGTTTTTGAGTATAGCCAAGAACCATACTGATATATAATATTGACTGAGGTATCATTTACAATTCAAATTTTGATATATCTGCTTTTTTTTTTTTACATTCATTTCTGTATTACGTTTAAGTTATTTTAAACCCCACTCTTCCCATGTTAAATAATAATTTCGAAATAATAACGTTAATATTTCAGCGTCCCAATTGTTCTTTTGTTTTTTTTTTCGCGTTTAAATTATCCAAATAAACAATTGTTAATGCTGTCTGCTTTTTTTTTACATCGTTCATTTCTGTATTACGTTTAAGTTATTTTAAACCTCACTCTTCCCATGTTAAATAATAATTTCGAAATAATAACGTTATTATTTCAGTGCGCAGGTCAAAATCTGCAAAAGAAGCGATTTGTTTTACATTGTTTTATGCGCCCGAATGCGCAACCGGATGTCGTAAACCGGAAAAAGGGTTACATACATCGATACAAGGTCATTTGAGTTATATATATATATATATATATATATATATATATATATATATATATATATATATATATATATATATATATATATATCGGAGCAATGTAAAGTCACACATTTTAGAAAACATTTTTTGATGAATTTAAATCAGAAAATTTGAAAACCTGAAAATGTTGTAAAATTTTTTTTTTTTTTTTTTTTTTTACATGGGTGTCACCACTTATCAAGGCCCAGAGGCCACTCAAGGATAAGGGTTAATAGGTATACATTAGTCATTGTGATTTTAGCATAGTAAACAGTGGGAATTTTGTAACTTGGATTACTTAGGGGGACGATTCAATTAGAACTTGTTCACATTGGACTTTTTCTTTTTTTTGTTCATAGGTAACACCACGTTATCAAGGCCAAGAGGCCACTCAAGGATAAGGGTTAAAGAGTGTACAGTAGAAATTGGACAATATAATAATCATTAGTAATGAAAATTTGTTAAATTTGATAACTTATATGGAACGGCTCATCAAGAACTTATTTACGTTAGACTTGAAGACAACCATATTGTAGTCAGCCGGAAAGCAGGAAAACGGAAGACAATTCCACAGGTGTGCAGTTCTAATAAAAAAGCTTTGTTCATGGAATCTACGTTTAGGTTTAGGCACAGATAAAGAGTGGGGGGAATTATTGATAGTGTTTACAGCTAGACGAGTGTTTCTTGTGAAAGTTTTGCGAGGGGGGACCATAGATTGAAGCTCAGTCAAACACTTTCCATGAAAATAACGATACATCAGAGACAAACTCGCAACATCTCTTCTGCGTGATAGAGGTTGCAAGGAAGAGAAAAGGACATCTCCTACGAGGCTACAAAGTCTATTTTGAACTCTATCAAGGCAGGACAAGTCCTTTCTAGCAGCTCCTGCCCAGATGTGGCAACAGTATTCCATCCTTGGACGTACCTGGCTCTTATATAAATAGAGAATAGCATCAGCAATGAGATATCTACTGGATCGATAGAAAGATCCCACCATTTTTCCTGCGGCCTTGGCAACAGATTTGATGTACATGTTCCATTTAAGATCAGGAGTAATAGTCAAGTCCAGAAGCTTGTCAAAACTTGAGGCCTCCTGAAGACGAGAGCCATTCATTTCAATTGATGCCAGATGGGGATCAGAATGTTGATGATGTAAAGAGAGAAGCTTGGTTTTAGATGCATTAAAAGTAACCAGCCACTCCTTTCCCCATTGTACTACATGCTCAAGATCAGAGGAGAGAGAATTGGAGAGAACTTGGTCGTTTACTGTCTTAGATGTGCTACCATAAATGGTAGTGTCGTCAGCATAAATGTCTACAAATGATGTAAGGATGTGATTTGGAAGATCATTAATGTAGATCAGGAAAAGAGTTGGGCCCAGGATGGACCCCTGAGGGACACCGGCATTAATAAAATGATAAAGTAATTTTTTCATTTTTATTTATTATTTTTTTTTGGTGTTAAATTCCAAATTTTTGCTAATAACCTGGCTTTATCAAGGAGATGCCAGTCCGATTTTTTTCTTCTTCTTCATAATGATGTAATAAGAGGTCGAAACCTCCTGAAGAGAAGATTCGTCTTGTCTCGGTAGCTGTTTATATCCGTGTGTGTTGTCGCTTGGTTTAAGCGCGAAAGTTAAGCAATGTAAAGTCTGACATTTCAGCAAACATTTTTTTTAATGAATTTAAACGAGAAAATGTGAAAACCTGAAAATCTTGTGAAATGATAAAATTATTTTTTATTTACTTCTGTGACTTTACATTGCTTAAATTTCGTGCTTAAACCAAGCGACAACATTTTATTGTTATGTTGTATAACCCGCAACAACAACAACTACGATTAGAGATTCTTTGTTGCCTGTTGGTGGATATTTTGAACTGATTTAAGGACAATGATTTAAGCTGGTTTTAAGCGAATTTGTTGCTGCGGACTTGCTTTTTGCCTCCTCAATTTGAAGTTATTTTTTTCAAATTGACGTGAACATTAGAATATTTCAATTAAAAATCAAATATGAACAGGTAAAATTATAGAGGAATAAAAGGCGAATCAAATGAGGTAAAAGGTTGTTTTAAACAGCATTAAATTTAGCTTAAATTTGCAGTTTTTGAAAAAATTACAAGTGTGGACTTTCTTTTTGCCGGCACTGTACGTACAAACATACATACATACACACATACATATGTGCATATATACATACTTACACACATATCTACATACATACATACATACATACATACATACATACATACATACATACATACATATGCACACACATATATGTGTACAAACATACAAACTCGTGTAGTATACACATGTTAGCTTCCTTGAGCCTTCACAGACTATGGATACCCACTGTAAGGGTGCCTGTGCATGGAATTTTTGTGGCAAGAGTTGCGCAATCTCCAACTACACCTCTCCTGAGTCGACATAGTTACATACCAATGGCAAATGGCAGTTCAGGACGACTGGAAAAAAATGCCGAGATAAGCAGAGAGCATATACAGTGCCTAGAATTTTCAAATAGTCACCCATCTAGTACTAGCCAGGCTCAACTTTGCTTAACTTCGGTGATCTGATGAAAACCAGTGTGTCAACGTGATTATGCCATACACATACATGCATACATACAATAAATATACAAGCATACATACAAACATGCATACACACATACAAACATATATACATACAAACATACACACACATACATACAAACATACATACATACATACATAGAACATACATACACACATACATAAAAACACACCTACATACATACATACATACATACATACATACATACATACATACATACATACATAATAAAAACTTACAAATAAACAGGCATACATAAAAACACATCTACATACATACAAACATACACTCGACAGATTGTATTATTTTTTTTAATCAATTATTATTATGCTATAAAGCTTGGGGTATTTGTAAATGAATTTTTCTGACACTGTAATCATCAAATTATTTTCATTGACAGATTTTTTGCCAATGATTGGATTTGTCGCTGTTAGACTTCATCTTTATTTTCAGTTTGTTTTCAACATATTATAATCCCCTCGTCTCATTCGTCGTAAAATATAAAACTAAGTGACCATTGGCAAGTTTATCTGACATTAAAAATGCCTACTTGGGTTAAAGTTTATGACATTATCTATTCAAACAATTTTTTTTTAAATTCAAGAGAAATCGTAAAAATGACTACTATTTATTCCCAGGCTAATTTGTTAATTTAGAAGAGTAAACATTCTCGGAATTTTTCATGGCATTTTTTTTTTTTTTTTTACCCATTGTTCATCATGATGATGGAAATCTTATAATATTCTGCTGGGGAAGACCGTTGCTTTTAAAATGGTTATGTATTGTGTGCACCATTAAGATGAGCATCTATTATAATATAAATTTCACTCTGTCCGTCTATATATTTATTTATCTTCATGTTTTTTTATATTTTCAAATATTTATTCAAAGTGCTTAATTTGGTTGTTTTGCGGAGCAAAATTTTTGATTCTGTTTTTGGCCTTGCAAAACATGATTACGTTTTGCAGACAGAAAGAAAAAAAACCCAATAACATTACTGTTTCACTTTTTCATGCATTTATGTCAGAAATCCGTTATCTTCAGACAGCCTCCATCCAGCCAGCCAGCATGGCCACAGCCGAGATTGAACTCACTACACGAGTTTGTAGTGTAATTCAGATCTTGTCAGTAGCTGAATAGTTGATGCTTTGTCAGGGTTATCAAGGGTATTGTTTATCGTGACGCCATCACTAGATGGGGTGCCTTCCACAGCTTAAGAGAGTCCCATCTACCCTTGAGAGAAAGAGAGACTGCACCAGTTTCTCAACCTGTTGTTTTACCTTGTGGTACATACAGCACCTCACCTTCCCAAATGGTCACTCATCTGGTACTGGCCAGGCTCAACGTCGTTTAATTTCGCTGATCTGGCGAGACCCGGTGTGTCAACGTGATTGTGCAGTATATGACAGTCTCATCTGATAGTAAAAAACTTATAGTAGGAATCCAATTGTGGTATTAGTTTTTATTGGAGATGTTTACAATAATAATCGTGTTGTACAACTTCAAGTATGTACGTTGAGGAGGGCACAAATGCTATCAGTTCTTTAGAGCATGTTCCATGACATGATTTTTATCCTCGAAAATGTATTGAATTAAAGACTTATGCTTAAAGGGTCTTAATGAAAAATTGAACTTCAACCAAACTGGTTTAATTTGAATTTAATGACTATGCATCAAATTTAATTCAAATCTGAAATATTTGAATTTGCAAATGAGAGGTCGTGCTCATATGTCTTTTGAAAAACCTTCAAAATACTTCAAAGAAAATGAAATTTGTGAAACAATTGTTAGGAATCAGTGCATAAAATGTTTAATCATTAAGTATTTGTATTTGGTAGCAAAGAAGGGAACAAGAATAGCATTATACAAAGCTAAGAAAGAGGCCAGATTTCCATATATTCTACAAAGGGATGACCAAAAGAATAAAGTATTCAAGATAGCTAAATATTTGAATTGACGATGTAGTGCTAACTAAAAATGAACTAAAAATATCCTTTAGTCTTGAACAGACCAAGTCTATAGTTGGGAGAAAAACAGTCAGCAGGAAGAGAGTTCCACAAGTCTGCAGGTCTTGGGAAGAAGCCACTGGAATAGGAAGTTGCATTAAAATGAGTTATCAAAACAGTGAATTGATTGAAACCATTAATAATCCATCAAACAAGCTGAAAAAAAGGAAGCTGAGAATTGATGAGACAATTCTAAAGAACACATGTATTTATAAAAATTAGTGTTGGGACAATTAATTGGAATCGGAATTGGAAAAAGATTTTATTAATTGTTTATTTTTTAGTTTGTTTTTGTTTACTTAATTCCCCATTGCTCGTTCTAAAGATCAAATATTAAAATGTATATTGATTTTAAGTTACAAACAAAATTAAAATCCATGGATCACTCTTACAAGTGTATTTTTATGTTTGCAAAAATATATAACTTATTTCACATAGGGTTTTACGATAATTAAAAAAAAACTCCATAACTAAATGTTCCATGATTTTAAAAGAATCAGAATCGAGAATTGTATTGGAATTGGGAAACATTTTGGATGCTTATTGAGATTGGTACTTAAAATCAAAGAAAATGACGCACTTAAAATTAAAGAAAATACAGAAATGTCTGTATGATGTAGGTACTAGCCACGGAAATGAAGATGAAAATTTTCAAAAATCACATAATTTAATAAAATACTTTTTTTTATTCAAGAAAATCAAATTTTACTGTTTCAATATTGGTGAAAAAAAAAATGAAATCAACGAATCGGTGGACAACCCTAATGCACATTGAAATTCTCAAAATAATCACTGATTACTTCCCCTTATTATGTTCTCTAGTGAAACATGGCATCGTCTGTCACTTATCAGTAAAAAATGGCAAATTTGCTTTTCGTAAATTAAAGAAAATTACTTGATCATTTTTTGTGATTTTTGGAATATAAAACCTTCATTCCGTGACAAGTAGATACAATATAAAAAAAGTTTTTCTTCATTTTTGTTTATCGCTATGAGTGCCAATCTGAATAAGCACCCCAAATTTGGAATCATCCTATCACTAATAAAAATGACTAAGACTACCAATATCACGGCTGTGTGAGAGAGATTGCATGTAGGTTTTGCACCTTATCAAAAACCTTAAAATGGAACCGAGAGTCATCAGTAAAATAAGACAACCGTATTTAGAAGTCCCAAACAAATATTATAAGAACTAATAATATGCAGATATTCAAGCACACAATTATTATAGTACCTATTTACAATGCCTCCTCACGGGGCAGAGTTACACACCAGTGTCATTTTTTTAACATGGATAAAAACGAACAAAAATTGACTCAATCGTAAAGGATTTCTGTTCCACGGGCAGACAACTAGAATTGAAGTGTAGCATCTGAAGAACAGATACTACACTTTGAGTTATATATTTTTTATTCACTCTGAAAGTTTACAACCAAAACAGAAATAAAACAAAAAAATTAGGCACAAGGCCACTCAAAAATTGGGGAAAGGGGTGTCTATGGTCATCTTCGTCCATGTACCTTTGCTTGTCTATGCTTGATCCTAGATAAAGTTCTCATTCACCACAATATCTCAAGCACACTCGGGGGCGACCTATCTAAGATTCCCAAATCATATCGTATGTGCGTGTTTTTTTGTTTTTTGTTTTTAGAAGCAATAAAATAAATTTGTAAACATAAAATTTTATACTGCACTTTGATCTTGACCCGAAGGCCAAAGAAGACAAGAATATATATATGTATATATATATATTGCAATAAGCCACAAAAAAAAACAAAAAAACAGAACAACGGAATAGATTTTAAACAATGTATTACTGAACAACAACGTAAAAAGGTTACAACTGAAAAGAGTAGTATACGTCACCGAGCAGGCAAGGGTCGCTCCGGTGTTTAATCCACACCTGGCATCAAAAGGTCTATGGTTTATATAATGGATAGAATAGTCCATTTGGAGGGTGATTCCACCACAACACTAATGTATACCCTTATCCTCGAATGAACCCTGGGCCTTGATAAGTGATGATTACTGTTTAAAAACAAACAAACAAAAAACTGCTGACAATAATTTCCCTTTCTCTCTTTATGTACCTAAAAATAAATGGAACTCCTATGAAAAAAGGTTTCTTCACTTGAACTACCCGTCTATCGGACACTACCATAGGCACCTTTAAGGAAGTCGACAGATTTCATCCCCTTACATGTAACACGATATAACTGTGAACTGATTCATCATCATCATCATCATCATCATCATCGGCAGCAGCAGCAGCAGCAGCAGCAGCATTGAGTTTTGCTAGATTTTCAAACATGGATATGCTTACGCTTTCAAAATGATCACTGTATAGAAACGTTGTTTTAAGGTGTTGCTAATGTTAACCCTATTTTAATCTCGCTTTTTCATTATTTTTGTACGCTGAAAAGATTTTTTTAAAATATCTCTAATTTATTTCAAGCTACTTCTTTTAAATGGTAAAAAAAAAATAGGATGATAATATTAAATTAGATTACAGTTACATCGTGTCACATATCGGAGGTGTTGAATCTGTTGTGTACATTGTCGTGCGCGTTAGAGGTACCTACAATACTATAAGGCTTCTCCCAAACCGACTATAGCCTGGTCGTTTTCAGGTTCAATGTAAACAAATTCTTGTCAAGCCATCCTCATAATAATCAAATTTTGATCTGTTTGTCTTGTTATGAATACTTAGTCATTGTCAACCTAAAAACTTATTAATCCCTATCCTCGAGTGGCCTTTCGGTCTTGATAAGCAGTGTCTTGTTAGTAGAAAAAGACCCTGCTATTATTCACCTGTTGGTGCGACTCAGGTAAATAGTAAAGAGAGAAGATCAAGCCTAGGAAGGTGATCCTCTGAGAACGACACAGAACCATATTTCAGCTACTGTCAGACTTATTGTTGAGAACATTTCCTGGACTGGTCTAACCAACATGTGATTGTGATCTCCATCTTGGTAATAGTCGACTGGGTACAAAAATGGCTTTGAAATCTAGCAAGCTATGCTTTTTCTCCTCCTTACTATCTCTTTCTCACAGAAAAGACGTTGCTAGTCTTTTTCTACTCTATTTTTACTTTCTGGACAGGTTCCCGACTGAGCTTCAATCTACTTTCTTCTCTCTGTAAAGTATTCACAACAAAAACTCGCCTTAATGTATTTTATTGTGGACTGTTATCCTCATCTTTATTTTTAGTTAGGTGAAACAACAACTAAAAAAAAGATGAGGATAATAAATCCGCAATAAAATAAAAATTAATAAATAATACTCATCTCAATAATAAATTCCAATTAAATAATATATAAAAACTCGTCAACTTACAACCACATTAAATAGCTTCTTTTTCTCTCTCTGTGCCTAAAACTAAACGAAACTTTTATGAGCAAAACTTATTTTATAGAATTACCCGTCTGTACAACACAATGTCATGGGGCTACTTCATGGTAGACTATAACATAGTTGTTTTCAAGTCTAATGCAAAACAACTTCCTGTTAAGCCGTCCTCTTAATCAAATTTCATCATTACCAATCATCACAAAGTTGTCTCACCGGTCACCTGACACTTAGTACCCTTTATCCTCGAATGGCTTCTGTGCCTTTATAAACGGTGATTCTCTAGTAAAAAAAAAAATGCTCCCAAATTGTCATTTTACTTATACTACTTTGATCAATTGAAACAAAGCCATTAACCTGTATGCAAATGACCAAGCTCTGTCGTGAGCGTGACATCACAGAAATAAATAGATGGGATCAGAGGAAGAGGAGAGGAAAAATAGGAGAATAGAAACTTCATGTCGGCATGACAGACACTCTGAACAATATTCTAAATATTTGCAAGATGTTGGACAACTGTGAACTGTTGGACAAATTACAAATATAACGGCTCGTTATAACTGCAAACTAATAAACTGTTAATTGACTCAGAGAGGGAAAAGTAGGAATGCGACCATACTCTGTTGGCTTTGAAAATATGTGTCAGAGGCCCTGTGCTGAAACGACTTATAATAAATATCTTTTCTCTCAATAGAAAAAAACTTGTTTCTTTCCAAGACTTTTATACACAGAATTGAATCGATATTAAAAAGTAAAACCACATTACACAATGCAATATAATTGGTATCATTGGTATGATCAGGTGAAGAATTTGCCATCTTCTAGAATTTAAAGATGAGAAACATTTATTATGAGACCTAAAGAAATGACATAATCATATTACCACATCAGTTCTCGTTAGATGTCAGATTTAGCAACGTTGAGTCTGGTCAGTACCAGATGGGTAACCAATTTGAGAATACCAGATACGTGAGTAATATGGGAATACCAGGCACTTTATGTAAGGAAATGTGGGCATCTTCCTGCAAGAGTTGCAAAAACAAACGTCGTCACCTTCCCTAGCAGGGATATACATACGACTGGGGACTGCTTGTGAATTTCATACTCCCATGAAACTTCCTCCTTCAGAGGAAGTCGGTTAAACACACTTTAGGGTTAGTGCCACAGTTTCATTTTTCCTTTCAAAAAAAGAAGTGTAAGTTATGGACATTGTATTATTATTTTTACTGATGAGTCACCACTAATCAAGGCCTCGAGGCCACTCAACTATAAGGCTTAAAAGATTGTTAGTTTGACAATGATCGTGATTACAAAAGAATTGGAAACAGTATGTCGAATTTGCAGAAGGTTACTTAAGAGTGCTTGATTTTTGACGAGTATTTGTTTATATTAGACTTGAAAACTTGCTGCAATCGGTTTGGAGGTAAACAGATGGGATGTTCTTGGAAAAAAGTTTTGCTTGGTACAGGGAAAGAGCGAAAGGAAAGTCCTTTGCTATGATTGTAACTAGACGAGTTCTTGTAGTGAATGTTTTACAGGTTGGAAGGGACTAGAGATAAGAGCTCAGTCGAGCACTTATAAAAATAATGATATGGAAGTGAGAGGCTAGCAACATATCTTCTTTATGAAAGAGTCTGTAGGGACAAGAACAGATCATCTCTGCCAGAAACAGATCATCTCTGCAAGAGAAACAGTTTAGTGTAACTACAGGTGCGATATGATTGGCATGTTCAGGGACGACCATTTCAGAAATGGATCCCAGCTGCTAATAAAAAACACTCACTTGTTTCAGCAGGATATCAATTGGGGATCTCTTAATGACTATTTGGCATGTGAGCTTGGTAGAAACGTCAAGGAATATTTAAGTTGTGTTCAGAAAAAAATACTGTGTCAAGGCTGGGAGAAATGCTATAATAATCAAGACTGATATTGTGGACTATAGTATATACCATTGTTACAGAGTCAACACTGCAAAATCTGGGGATTGATCTAAACATGAATTTAGTGGATTTTTCAGAAAAAAAATTCCATTAAATATGTCATAGACAATTCATAATTCATATTGTTAGACTACCAACAGCTGTTATTGACTACTCTTTACTTCCATCTTCCAATCTTATAAACAAAAGATGCTGTGAAATTTTAATTTAACTTGAAAAGCCTATCTAAATAATAGAACGATCTTTATACTGCAGAAGAACCAAGTTAATAAGGTGTTATGGTCCGGCTGCAAAAGAACACACGGTTCTTAATTTAATGCGGGGCAAAACCAAATTTTTCTGTTAGAATAACATTGGTCGAATTAATGTGTATGTTTCACAATGTAATTGCCATTTCAAGCTGAAGCATGACGAACCGTACAACAAAACTCACCACGGGAAATATAATTGACAACTTGTAGCCAATCGTACAGGAGAGGAAGTAATATAACTGTCAAGAGAAAATGATGCGTTTCATCAATAATATCTGTTTCATTTTACTTCAGTCGAAGTTCTCAAAATCAAGGGCCTCCTTCATAGGGTCTAACACTTGATCTCTGTATGAGATATATAAATATTCAAATATTGCATTAAAGTTCTCCTTCAAATACTGACTTAGTAAAAAAAGCTGAGAATATAATTTTCCTCTCCTCAATTGATTATTCAAATATGTTATAGTATATCTTTCTTGTGGTCTTGACTACTTTCCCTTCAAAATTTGAGGTAGAGTTTCTCATCTTTTTTGTGGTCTCTTGGTAAGCTTGGTATATGCGGCATGATTCACATTGACACACCACTTTCTGTTAAATCACCAAAGTTAAGCAACGTTGAGCCTGGTTAGTATTAAAATGGGTGACCATTTGGGAATTCCAGGTGTTGTATGGCTCTTCACTTATCTTAGCATTGTTTCCAGTTGTCTAGCACTTCTCCTTACCATTAGACTCTAGCAGTACTGATTCAGGAGAGGTGTGGTTGGGGATTGCCCAACTCTTGCTTCACAATTACAGGTGTAGCTATCCTTACAGAGAGTGTCCATTGTTTCTTGAGACTGGACCTAGGCATCAATCGCTCGATCAGTCTCTTGGTCTTATTAGATTCCAGAACAAGAATTTGACTTGTCTGGTGGAGTATCAAACTTGGTGCTGTTACTTGAGGTAACATCACTTGGAGAATGTTCACCATTCCTTGTAAAAGCCAGTGTGAGTTAATCATACTGAGGAGATCAGCTGTGGATGTTATGTGATTGTGAATATTTGGTCAGAGTGTACTTGTAGGAGGGAGTATTGTCATGCCAGGTTGTCCTAACAAACCCCTGACACTTGAAGATAGTGTCTAGTAGGCATTCAAGTTCTCTGATAAGGGACCAAACAATAGGACAAAATATGGCAAAGTAAAGATCAGTGAGTAATTTTAGTTAAAAAAATATGGAAAATCAGAAAATTGTACTCATATGCATAAGCTCTAAGACCAGTTGTTAATTATCGTAACAATGAGCTCCTGCCCATGTTTACAGCTGCGGGTTTCCTGAAAATTAAGATTAAATAGTCAATTCTTGAACCTGTTTACCTTCACATTGATCTGGGTTGTCTAATATCACTGTTGTCGAGGTCACACACTAGCGCCATCATCCCTATATATATAAAATGAACTCATTTTTCCCCTATGATCTTGACCTTAATAGGATTAAAAATCAAGACATTTCATGCGAATGTAATATGTACAAACTGCAGCACAATATCTGAGGTGTGTTATAGGCATATTACCTCTCCACTTTCTCGATAATCGTAGATTCCTATATTTTTTTCTGCTGAGAGTTAACTGCCACAATCGGTTAAAATCAATGGAAGTAGTAAAATCTTTTCTCTCTAATTAATTCCTCCTTCCCCCACTACCACTTACACCGTTTCCGGATCGTTCACAAGGGATAGTTATTAAGGAACACTGGTTTTGGTTTTCTTTACTTTGTAGTTGCTTAAAAAAACTGGAATGGAATTTTAACGTTCCTTTTCGTTCTATGTTTTCTACTGGGTGAAACGCACAATGGACTTAACCAAATCAAAGAGTTATTTATGCCATTTATTTATTTATTTTTTTGCTTTTCGTTGTGTTTGTTTTTGTTTTTCCGAACATGTTCATCATTTTTTCCCCTTATTTTTGCTTTTTGTTCTTCCGATTTCTTTTTTAAAGAAGTCATACGTTTGTTCACTGTTTTTTTTTTTGTGTGTGTTTTGGTTTTTTTGATTTCTTTAAGAAGTTTAACATTAATTATTCAAGGGGAAGTAAATCAGTTAGTTAACACTCTATTATTTTAAATCCATTTTTAAAATCTGAAACATCCGGCCATAGAAATTAATGGGAAAAGAATGTTACGTCTATATTGTCATTACACCGTAATTTGTTCAAGAATAGAAATTAACTTCATAGATTTTATATTTTTTTTTTACACTTTTTCACTCCCAAACAAAGCATATTACTACTTGGAATGTAAAGGGTTACTATTTAGGATAATGTTTAACAGGGAGTTTTTTGGGCGGTTGAGTAGCAAAATTTCTGTTCACGTTACATTTAAATGGGGAGGGAATTCCTAATCTAACAGTCTGAGGGAAGAAACTATTAGAGTAGAAGACTTTTTTCCGACATATGGGGACCTCGACAGTGAAAGGCGGGATTTTGCTTCTTGTTGGATTAGTCAGGAATATGTACATCAAGGAGACACACGGACTATGAGTTCATCAGACTAAGGGCTGCCCCCGGGGTAACTCCTCATCATAGGGAGCTGTTGAGAAGGTCAGAATTGCTCTGCTTGGCTTACTGTTACAAGGGACACTGGGCAGGGAATTGGTCGATTCGGCAGAAAAGAAAACCCTTGAGATTAGAACTAAACCATTGGCAGGATGGTCAGGTTAGCCATCAAACCCTAGTCTGAACAAGGCTCCTTCCATGTTGGATGTTTAGTGAGTTGGGTCACTTTGTTCATCGCTGTCGGAGAAACAAACCACCGTGGACCATTTGAGAAGGCTGAGAAAACGTCAGTGAACCATCCTGACAGGAAGGAGAAAGGAGAGTAGGCCCGATAAAAGTTACTTCGAAGGTGTGTCGGGTGCAAAGGTGAACACTTCTCTACCAATCGCCAGTTTTGGTCGGAGCACTTTTCATGAAAATTCTTATAAAACAGACACAGGGATGCAACACTGTGCAATGTGGCAGAAAACAATCTTTCTCTTTCTCACACACACATATTGATTAGTAGATTTTTTGTTGAAGACTAACCAGACCATTCCTTCTCTAAAAAAACAAAACGCTTATCTCAATCCTTATACTTAGCTGTATAAACCAAGGCAATCATACTGAAACCATATTCCACAGTTCACGAAGTTTTTTTTAGATAATCAATGCTTCTGCAGAATAGTTGGATTTCAAAGAAATGCATTTCAGGTAAAAACACTATCACGTACTTACATGTGATGGCAAAAATATGAATTCCTAAAATTATGAAAAATATCCAGTAGAAAATGTGCTAAATCTAGTTTGTACAAAAACAAGCGTACATACTACTGGTCTGACATTTTGTATTTTGAATTAGCGGATTTTAATTGAAAGCAAGGGAAATAAGTGAATTTGTCATATAGACCTGATCGCAAAGAACAGTTCCACTTTAAAAGTTATGATAAAACTCTATAATTCGGTAAATGGTGGGGTTTGGCTGATAGTGCGGGACCTATTTCTCGACCTTCTGGTCTAAACAGTGAAGTAGTTTTGAAGAACATCTTTAATTATTTCAAGTGTGCCTAGAAAGCTTAGTTATGCACTTTCGTAAATTGACTTATTAAGAAAATATGGATTTTCAATATTGATCGCCCGTTTCAAGTAGGATGTATGGAATAAACAACAAACAACAAAAAAAAAAAAACGTTTTTTTTATTCAGTTAAGTAGATAGAAACGATATTTATCTGTACCAAACCCCTTGAGCAACTATATCGTCAAACATTACAATCCATAAAAAAAAGAAATCTGCTAATGGATTGCAATCCGGAAAACCTGAAGTGGCAAAACGATTTTAATGATACAATATGGGATATTAATTAAGTCTCTTAATAATTAATTAAATGCGGACAGCAAGAATACTTAACGAGTGGAGAGTTTCATTGGGAATTTAGAGTGAACAAATCAATATTAATCGATAATTGCCCAAGTATCCTAGTTTTCATATTATCGACATAAAAATGAGGAAAAAGAAATCATTTCATTAAGATAATGACATTTATCTGATAGTTGAACATAATTAATTGGATAATAAATTAGCTGAAAAGAACATCAATATACATATATTGATATATAGATGGAAATAAATGGTAAAAGTTATTGATATGAAGCAATTGTTTCTGCTCAGTATATCAGGAGTTATTCCTCTTGAATGATATTCAGGTTATCTTCTTCGAATTATATTGTGCACAGAGAAAATGAACTCTTCTTTTTAGAAGGACAAAAAAGATTTGTGATATTTATGTGCAAGATTCTAACTCAATCTTGTAGGTCTCTAGCTGTGTGTACATGTTCTATCTAACTTCACATTTTTTTCAATGTTGTTACAAATTATGTGGATTCGGCTGATCTTGCTTCTGCTGTTTTAATGGAAATCGCTCCAGACAAGGTATGAAGCCACTTGATATAAGGAGCTAAAAATACTACTTCAAGGTCAAAACTTGTCAATGATAAGTGTTAGATGGAATAGATTCTGACTTACAAAAAAGCAATTGTCTTCTCTTGTCTTGTGATGGCATTCATCCTAGATCAGTTAAGCCAGCTCTTTCCAAGGAGTTCACTGCATCTCACACAAAAGCTGACCAAACCCGGTAGGGCGAAATCTTCCTGTAAGCAATTTGTTTTTTCCAACGTTCACCCTCATACCAAGTTGGGAAGCAAAGTGTTGCAGTTTGCCGATTAGTGACAAGAGGTATGAGAACCTTTTGCTTAGAATCAAGCTGTTGTTAGCACAGTCTAAATCCTTAAGGACAGACCCTTGACCAACAGTGACTCCTGAGAATTTCAAGAGCATGTGATAGTGATGGGACGATTCCAATATTTTTCCCGATTCCAATATAATTACCGATTCCGATTCTTTAGAAATCTCTAAATATTTTCCTATAAAATTGTTCTTTTTTCCCGATTACTGTAAAAACACATCTTAAATGTGCATATATTTTCTCAAACGTAAAACCACACCTGTGAGGGGTGATCTAGAGAGTTTAGTCTTACTGCAAGTTTAAGTCCGTAAATATTTATTATTTAATCATTGCCACAAGCAGTGGAAGATGTTTTATAAAAACAAAATAAAATAGATGAATCGCTTTGACATCAGAAAATAGGCTCAAATTTTCCCAATTCCGATACCGATTCCAATACCCAGAAAGCTCCAATTTTTCCGATTCTAATTCCGATTAATCGTCCCAACACTAGTGTGTGACATAATCCAGTCCACAGCAAAGTTGAACAATATGGGTGAGAGAACACAATCTTGTTGAACTCCAGTGTGGATTTCAACCATAAACACACACCTTAGTTTGAGTCGTTCTATAATATGCTTTCAGCGGGTTCAGAAGTTTTGGTGGCATATTGTTTGTATTCCAAACCTTCCGTAGCACTCCATGATCAACCGAGTCCGCGACAAAGTAAATGAAGCAGACGATGATCTTTTGTTGATAACACCGACGATGTTCGAATGTTTAGCGCAATGTGAATATCTGATCAACACATCCATGATCAGGCTAAAAACCGGATTGGTTTGACTTTGTTTGTGCTAGCTTTGGAAGCGCTGCAGCAAGATGGTAGAAAATATTTTTGTGGTAGTGTTGATGAGAGTTATGCCACGATAATTGCTATTTTCTTGCTAGCCTTATGCACCAAGGCAAATTTTAGCACAAACTATTCTCATTGCTAGTCTATGCACCGTGGTATGTGAGACAGTTGAGTATGCTAGAAGTCCAACTGGCCTTGACGAGAATATGGTCGATCTGATTATGTGTGACATCATCGTTAGAGTACCACATGACAAGATGCTGTCAAGGATGCTGGAAGTTTCTACTCGAAACTGTGAGTCGATTTGTCACAACAAAATAGATGAGACGTCCCCATTGTTACACTAATCGCCAACTGGAAACTGACCAACTACATGTCGGGTAACTGCATCATCTTTTCCTATTCAGGTTTTGAAGTCACCAGCAATTACTACTATAGTAATTATTATAAAATCACTTGAGGGGATTGTATCGTTCGCACATTGCAGACCGTTATAAAAATCATCATTCATAGCATCTTCTGAGCCGAGAGTGGGGAAATAGACTACCATAACGGTTACATAGAATAGGGCACTTTAAAGGTTAATTTGAATGAGACATGATGAAATGGGTTCTCAGACTAAGAGAGCATCCCTAGCTTGATCGTTAAGGGCAAGAGCAACATCATAACGTCCAGAACCATCAGATGGACTGCTATAGTCCAGATGATAGGAAGGATCAGCGTGGGGAACTTTTATGATCCAGCAGCCTGATTCTGGCAGTTTAATCCCTGACAAATTATCCACATCAACATAATATTGGAAGTAATGAGAGCATCACTAGAGCTTGTGTTCCATAGAACTTGCTGGGACATTCATATGCTCAAGTTCAATGAAAATAGCAATTCTTGCTTCTTTTGTCAGAAAAATCACTCATGAAATGTGAGGACTAAAAGACAAAATAAGGGAAGCGAAAGTTATGCAATTGCCAAAAGTAAATCCAAGATCTACTTTCTAATCTTCTTAATTTTATTTTATTGAAAAAAAACTATTTTTTTTATAAATCTCCATAGTTTACAAAGCAAAACGGGCACTTCTACATGTCAGTGACATGAGGCGAATGTGTGTATTTTAGTTTCAAGAACCGCTGACAAATGTCGCTTGTAAGCCAAAGAACAGGGGTCGATAATTCTACCTTTTCTAAAAGTGCAAACTAAAATTATATTTTGACACATTTTTATACAATCTTTCTGTTCAAAAAACAAATTATTCTTAAACCTCTATATATGTTTCATGCTTTTAAAATAATATTTTGATACATTTTTATACAATCTTTCTGTGCAAAAAACAAATTATTCTTAAACCTCTATAAATGTTTTATGTTTTGAAAATTATATTTTGATATATTTTTATACACTCTTTCTGTTCGAAAACAAATTATTTTTAAACCTCTATAAATGTTTCATGCTTATAAAATTATATTTTGATACATTTTTTATACAGTCTTTTTGTACAAAAAAACAAATTATTCTTAAACCTCTATAAATGTTTCATGCGTTTAAAATTATATTTTGATACATCGTTATATACTTTTTTCTGTACAAAAACAAATTATTGTTAAACCTCAATAGATGTTTCTATGTTTTTAAAATTATATTTTGATACATTTTTATACAATTTTGTATCGACAGATACCTTAATTTATTTATTGCGAACTATTATCCTCATCTTTTCTTAGTAGTTGTTGCACGGCGTTTCGCCCAACTATTCCTCTGGCCTTTGTCAGGTGGTAACCTCAACGGGATAGAAACTCTGAATCTCCTTACTGCATTCTCAACAATTACTGCCATCTATAGTTGTTGTCGTGTCATCACATTTTGGCCAAGTAAGCCTCTGGCCGGTTCCCGTGGTGCAGTGGATAGAGACATTGAATCTTTACGGTTTTAGATGAGAAGTGTCTGAAGATAACGGTTTCAATCCTACCCAAAGCCAGCATAAGGCTTACTTGGCCAAAACGCGGTGAGATGACAACAACTATGGATAGCAGTAATTGCCGAGAATGCAGTTAGGAGATTCGGAGTTCCTATCCCGTCGCGGTTACCACCTGATGAAGGCCAGAGAAATAGTTGGCTGAAACGTCGTGAAACAACAACTGTAGTATAGGATAATAATCCGCAATAGATAAATTAATAAACAATACCCATCTCAATAATGAATTCCAATTAAATAATATATCTACAGATACATGTTCGGTCTTATAAAGGCTCATCAGATTAGCTTCATACAGTCAACGTCTTGACCTTGGAGCCCCACCCTAAGTCACTGTTCACTGTGAAAATCCAATCTCCTAGTTACCTCGACCAGATAGTCAACTGCATCAATGGGGAAGTAATTTATATTATACAAATAGAGCTACTTGGTGTTGCCTGGGAGCATAAAAGAATAAAATAGAATAGTTTAAAACGTCTATGTGGCATGTTTATATAAAACTTGTATCTCTCTACATCTCCTGATCTGTCTCTAACTTTCTCTCTTTCTCCCTTCCCCATTTTTCCTTTCTCTCCTACCCCTATTGTTCATCTCCACCAAGCCCTTTCGATTGAAAATAATAAAGTAAATCATTTACCTCTATTTTATATCTCTACTTGTATATAAAAGGCACGTTTTTGTATGTGAGGGAGGTGTCTGTGAGTATGTCTGTGTGTGTGTGTGTGTGTGTTCGTTCCCTATGAACTCCAAAACGGCTGGGCGGTTTTTTTTTTTGAAATTTCACACGCATGTACCTTATATACCTTCGAGTGTTCTTAGGGAAGTTTTGTATCAGAATGCTTCTCATAAGTATCAAAAATCGATAATTGAAGAAATCCCATTAAAGCTACTGGCCCTGACGGCATCCCAATTATAGTGTTAAAAAAGCTTCAACCAGAACTTGCTCCCATACTTACGAAACTGTTTAAACGTTGCCTTAAGGAGAAGTGCTTTCCAACACCTTGGAAAACCTCATCAGTATGCCCTGTATTTAAGAACTCAGGTGATAAGTCATCTCCCTCTCAGTACAGACCAATAAGTATCCTGTGTGTCATGAGTAAGTTGTTGGAATCCATATTAAATAGAGAAATAATCAACCACCTCAGCAGAAATAACCTTCTTAGTGACACGCAATATGGTTTCCGTTCTGCAAGATCTACCGCAGATGTGCTAATGGTTTTATCTCATAGGATTAGTGAATCTCTTGACAAAGGCTTCCATTCCAGGGCAATTGCTCTTGGCATATCAAAGGCCTTCGACAAAGTATGGCATAAAGGCCTACTTCACAAGATCTCCAGCTACGGTATAACTGGAAATATTCTCTCTATCATTAAATCATTTCTCTCTGATAGGCTCATAAGAGAAGTGGCTAATGGACAAAAATTAGAAACCTGCAGTATTAATGCTGGAGTCCCTCAGGGGTCCGTACTGGGCCCAACTCTCTTCCTGATCTACATCATTGATCTCCTTAAACACATACTTAAATCATTCGTTGACATCTATGCTGATGACACGACTATCTACAGCAACACATCAAAGGCCGTAAATGACAAACCTCTCTCTGATTCTCTCTCCTCTGATCTCGAACAAGTGGTTCAGTGGGGGAAGACGTGGCTGGTTACCTTTAATGCATCTAAAACCAAACTCCTATCTTTATATCATCAACACTCTGATCCCCATCTGGCATCAATTGAAATGGATGGCTCTCGTCTAGGAGAAGCCCCATGTTTTGACAAGCTTCTGAGCTTGACCTTCACTCCTGATCTGAAATGGAACACGTACATCAAGTCTGTTGCCGAGGTCGCTGGAAAGATGGTGGGATCCTTCTACCGCGCCAGAAGATATCTCACTACTGATGCAATTCTCTATCTATATAAAAGCCAAGTACCTCCAAGGATGGAATACTGCTGCCATATCTCGGCAGGAGCTGCTAAAAACAGCATATCCTGCCTTGACTGAGTACAAAATAGACTTCGTGGCTTAGTGGGGGATGCCCTTTTCTCTTCCCTGCAACCTCTCTTCCACAAAAGAGACGTTGCAAGCCTATCTTTTATCGTTATTTCCATGGCAGGTGCTCGTCTGAACTCCAATCTCTGGTCCCCCCTCACCAATCTTTTACAAGAAACACCCGTCTAGTTGAATCCACTGTCAAAAACTTTCCCCACTGAGTTCATATTTTCAAAACAATTATTAACTGAATTCAACAATTATCAAAACAAAATTTTTCGTCTCTGAACATAACAATCTCTTTATTTTCTTCTTTTCTGCTTAAACTTTCTGCGTGTGTGTGTGTATATTTAAACCATCTTTAAATGAATGAAATGCATGGTGAAAAATGTTTTTCTTCCATTCATTATGTATGTTTTCCATTTGCGGCATATCGGCCTTTTTTTTCTAATTTTCTTGTATACTTTTGCTCTATTGTGTGTATGTGTGTGTTCATTTTTTTCTTCTTTAATATTGCGTATGAGTGAGTGCTTCTCTTTGTTTTTTCTTCTAATTATTGTTTTATTTCGTTTTGAATTTTTTCCTTTGTGTTTTTTTTTCGCGTTCCGTGATCAGTATATGGAATGGACCCTTACGTTGTGTACACGTGGTAACGCAAAGTTTCTTTTTTTTCAAACCCACCCTTGCTTGAGTGGACTAGTCACGTTCACCAAATTACAAATATGTTACGTGGTGGGTGTTATTATTAGAAGTAGCAAATATGCGTATATATTTTTGTATTGGGTTATTATTAAGATGGCGTATATATTTGTATTGTTGTTCATGTTAGTATTAGAAGAGTCTTACTGTTTTATCTAGAGACAGTCTTAGGAGTGGTTATATATGTACACTGTCTAATATATATATATATATATATATATATATATATATATATATATATATATATATATATTAGACAGTGTACATGTTACTACACAATGAGAGGAGATTTGATATATAGATAGATAGACCGAGGGTTTGACATTTATACTTTTGACAGGTCTGTGAACGGAAGTGTTTCTATAACATTTATACTTTGACACATATACTTTCTAACACATATTTTTTAGATGAGGATTTTATCAAGATTCTTATAACATAAATGGACAATACTTACATGAAAAGGGGACAGCGCTTTTATCATGTAACACTGTTGAAAAAATATTATTTTTAGTTCAATACATTTGAACTTACTGAAGATATATATATATATATATATATATATATATATATATATATATATATATATATATACATATATGTGTGTGTGTGCGTGTGTGATTTCTCTCATCAATGAAAATGCTATATATATATATATATATATATATATATATATATATATATATATATATATAGCGTTATATATTAGAACCCTTCAACCCACTATAAATGATATTGCAGTCGAGAAAAGCAGTAACGTTCTAAAAGGGTTTGCGTGATTCGTATTAGACGGACTTTGTTAACGATGTCCACGAACTTTAATACTCGAATTTTTAATCATATATTTTTAATCGACTTTTATTGACTCTATATATTTTAACTTATCGCCGTTTACTGTATATTTTAGTTTTCACTTTTAATTCTCATTTTCGCTCCTTCGCACTTTTACTTCAACACCTGATGATGATTCATGGACGAATCGAAAGCGCTCGTGACAGCAAAAATTATGGAACTTTTATTAATATTTTTGATTTTGATACAAAAAAGATTATACGGAAAATCGATAAATTAAGAAATATAATCATAAAGCAAAGTTTCTCCGTTGCATTTAATAATATTTGCTTGAATATATATATATATATATATATATATATATATATATATATATATATATATATATATATATATATATATATATATATGAATCATGCAGGGAACATTCGTTATTTTTCCTACATTTACATTTTGCTTTGATGTTTAATGACTTTGGATTATTCAGATTACCAGCGTTAATATGCACGAATGTAATTTAATAGTGCATTTATTTCTCTTCACTCGTACGAGTGACATTTATAAATTTTAAATCATTTTTATGATTTAGCTGATAAAATTAATTTATAGTTTTCGTTCGTGAACTTCCGTTTCTAAATTGAAAAGATCAAGGACTGCAGGAATTTTTTGTTTGAATTTTGAATTTCCAAACAAAACCTAAATGATTCTGCAAAAATAAAAATCAACATTTTTGTAAAAGAAAAGCAACATTTTGCGAAATCTGAAGCAGTTATGCTAGGCTTTTATGCACACACAAGTGTTTGTTTCTGGTGTTAAATTCACATAAAAAATACAACACGAGTGGATATTCTTTAGATGCATCTAGTCGATCAACGTGTTTAAGTATTAAAATGCTATTTCAAACTTCAGTGTGACAGACTAACTGACCAATAGATAGTTACATAACGAGGAAATGTTTGAATAACACTTTTAAGGGCCATAAAAACCACTTGATTTCAAGAAAGGGGAAGATTTTCTCTTTCTAGGTTGACGAGAGATAAAATAAGAAAAACTGATTTCAGGACACGGAGATTTTATGTTTCTTAGATGGGAAGAATTCAAGCAGAAAAGACTTATTTTTGGCTAGGGAGTTATTTTATCTATTGACTATCGAGAGAATACGCTGAAAAAACTAATTTCAAGGGGAGTTTTTCTGTCTCTTGGCTGACGAGAGTTCAAGTCAGAAAGGCTGATTTCAGGGGAAAGATTTTCTGTCTCTTAGCTTGTGAGTATTTAAGCAGGAAAGTGTGATTTCGAGGTGGGGAATTTTGTTACTATTATATAAAAGGAACTTTGTGTGTGTGTGTGGGTTTGTGTGTGTGTGTGCGCATGTGTGAGTGAGTGTGTGTATTTGTGTGTGTGTGTTTGTGTGTGTTTGTGTGTGTGTGTGTGTGAGGTCGTTCCCCATGGACTTGAAAACGGTTGGGCTAATTTTTATGAACTTTCACACGAAGGTACTTTATGTGTCTGACGATGTTCTTAGATAGCTTTTGTATTGGAATGTCTTCAATAAGTATAGATAGTTGATTATTGAAATAATTCGATGAAAGAAGGAATAAGCGATTTTGACCAAAGTTAACACTTTACACAGCCTAACATCACAATTGCATTTGGGATTTTTTTTTTTTTTACCACACAGCCGATTAATTGAAAAAAATGATCGATTTCATCGATTTTGATGACAATAAAAGATGGGAGTATGAAACATTCATTGATCATCATTCAATCCCTGGCAATGTCTACTTCCCCTGCTAGAAGAAAAATAAATGTAATGTGAACACACATCTTGCTGCTCAACTTCCCATCCACATTACTCCTCTATAAATCATGAACCGATCATATTAGCCTCTTATGTTTCAGTGGCAATTGTTTGGGGCCGAAAAAAAAAGGTATTTATTGAAATTATGTACATTATGCCCTTCTACTTTATCAATGTATCCATATATCCTGTGGCTAGCGTTGCAAATGCAATTTCAAACTGAAACGCAATAGACTAACCGACCGACGGACGAATCCACTATTAAAAATGCAAGGATGTATCTAAAAAACAAAGTGAGAAATATTTTTTGATGATAAATCAAGGACATTCTGACATTTGCTGTCTTTAACGTATCAACACTTCTCATATGAAGGACTCTTTGTATACATCAGTTTTTATAACAGAAAAGGGCAAGAAAAGGGAAAGAAAAGGGAAAGAAAAGGGAAAGATTGAAGGAAAATATTTAGAACTAACTAGGGGGAAAATGTATCAAACATAGAACCGCAACCATTAAAAGTAATTTTTTTATTACTTCTTTTCTCTCCAAACAAGGCACAATGCCACTTGGACATATGAAACTATTATTTTGGACCAAATCTGCAGGAACACTATGTAGGGAGCTGAGCAGCAAAGTGTCTGTTCACATTACACTGAACTTTTGCATGTCAGTACTGTTAGAGAAGCAGGGAACTGGAAAGGAATTCCAAAGTCCAGCAATTCGAATGAAGAAACTATTAGAGTAGAAGAGACATACTTGCATCTAAGGATCTTTACAATGCAGGGATGGGATTTTGCTGTTTGTCAGAAAGTAATAGAAAGGATCTTCCTTGGCCTTTGGCTATATTGAAAGTGTAGTATCTGTTCTGACACAACACTTTATCTGTTCCATCCTCGATCAACGAAGGAGAAATCCTTCTTCAGTGAGGTGATTATATTTGTTTCTCAATACAGAGTTTCAGTTTTGGGGAGCTGGATTTTCCCCATAGTAAAGATCAACTTTATGTCTAGCACTGTAAGCAAGTAAATACGGATTCTTTTTACTCAAAATGTCAAGTATTTATCCACAATATAAAAAATATGTATAAAAATTTATAAGATGGTGGGTAATCACTGACTTGTTTGCTTGGTTGTGGTGTGTGTGTGTGTGTGTGTGTGTGTGTTGAGGGAGGGTTTGCTTTTTATTAGGTTAGCGCAAAAATAATGTGGTTTTATGACGTTTAACGTCATATAAAAAAAACGACATTATTTTTGCACCAACCCAATATGTAAAATGTTGTTGACTTCTAATGGGGGTATCAGACGAATGGATTCGACAATCATTTTTATAACCAACGGCTGTGCTAAACAACCAATGAAAACGTCCCAAAATTATTATAAAAATTGTCAAATTTTGGATTCAATCAGTTCGTCGTTTACTACGTCACGGACCGCATTTAATTCTTGGCCGCCATCTTGGTTACTGATCTGAACTACACTACCATCTTGGTTACTGATCTGAACTACGCCGCCATCTTTGTTCAACACAATATCTCAGAACTTAAGATGTTATCTACGCCACGGACCGCATTTGATTCTTGGTCGCCATCTTGGTTACTGATCTGAACTACGCTGCAATCTTTGTTCAACACAATGTCTCAAAACTTAACACAATATTTAAAATTTAACAAAATAAAAGAGCTGATTTGTTTATGAAGGAGCCAAAATGCATTACATTGGAATTTTGTTTTGTAATAAAATAAATTGTATAGGAGGGTTGGACTCTCACGGATTTGTTTGCTTAGTTGTGGCATGTATATATGTTTGAGGTGTGGTCTTTGCTTTTAATTCAAAATGTAGAACGGAATCGTAACTCCCCAAAGTAAATTGACCAGAAAAGACTGAAAAGACTCTTTTCACCCAAAATGCTGTCTATTATATAAAAAATATGTATGCGTTATAATAAAAGGAAAGCAATCATTCAGCTAAAAACTAATAAGCATGAATAATAAATTAATGAAATGTCCTTTTGCATAGTAATATGCAGATTAGTTAACCTTAGAACATTTGAATTTTTCAGACGATGATTGGTTATTCATATTATTTGGATTCTTTTCACTCATGTTCTTTCACAACTGAATTTTTCCAAGTACTCAAACCACTGCGTCACGGTTCTCTGCAAGTGGCATTCTTCTGAAGGTTGAATGTTCAATTCTCAATGTGGGCGAGCAAAAACATAATTGCGAATTACCTAGGACCCATATCCAGTCATGGCTGACGGAATGAGAGCATGTTACCTCCATGAATTAAATAAAGTGTTTTATTTAAAACTAGCGTGGGTGCTCGGCGTTGCCCGGATGTTTTTAGGTGGGTGTTGAGAAAAAAAAGGTTGTAGTAGGCAGGTAGGCTCGAACCCGAACCCTTGACGCAAAGGTGAAAAAGAAAGTGTGAAAAATACCTAACAACTTACCGCTCAGCCATGACGGAACAGGAAGTGAGAAGCGTTCTAATTTAACGATTAAAAAATTAAGTGGCAGGTGCGTATATTTAATGAGGTATCACGCCATAGGGGAAATGAAATCCCACACTTAAATTTGGCTGTGAGGGAGATTTTTGTTTCCCCAAGATGTAAAGGAAAACCAGCTCAAAAAGGGAAGTGTCCAAATGAATAGCACGGTTTTTACTGCATTGATCTAACCTGATTGCTTTCCGGACGTTCCTGGCAGGAAAGCCAAGGAGTTGGTATTTAAGGGAAAAACCCCTGACATCTTACTGCTCGGCAACGATGGGATAGGAATGAAAAGCGTTTTAATTTAATGATTAAAAAGTTAAGTGACAGGTGCATGAATTTAATGAGGGCAAACATCATGCAACAGGGGAAACTTAACTTTGGCTGCAAGCCAGTTTATTTCAGCCCAAGATGTTGGGGAAAGCAGCTCCCCATAAAAAGGGAGTGACCAAATGATTAACAATTGTCTGCTATAAGGGGTTTCCCCCACATTGATCAAACCTTATTGCTTTCTGGACGTCTCGCCACGAAAGGCTGAGAACACAATTTCGCTTTCAGTTTCGCTTTTTTATACGGAAAAAGCCAAAGAAACATGTGGAGAGTAAAAAATATCGTGAAAATAGCAAAATAGTAAAAGTCACCCAAATAAAAGGTACACGCGCCGTCCTTTCATAAATCGGAGATATTATAATCTAGGTAGCATATTAAAAAGTTCTAAGAAACAGTGACCCATCTTGAGCACCCCGCCAAAAAAGCCTTTGCTGGACATACACAAAAAATGCACACACACACTAGCACACATTTTGCCTTTTATATATATAGACTAGCATGGGTGCCCAGCATTGCCCAGATGTTTGTAGGTGTAAAAGAAAAAGAAAAAGTTTTGGCAGGTAGGCAGGCTTGAACCTGAATCTTTGAGGCGAAGGTGGAAAAAAAAGCGTGATAACTTACCTTAACGCTATGAAGGCAGTGGAATGAGAGTGGATGAAGTTTAATGATTAAAAAGTTATGTGAGAGGTGCGTAAATTTCATGAGGCCAAACATCAGGTCATAGGGAATTAAATCCTACCCTTAACTTTGGCTGCGAGGTAGTTTTTTTGGTTTCGTTTCTCCAAAATATTGGGGAAAACCAGCTCCACATAAAAAGGGGAGTGTCCAAATGAATAGCAATTGTCTGATACGACACGTTTTCCCGCATTGATCAAAGCTCATCGCTTTTTGGACGTCCCTGGCGCAAAAGCCGAGGAACAAACATTGTTTCAATTTAGTTTCACTTTATTTATACTAAAAAGCAGAACAAACACGTGACACGACAGAATAGTGCGGATTTTATAAAAGTCAATCAAAATAAATCTAGACACAACGTCCTTTCGCAAATCATAGATATCACGATCTAGGGTGTACGTAAACACTTCTAAAAAATAGTACCCCCCCCATCCCGGAGAACCCAGTCGAAAAAAGTCTTTGCTGAACATACAAAAATGTGTGCGTCGCTTTTGCCTTTTACATATATAGATGTTGTGTACATTCCCAAATTGAACACAAAAGATTCCCAAGTTTGACAAGATGCACCTGAAGAAGGTTAGAAGTTACATCGACTGAAACGTTGTGAAAAGGACACTCAAATTGAGAACAGTGGTCCAAAGTATCTAAATAATACTTAGATCATTAGTCACATACACATTATTGGTATATTAAAAAGTTATTGTTCTCTATTTTGAATATGAATTTGGCATTTCAATCTCATTCTTAGTGTGATAAACGACCCAAGTTTAGAGATAATATAAGATTCCTTTTATTCTCATTTAATTCTGACAAGATCTGCTTTGCTTTTATTTTACTTGAGTGGGTTTTCAGAAATCAAGAGATCCTTTTCTGATATAAACACTTGAATTATAGGCTCTGAAACGGTGCACATTCTCTCCCGATGACCCGACATTATCTGGAAACTGGAATGGATTACACCACAAGTGAGAAACAACTGATAAACTTTATTATATATGTTTACAGGAAGAGGTTGGCTCTGAAATTGTGCATATTCTCTCCTGATTACCTGACATTATCTGGAGACCAGATTGAAATACTCCACAAGTTATAATGGTTAATATACTTGATTATCGATATGTCTGCAAACAACAATATCTTCTGTTGGTCACTCGCTTCATTGTGAGTTTCTGTTACTGTTCCAGTAGCAAATATCATTCTGAGATACATAGATATCAAGTTACACAGAATTTTCTGCGATTCATTCTCGTGAGGATTCGTTAGACTATTCTCTCTCTCTCTCTCTCTCTCTCTCTCTCTCTCTCTCTCTCAATCAAGATTCTCCTCTACTTCTCAAATGTCGAATTTGTAAAGAACTGAAGATCACCAAGTTTTCTTCTCAATTAACACTTTAAATATGTTTATATTTCTTGAGACCTTTTCTTGGTTTGGCCGGATTCTAAGACAAGACTTTATCTTAGAATCCGGCCAAACCAAGAACATTATCTTGTCTAGTGGTATATAACATCCCTGGGAGAAGGTGCATCGTTTTTCGTATAAGCCAGTGCATATCCATGCCGATAGAATCTTATCTAGCCTTCGAATAGTATCTTATTTTAAATATTTAATTATGTTTTCTTGTCCTGACGAACCTCTGCATAGAAAGACAAAAGACACTCGAAGATGGTGTATAGTGGAAGTCCACACTCTCTCATAATACCATTTTACTTTTGTTGAATTATAGTGTTTGCTTCAAATACAGATTCCGTATTATTACCAATATTTCGATTCTAAGATTCATAGATATTCATGTTTTCCATTGAATATCTCTCAAATATTGAGTTAGTAAAGATGTGAAGAACATTAAGTTTCCTCTTCCCACTTGATCAATTAACTATATTATGGGACATCTATCTTGTAATCATTTTGCCTCACCGGATTCAAAAACAAGAATTCATCTAGTTTGGTGGAGTATCCAGCTTAGTACTGCTACTAAGAGCAACATCACTTGAAGAAGGTGCACCATTCGCTTGCATAATCTAATGTGTAGCCATGTCGAATGGATCTGATCTGAGCTTCGAATACTGTTATTTAATCTTTTTTTAAGCAGCACTAACTCAAAGCAGGTTTAACCAGCTTCCTCCAAAGGAGGAAGTTTCATGGGAGCATGAAATTCACAAGCTGTCTCCAGTCGCATGTATATTCCTGTGACAACATTTGGTTTTTGCGACTCTTGCAGACTGGTGCTACCAGATCAGGCTGTCTGAACATATTGGCTCTCTGAGGTGAAATGCACCTAACATTGATGCGTTTTGTTTTTCTGCTTCCTTTTGCAAAACTTATTATGTTTTGTCAAAAACAAAAACAACAACCCACCTTTCCCCCCTTTTCCTTCTTCACATTCCCCTCTTTCTCTTTCTATCTCCCCCACTTCCTGATTGGTTTCTTAACTGAAAATGTTCGAAGCATTAATACTCTAACCCTTTTCCCTCTCTCAGTGAAAAACTCATTCATGTTCTGCAGGGCAGGGAATAAAAACAATAAAATCCACTATAAAACAACCAAACCAAACACAACAATCTAGCGATTGAAGAGCTTGAAGAATAAAAAACTTCTACAAAATAACTGGATGCAAGATGAATACTATTTCCAAAATAACTGGATTCGGCATTAAATAACCCGAAAAGATTGGATATGCCGTAAAACAAAACAACCAAACCAAACAACCAACAACAATTAACTTTTGCAAGGAGTTGTCAATATCCCCTACATGCAGCACCTAATATTCCCAAATCAGTCACACATTTGGTATTCACAAATTGGTTACCCACCTGGTACTGACCAGGCTCAGCGTTGCTTAACTTCAGTGATCTAACAAGACCCAGTGTGCCAAAGTCATTATGCTGTATATATTTTAAATATTTGGTCATGTTTTATTAGTAGGGGAAGTATCCTCACGAAGAAACCCTGTATAATTTTATAATATTATACTTTAGACATTTGAGAAATGTGTTTAGTTGTCCTTTTCTTGTTATATTTACTTCCCTTCTCTTCAACTCTGGCAGTTACAAAACTTGTGTCAAGTCAAAATTGTCCCCCCCCCCATGAAGAAACATCTGCATACAGAATAACCTACTCTATCAGCATATTTAATATTTTATATTTCCTTATTCTTCATCTTGTCCTGAAATATCTCTCTTCACTCATTCCGTTTGTCTTCTGTCATCAACCAAAATGACTACTTCTCTTAAATCATTCAAGCCACATTGATACTCATAAAATACACTCTTTTCGTCTTTGGTTTATACTTTTGCAGTTTAAGAAATAAAAATCTGATCTAGCTGTATGAAACCCTCTTCTATATAAATAAGGCGGTAGATGTCTGTTAAGTCTGTTGCCAAGGTCGCTGGAAAGATGGTGGGATCCTTCTACCGCTCCAGAAGATATCTCACTACTGATGCAATTCTCTATCTATATAAAAGCCAAGTACGTCCAATGGTTGGAATACTGTTGCCATATCTGGGCAGGAGCTGCCAAAAACAGCCTATCATGCCTTGACAGAGTACAAAATAGACTTCGTGGTTTAGTGGGGGATGCCCTTTTCTCTACCCTGCAACCTCTCTCCCACAGAAGAGACGTTGCGAGCCTATCCTTGTTTTATCGTTATTTTCATGGCAGATGCTCGTCTGAACTCCAATCCCTGGTCCCCCCTCGCCAATCTTTCACGAAAAACACCCGTCTAGCTGAATCCACTGTGAAAAATTTCCCCCACTCTATATCTGTGCCTAAATCAAAACGCGGATTCCATGAACAAAGCTTCTTTCTTAGAACTTCACGCCTGTGGAACTCTGTTCCATCTGCCTGCTTCCCTCTGGACTACAACTTGGATGTCTTCAAGTCTAATGTTAACAAATTCCTAATGAACCGCCCCCTTAAGTAAATACTTCATCAAATCTCCACACTAACGTAATGTACTTGCAATAATCCTTATCCCTGAGTGGCTTCCGGGCCTTGATAAGTGGTGATCACTGTGTAAAAAAAAAAAAAAAAAAAAAGATGTATGTATGTGTGTCTGATAACCGATAAACTATTAAAATTCTGGTCACACAACACTGAAATTAACAGGAAATAGTAATCATACACCAAGGATGGTTTATAACAAGTAAAATCTGTGTTTGGATGGATGAATAACGCGTACAGAAATATGTCGGCAAAATGTTCATTTCAACTTACCGACATATTTTTACATAATAACTTCTGAAAACTAAACATTTTTTTTAGAGTGAGAGTTAAAATCAGAGGGAGGAGGTTCTGTTGTTACAATTACTTACTAGATTTACACTGAACCGAAGAATAACTTAGAAAATAATATTTTTTTAACTAGATTAAATGAGGAGAAATTTTCTAATAGAAATAAAAAAGTAAGGAATTTAAGCTCACGTGTTTAGGAAGTTGTATTACAGAGAGGAAGTCTCAAATGAGACGTGCTGGAAGAAGTTACAGAAGTCAAGTTTCAGTGATGGTAAAAAACAGAGGTGTTTCGCAGCTTCATAGCTGTTCCCCACCCTCGGAAGAAGATGAGAAGCTTAAGGTAACTCAACAGTATCTATACTTATATATAGAATGTACTTTGTGTGTGTGTGTGTGTGTGTGGTGTGGTGTGTGTGTGCGCGTGCGCGTGCGCGCGAGTGCATTCCCCATAAACTCTGAAAGTGCTGGGGTGATTTTTAAAAATTATACACAAATGTACTTTATCAGTGTGAGGGATAATTGTGTATCGGAATACCTTTGATAAGTATCGAAAATTGATATTTGAAAAAAATCCGATTCATATAGAAATAGTCCGATTTTGACCAAAGTTAACACCCTTATACAGCCTAACATCGCAAGTGCATTTGAGAAAGTTTATCACTGCACAAGGAGAAAAGGGCCAGCAAATAAAATCAATAGTAGATTCTTTGATAAGACAGGGGCGCATTCGAAATGAATGTTTCTGCTTGGAGCATAACTGAATCATGATACTTGATTTTTGTATTTTAAACTTTAATTCAAGCCATTATATAAATATAATTTTATAAAATCAACAGCAGGTTCTTTCTGTGGGGAGGCATATGAAGCTTCTTCCATGGTGGTCCCCTGACTAGAGCAGACAATCAATTGATTTGATTGAAAAAAATTGGGCAATTTCACCGATTTTGATGACAATAAAAACACTTGTTTACTTTATTCAATCCCAGGCAATGCCGGGTTTCCCTGCTAGTACTGTATAAAATAAAACAAACTACTTTGGCAGTATTTCTCCAGTAGGGGGACTCCACAAATGAAAATTCAAAACGAAAGGAGTTTACATTTTTTAGTCTTTATTGATTACTCTCATATATATTTCTATATGGTCTACATAGGTTCGTGATGAAAGAAAGGGAAAACACAAGATGTCGTCGTCTGTTGTTGGAATCACCCGAGCATCTATCTTGTTTTTCAATCAGCTATTCATATTTATGATATCAAACGTATATTTTTATTTATTGCACATTCCTCTCTACACCGTGAGGCAGCGTTACATGCCTTCACACAGTCACTTAGTTCACAATAATAATGGCTTAAATTAAAGTATAAAATGTAAAAAGTCAAGTATCATGGTTCAATTGTGCTCTAAATAGAAACATTCATTTCGAACGCACCCCTGACAGAATTAACGGGCGATGCTGTAAGCGAAAGATTATCAGTCCTAGCATGTAAAGAGCATCACTTTTATTAACTCTCTCTATATAACTCAAAGAAGATGGCATGCGAGTGACATTTCCGCTATGATTTATGAAAGTGTCGATGACGAAAAGGTTGCTATGGTAACCAACAACCAATCAGAAGAAATCGTCTCTATAACGTCAATGTTGAAAAACTTGCTATAGTAACCAACAGCCAATCAGAAGAAACCATTTCTCACGTTCCTTGCTTATTCTGAAGACTTTTGAACACTAGTAATTTTTATTATAACTTTTGTTTTAATGAACGAAAAATTAAATTTTTTTATTCTAAAATATAGCCGAGAAGTTGATTATGAACTGTAAAAAGTGTTTGAAATTTAGTCACAAAAATGAATGAACGATGAAGCTCTAAAGCCGTTCTAAATGAGTAAAACTAACACTTAACCATATATTCAAACACGGTAATGTTTGAATGGTGTATTTTCAAACTTTACTATATATATATATATATATATATATATATATATATATATATATATATATATATATATATATGCGTGTGTGTGTTTTCATAGGAGTATTTGTGATAATAGAAAGACTAGGGATCCTGTGTAATCAACATAGAACGTACGTCGATTCTGACCTCTCATGACCTTCATTCATTTCCTATTAAATTGTCATAATATGAATCAAGTTCATTTTAGAAAAGAAATATACCTTAAATGCTTATATTCATAACATTTGTATGATTTTTTTACCTGAAAAAAAAAAACACGGCGTAAATGTTTACATTTATTTCTGTGACACAATTTCCAAACGAACTGCCCTATTGTCTGTATGCATTATTCTCAAAGTTGTTTACCAGTTGTAAAATTAAGTTGAAATAAATGTGTTGGGAAGGGGAGGATGAAGATGCAAAGCAAACGAACGTAAAAAAAAAAAAAAATACATGCATGTATAAGTTACTCTTCTTCTTACTCCGTTCATTAGCTTACTCATTCCATTAGTCATCTCCAAGATAAAGAAAAACATCATTTTGCATAAATGTGCGAATTCAACAATTGTTAACAAATGAAACTGATTCCTGGCCGTTTGAAACGATAAACTGCGTGAAATACCAATTTCTTATATAAACAGCTACACTAACAGAAAGCAGAGTGATTCAAATAAAACCTAAAAATATAAGAGACCGGGGAACCAGATTACGTTCCCTCCTCCTGCCAGTCTTAAGGCGGTATGTGATTACTCCACTTATGCACAGGCATATTCACCAACAATGTACAACTGTATACATACTCTATCAAATAAAATGCGCAAAACAATGCACACATAATTGTTGGATAAACGCCAGGCAACGCCGGGTAGAAAGCATTTATTCTATCTATCTATCTGTCTAGCGGAGTAAATAACAGATATTGAATCGTGGGAAACAATAAGTCGAGCGAGCATGCAGGTGCAGAAAGAGTCAAAGGGTCATGTTATGACATGTATCAAATTGATTGTGACATGTATCATTGATTGACCGGCCAGTTTGCACCGGAAGTATCCGAATGGGGGCTGGACGTGACGTGTCCCCAGACGTTGGCGAATTCCACAGACAGCAGGCAAAAGACATAAGGCCACGTATGTATGTCGTTATAAATGTACTGTGAATTATATGTAATACACACACCCACGCGAACACTAGACGAGTCACAAACCGTTAAGACATTAAAGGACTTGAGGACAATAATCTGATAAACAAGCAGTTGGAAACGACTAGCAGGGAAACCCGACGTTGCCCTGGATTGAACGATTATCAATGAATATTTCACACTCCTATATTTTTATTGCCATCGAAATCCGTGAAATCACCTGGGAGGAAGTTTCACATGCCTCCATGCAGTAACTTAGTCGAAAATATATGTTATTTTACATTGCACTCTAGAGAACCTACTGTTTTTTTTATAAAATTATTTTGTATAAACTTCTTTCTGGTTACTAAAAGAAAAAGAAGAAATTTATGCGCGGAGTTTAAACCTACAGACCACGTCATATATATAAAAAAAAAACAAACAACAAAAAAAAAAACACGCTATCAATTTACCGACAGTAGAATTTTCACGGCCCATTGTTCTATCATTGTTGCTAAGCGACGACATGGAAAAATGGCTTTACCGATGATAGACAAATTAAAATAATGGTTTCGATTATCGGGGGTATTCTGAGACAAAACTTATCTAAGATCACTTCCAGACTTATACACTAAAGTTCTGTAAATTTTAAAGAAAATCTATTCAGCCGTTTCGGAGTCTATAAGGAACGAACACACACACAGACAAAGTTGCATTTATGAGATAAAATATATAACACAATGCCACAATGACTGTAACATGACATTCGGATTATTATATTTTTTGAGAAATAAAATCCATAACAAAATGTTAAGTAGTTATTTGTACTGTTTCGACTACTCTTCTCATCTTGGATATTTGTCTCCTCCGACCCTCTTCATGTATATCTTGACAATAAATGTTATTGGCGATTGCTGAAAAAGAAGAATGTTTGTGTCATTTTTTTCTAATCAATCATAGTCATTAGAATTCAAATTAAATTCTTTTTTAAACGAAAAAGCGTCGAGTCTTTTCATGTTTTTTTTTTCTTCTTTTTGTAAATTCGGATCCGTACTGATTCGTTAAAATATTTCTGAATTTTTGAGATGAGAATACTTTTTTTTTTTTTGCCATTCACCAATGGTACCCGTTGTGAATATGCACCTGGAGAAGGTCGGAGATTGCATCGACCGAAACGTTGCGAGAATAACAACCAAGGTGAGAACAATAGAAATTATCAATCCTCATCTAAAAAATCCAGAAACATTTTAACAAATCAGTACGGATCCGAATTTACAACAAAAAAAAATGTTAAAGACTCGACGATCTTTTCGTTTTAAAAGATCATCACAAAATTTGAATTCTAACGACTACGGTTGATTAGAAAAAAACAAAAAAACAAACAAACAAAAACATTCTTTTTTCACCATTCGCCAATAACATACATTGTGAAGATACACTTGAAGAAGGCCGGAGGCTACATCGACCGAAACGTTGTGAGAATAGCAACCGAAATGAGAACAGTAGTTTGAACAATACAAATAATACAAATAATCAATCCTCATCTCAAAAATTCAGAAAGATATTCAATAGTTATATTTTTACGCATATATTGACTCTTTCAATACCAGGAACAATTTTTGTTTTTATAGAAATCAGATTTCGACAGGCGCTGCAAATGAAGTTAGCAACATTTGCTACTGTTACGAACTGGAAGAGGCTAAGTTCAGGGGTAATTGTTCCCTGGTCAGAAGCGTTTACTCTGCGGTAAAGATCTTTCCCTACACTGCCCGTAACACACACACACACACACAAAAAAGTGTCGGACGCTACGCCACGATATTAAATAACACGTAGTCTTGGTTTATGGATATTCCTTACCGACCAGTTAGCGACTCAAACAAAAGGCAGGAACGACACAACACGTTAAAATATACAAAAGGGTTTTTTGTTGGTCCCCGACAAAACGAGGGTGGACCTGTAAATTCACTATTGTCCATTCGTCCGTTCGTCTGTCCATACTTTTCTCAATAACTATGCCTTGGAAGTTTTTGAAATTTTGCACAAACATTAAACATGATATAAGTAAAAAGTAACAGAATGGATTTTCCGGGAAAACTCCGATTGCCTCTCTAGTGGTGCCTTTCTGGTTAAAATGGCTAAAATTGACACTTTTGTGATTATTAAAAAATAAATTGATGCCTTGGTTTTTCATAAAACTATCTGAAAAGTTGTAACTAACTGATTTCTATATAATTTTGTTTGTCTATACTTCACAATAACTCTTGGGTGTGCCCCAGGGGCTCTTTTATGGCTAATAATAAAAACGCTCCATTTTTGGGGTTATTTTACCGTATATGCCCAAAATTTTCTCTGTGTGTCTATTTAGCAGTTTTACATGGCGCTGAACTCAAATTAAAATATGTTAAGGCCTTGAGGACTTTTGGGGCTAATGGGGGAGGGCAAATGATGGTCTTAATCATTTCTTTTTTTGCATGGTGCAGAATTCAAATGTACATATGTTAAGGCCTAAAACTGCACCGTTCGTTAATTTTCCCCAGGATTTGATGTCCCCTCGAAACTTTTGGGGCTAAATGGTGGGGGGAGGGCAAATACCGAACTTAGTCATTTTTTTTTTGCCCATTCACTTTGCACTCACGGGGGACCATGCATGCTTCAGTTGTTCGCATGAATATTGCTGAGATTCAACGCAATATTCAATGAGTCGAGGTAAGAGTCAAATGGACTAAAATTACAGCAACTTTTTTAACACTATTTGTTGAATGCCCTTGTAGGTCCCAGAATTATTGAATAGAATTGAATCAAATTTTTCCTAAAGTGCCCTTGGGATGCTGGATATAATGAAATTAAAAATATACTTGAATGTGTATCATTTGCATTATTCAGACTACTGTTCTTATGTTGGTTGTTATTCTCACAATATTTCAGCTGATATAACTTCCGACCTTCTTCAGGTACATATTGTCAACTTGAGAATCTATATGTCGAAATCAGGAATATGGACAGAGTTTCAAAGGGAAACCTTTATTCAATCCATGTGAGTATCTTGCACTCGTTTCATCAGCCATGACAAGGGAGAAGTCTTTAGTAATTTGTAATTTCATTCCCCAATTTGACAAGATTCACCTGAAAAAGGTCAGAGGTTACATCAGCCGAAACAAAGTTAAGCAACATTGAGCCTGGCCAATACCAGATGAGTGACCATTTGGGAATACCAGCTGCTGTTTATAAGAAAACGTTGACTACTCCTTGCACGAACTGCAAAAATCTAACGTCTACGTCTCTTTTGACTGGGATATACATGCGATTGAGGACCACTTGTAAATTTAATATTCCCTGGAAACTTCTTCCTTCCGAGGAAGTCGGTTCAACTCGCCAAGGGTGAATGTAGCTACATTATATTTTCAAACTTATGAATAACAGACAAGATGAGAAGAATAGCTCACATAATCCAATTAACAGAAATAATCACTCCTCATCTAAAAATATTTTTGAGACATAATATTACAATGTGTAAGTCAAACCCCAACATTATAAAGTGTTAGATAAAAAGACTCTCTACGTTTTTGGTTAATATTAATATTGGGACGATTAATCAGCATAGAAATCACGAACCAGAAAAATTGGGACTTTTGGGGGTATTGTAATCAGTATTGGAATCTGAAAAATTTGTGCCTATTTTCCAATGCCAAGAACAATTCTTTTAATTTCCTTTTTTTATTTGATTTTGTTTACAGTAAAATCTTTTATTGCTGATAGTAGTGATAAATAATGAATATCTATTAATTTCAAACCACCAGTAAAACTAAAATCTATAGATCATTCCCCAGAAATGTATTTTTACATTTGAGAAAATATCTGCACATTTATGTTGTATTTTTATGGCAATCACAAAAAGTAACAACTTTATAGTTAGATATTCAGAGATTTATAAAGAATCGGTAATTGTATCGGAATCGGAAATAACATTGAAATCGTCCCATCACTAGTTAATATCATTCATTTGTTTACTTTGTATTGTATATTCTTTGCTTCCATATAAAATATGCATTGATTTATAATAATGTCTTTTGTTTTGTTTTTTTCAGACTGAGCTGTAAAACACACATTGAAAGAAATTAAGAAAAAAATCTTGAGGAAAAGATGGATTGTGACAAATGAAATCAACAATGTTTGAAGGACAGTGAATTGTCAACAAACGTGAAAACTGGTTCATTCACTCAAAAAAAAAAAGTGACAACAATTTTGATACATTGTCTATCAAAATATGATGGTGAAAAAAAATGTTATTCTGAAAGTCAATTTGAAAACATGTATTTATATATTGTTACCACTGTTGAAGGTGATGTTTTCAGTGAAGTTTATTTGCTTATTTATAGATAGCCTAGCAGTTGAGCCATTGTCATCACACTGTCAAAATATTGGTCATGGTCTAACCTAGAACTGATTTCATTCTGGAATAGTCTAAACTTTAAGGTCACGGAAAAGGTGAAAATCACACTATGACCTCAGTTCTGATCATCATAGACTCATAACTTGACCCATATTGTAGCTAATGAAATCCAGTAGCTTATATCACATTATAAATGTTCAGTAAAGGTCGAAATATTGATGTCATTTACATTTCTGATTTTCACAAATTTGATACATGCACTTTTATGCTATGTAAAATTTCAGATTGATCAGATAAATTAGAGAAGTAAGATTGAAAAAGCGTTTGAAAATCTACCAGGAAACTGTTTTTTACCCTGAGATTGTTAAAACTAAATTTAACTGAATTAAATAAAAATAATCGACTTATTGTGTCAGTCAAAAATGATCCTATAAAATGAAAAAAAAATTAGACATGACACTTCCACTAATAATCCAGAGTAAAACAGGCAGTATGCAACCTGTATAATTTACTAATTCAACACTTGCTACAACTTGCTACAACTGATATATCAGCCACACTTGCTCTGGTTCAGAGAAGATTTGTGACAGTAATGCGATAACCTTTGTTATTGATGTCGCAAAACCACGGTATATACCATGATAATTTGTGTGAACCAAATATCCAATTGATGTGTCTGGTTTCATGTAACAAAGCACAGACGTGTATAAGGCGGCTATATGCAAATACCGAGCTGTGTGTGAAATGGCGTCACATTAAGGTAAAAGAAAAAGACTATAAAAAGGAATGGAGGACGTTCGAGGGAGCAAAGTTCATCGATAAGGAACACGATCACGTTTTATTCGCAGAGTAAAGTACTCAGAAATAAATGTCATTGTTACAAAAAAGGAGTCGAATTATTACTTGTCTTATGTCCTTTGCGATATACTCTGCTACAACGTGTTGCGTCACGTGTGTAAACGTGTGTACTATCTTACATTCAGTCAACACGCGATAGAAAGTAAAAGTAAAATAATATCGAGAGGCGCATAGTAAAACTGTTGAAATATAGTAGAAATATATGACAGGCTGATGCTTAAGTATAAACCTTAGATGTAGGAGAAAGCTAACAGAGCTTAATGTTGCATAGGGGACATTCATATTTGGGAGAGACGGCGGACATGTATATAACACTGATGAGGGGGAGATACATTTATACGGTTGAGATGATAAGAGAGAGAGATGCATTTCCTGCAAGAGTTACATAAACGTTCATAATAACGATGAGGGAGATTAAGGATGCTTCACACATTACCTTTTGCTGTTGAATGATGACACGACACAGTTTTACAAAAACATGATAACTTCTTTATTATCGGATCGACAGGTCGAATCATGACGACGTCAAGGAATTCAAAGTCGTTCTACATGATTAAACGTTCTCCCTTCGATTCTAAACGGACCCTCCTCTGATCATGTCAGCTCTGCCCGACTGACTCTGCTGACTTCGATCTGGACTCGACTGCCTCTGATCTTCGACTTATCTGCTAATCCTACTCCTATTATCGAGAATTCCTTTCTGCTATGACGTCAGACGTGTGGTTTCAAACGTGACGAACTCACGTGGCTTAAACATACATTTTCAAAACACACGTCTGCAACAAAGAATTCTCACTAACCTATTTGTCAATATATTTAATTTCTATTGCTCGTTCTTCTCTAGCTGACCTTTTTTTTAATTCAGTTTTCATAAAATGAATGGAACAATTAAATTCTTTTTACAATATCTATTTCCAAACAATAGCTACATTCTAACATCCCAAAATGCGAATAGTGTTCTTTCTTTTTATTTAGTTATTTATTTATTTATTTTTTATATTAAATTTTCACCTCAAACAAGGCACAGCGCCACTTTGATATAGGGGGCTACTATCAGGGACATAAGTTGCAGAGATACCATGTAAGGAGTTGAGCAGCAAGCTGTCTGTTATCATTACACTTGAACTTCTGCATGTCAGTGCAGTTGGGGAATCTAACATTTGCAATTGCATAACTACCTCTCTGGATTCGTTGTCATGGATGTTAAAATAAATACACCACACATTGAATCTGCCATCAATGTGGCAGTGGTTGTAGCTCCCTCGCATACGTTAAACATATCTGTTATTTTTAAATTTCACGTGAAACAAAGACAGGCCCTTTATGGTGGTAATGAAGCAAGTCAGAGTCACTTCTACCGCTCGATCCATGTTCAGCCTCATCAAGTCTGTCAGATAAAACTATGACTCATCCTCATGTTTTCAGGTGGAGGTATACAGTCTCGGGACTGATTTAAGTTCATTTTTATATTAAGAAAGACATGGCACGTTTAAGTAATGTCAAATATGGTGTCATGCTAAACCCGTTCTTTTCAGAGATCATTAAAACTGAGGAAGCTGAATTTATATTTTATATTTCTTGTTTTTTTTTTGTTTTTTTAACTAACTTTTTTTTAACTAACGTAAATGATTATATTTTATTTAGAAAAACTGTAACCTGAAATTTTTGTTGAAAAATTTTATTATTTGATAATTCTGAATCAGGTGAAATTCTTAATCAGGTGAAATGATGAAGATACAAAAGAAATGCTTAGAGTTTTTCATTTATTCACATTAAAATGACCTCATGTCACATTCTATCAGGGATGAGAGCTGATAAATGCATCTTAGTTCTAAACACTAATGAAACGTTTAAATGTATTTCCTTAGTGTTAAATTGTCTTTAAAAAAATATTTTTACGAAAGAGTCACTGCTTATCATAATTCGAAGGTCACTCGAAGAAAGGGGTTAATGAGTGTACGGTTGTCACCAGGACGACAGTATAGTAATCGTTAGTTGTGTTAATATTGAATTTGAAGACGACCATATTGTGGTCAGCTGGAAAGCAGGCTAGCGGAACAGAGTCCCACAGGCTGGTAGTTCTAGGAAAGAAGCTTTGTTAAAAAAATTTGCGTTTAGATTCAGACACAAATAGGGAGTGGAGGAAATTGTTGATAGTGGTTGTAACTAAACGAGTGTTCATTGTTATTATTGTTTATTGATATAATAATTAAGCGCTATGAAACAGATATTGTCAAGAATTGTAGATGTTAACTGAATTAAAGGAAAGATTATAAGATGGTCAACATCATGAACTTTGGAATATAGTCTTTTGCCATTTATTCACTATATATATATATATATATATATATATATATATATATATATATATATATATATATATATATATATATATATATATATATATATATATCTCGAGTAAAACGATTCATAATTTTGAATTAAAAATCAGTTTCAAAAGGAAAACAAACAAAATCCACTAGATTGTACGATCGTTCCAGAAACGATGTTCATTTTATTTATATTGACAATGAATATTGACAATTATTTGACAAAAATTTGTCCTCATCAGCAAAAATAGGGGAGGAGAACAGTTAAAGACACCAAAATAAAACTAGCATTTTAGTCGTGTGTAAGGCAGATATTCAATAGGGATTTAATAGTTTAGAAAAAAATTAAAAAATAATCAACAAAAATGAAGAAAACGAAAACAAATCATCTTGATACTTTTTTGCTGAAATTAAAAAAAAATGTGTTTCAAAGTCTTCAAAGCTATTCTCTACTCACCTGTCTTTTTTGAGATCATTGCTTGATTTTCTAAATGTTCCAATCACAGTTTCCAATTCTTTGGAAAAATTTTCATATGCTGTAGCAACTTGTTGGGCAAATTCTGCGACTGTAAATAAAAGAAGAAATAGAGATAAGTAGGAATCAGAAAGTTGCAATAGTAGAAGACTGATAAAAGAGTCTTCATAAAATATTACAAGGACCGTACCACAAGTAAAGCCTCCTATTTTCTATTAACTCAAAGTGGAAGATCTACGAAGACAAGAGTGATACTATTAAAACGAGCGCCCTTTTGTTCTTCAGAACTTATATTTTTTTCATAGTCACCATCATTCGCAATGCACTTTTGCCAGCAATGAGCAATGGCTGTGCATGATTATCTAGAGCACAATTTGTCATACAAGAATCATTCCAAAAGTTAAACCTTCTATTCTTTTTTTTAACAATTTTGATTAAAAAAAGTTGAAATCTAAAACAATACTCCTTTTGGTCAAGATCAAAGTGTAGTATCTGTTCTTCAGATGCTGCACTTCATTTTCTTGTTCTCTTTCGGTGGAGGAGAAATCCTTCACGACTGAGACAATTTTTATTTTTGTACCTTTTCTCCACGTTAAAAAACGACCCTGGTGTCTAACTCTGCCCCGTGGGGAGGCATAGTAAATAGGTACAATATATATGATATAATAATGTACTAAGTAATTTGTATTTTTTTTACTTTTTACGTTTTTTTTTTAAACAGGAATCACCACTTATCAAGGCCCGAATGTCACTCGAGGATAAAGGTTAATGGGTTTACATTAGTCAATCTGATTATAACGTAATAAACATAAGTAGTGGGAATTTTATGAATTGGATTACTTAGGGGAACGGTTCAAAATCATGCCTCTGATGTCGAAGGGTGTAATTCTTGTTGTTGGTTAGGGTTTCATCTTTTTATTTAAATTATTTAAATTTCAATTCTTAATTATTTAAAGCTTATTTAAAAGATGGAGACCTGACAAACAACGAGAATTACACCCACGATATCAGAGGTATGATTTTGATTGTGTTTGAATATGTTTTTTTTTTCATAGTATTGTCTGAAGAATTTGCTACATTCAAAAATACGGTAATAACCTATTTTTACTTTGAAGATTGCTACCGAAACAGATCCGTAGCATTATATACTCTCATGAGAAAATAAAAGAACCTGTATTTTCAAAAATTGTGAATTGAACTTTAATACACACACACACATATATATATATATATATATATATATATATATATATATATATATATATATATATATATATATATATATATATATATATATATATATATATATAACTACTCCATTTACTCACATAAAATTAAGTATTTTCTTCAAAAGTGCTCAATACGTAGGTAGAGCTAGTTAGTAATTTATAAAATATATATGCCAATTAAGCTACACTGAATATTCGGCGTTTCATCCACTCTAGGATTCCTCAGGCTTATGCGCGAATTCTGTGGTTGTTTATCGTTTTTATATATATGTGCATATATGTATGTACACATATGTATATTCATATATAAACTAACAAAAAAAAAAAAGAAAAGAAAATGTCTTCCTTAAACCACTAACCTAGTTTTAAAACAGATCCTTTGTTCGATAAAAGACATGCCCATTGGCTGATAGGAAGGGGCGCGGTGGATACTAGAAAGCTGATTGGCTAACTAAATCCTCAATAGAAGAGGACCATATAAAAACGATAAACAACCACAGAATTCGCGCATAAGCCTAAGGAATCCTAGAGTGGATTAAACACCAAATATTCAGTGTAGCTTAATCGCCATATATATTTTATAAATTACTATATATATATATATATATATATATATATATATATATATTTATATATATGTCGCATTCATATTTCTGAGCTTTTGTAATAGATGTTGGAGTTCTTTAAAGTATAGGATAGCAAATTTGTTCATTCATGCTTAATTTACATGGATCGTCTAGGTCCCTACATGTGCTTGCTTGTCTTAGTATTTTCCATTCGATTATCAGTGAACATCCGCTGAAAATTGGAAAAGTGGAAAATACTAAAACAAGCAAGCACATGTAGGGACCTAGACGATCTATGGAGATTATGCCTGAATGAAAAATTTGCTATCCTATACGTTAAAGAACCCCAAAATCTATTAAACTGTAGGAGAGAAATAGCGAACAATTGTATGCACAGGATAAACTTTACTCTAGGATAGTAATATAAAATAATTTTAAAATTACCAATAAAAATAGAAAATAAATAGAATAAAAATAAAAAATAAAATAAGAAATGAAATAAAATAAACACACATATACATAAATAATTATGTATATATATATATATATATATATATATATATATATATATATATATATATATATATATATATATATATAAGAATATACGAATTATAGACAAAAAATCACATCTAACTGCACCTAGGTTGAAAATAGGTCAGCTTACTTAGATATCTACTCTTCCCATGAAAAACACACACAAAGGAAGGGGGAACCTTAGGTCAACTGTATCTTTGTCCTGTAAGTGCCTGCCCATTGGCTGATCAGGATAAGCACGGTGGAAACTAGGAAGCTGATTTGCTAGCTAAAAATTCAATAGCATGTGCGTATATAAAAACATGCGGTAACCACAACTCTTTGCATAAGCCTGACGAATTCTCACGAGAATGAAAGGCGGAATATTCAGTGCATCTTAATTGCCATATATATTTTTATACCTTTATATATATATATATATATATATATATATATATATATATATATATATATATATATATATATGAATGAAAGGAGTTAGGATCGGAGTCTATGACCACACAGTCTTGTAGGAGAACACTGTTAGGTATGAGACAAGGAAGTAAAAGTATAGAAACGTGGTGTAAAGTTCCCAAACTTTCCTGCCTATACTCCATTTTCAAGACGAAGAAAAAGAAAAACTTGGTATAGGTGTTAATCGAACAAGTTCAAATATAGATGAGAAATTTCTAAATGGTAAGAAATGTGTGAGTGAATTCGTGTACATATTATTGTTTGCATGTACACATTCTGTTTATGCATGTATGTGACTGACGCCTATAGTTCTTTAATGTGTAAGTGTACAAATGAAGGGACGAATTATGTTAACCGGTGATAATATCCCCACCACCGTAATTATAACCTTGAGAAGAACCCGGTCAAAATGTTGCAGTCATAATTCTGAGCTTATTTAAATAATTTGATTATTTTTATGAAAGCCCTGTTGACGTGTGCTTAGAACAGGAACGCGAATTAATTTGTATAAGCTGTTATAAATTATATATATATATATATATAATATATATATATATATATATATATATATATATAAAAACTTATAACAGCTTATACAAATTAATACGCGTTCCTGTAATAAGCACACGTCGTCAGGGCTTTCATAGAAATAATTAAATTATCTAAAGAAGCTCAGAATTATGACTGTAACATTTTGACCGGATATATATATATATATATATATATATATATATATATATATATATATATATAATTATTTTTTTTACTATAATAATTAAATACCTACAGACACTAGTGTTTCATCCTTTCGGGATTCTTCAGTGCAGGGTGTCACGATTACTACCAGTCGAACGATTCGAACCCCGCGACACGAGACATCTCTGGCTCGATTAGCGGAGGCCGTATCCATTCGGCTACCATTAATCATGTGAAATAGCGTTGAATTTTAAACATTTTTTAATTTAAATGTTCATTACGTCAGACAGACAGTGATCAAATCGTTATACGATGATCTACGCATAAGAGCTAAATTGACCGACTTTTTAATTCAACAGAAAGTGCTCAACGATAAGAAACGTATTTCTTAAAGGGGCTGTCATAATTATTTTTTTACTATAATAATTAAATACCTACAGACACTAGTGTTTCATCCTTTCGGGATTCTTCAGTGCAGGGTGTCACGATTACTACCAGTCGAACGATTCGAACCCCGCGACACGAGACATCTCTGGCTCGATTAGCGGAGGCCGTATCCATTCGGCTACCATTAATCATGTGAAATAGCGTTGAATTTTAAACATTTTTTAATTTAGTGTTAGGACGATTAATCGGAATCCAAATTGTGAATCGGAAAAATCGGAATATTTAAGGGTATTGGAATCAGAAAAATTTTTACCAAATTTTCCAATGCCAAAACGATTCTTTAATTATCGTTTTTATTTAATTTTGTTTAAAGCAAAATCTTCCATTGCTGGTAATAATGAAAAATTAATAAATATTTATTGATTTTAAACCATCAGTGAAGGTAAAATCGATGACTCGTCCCCACAAATATATTTTTACGTTTAGGAAAACATTTACACATTTAACATGTGTTTTTTCGGGACGAGATCAAAGTGTAGTATCTGTTCTTCAGATGCTGCACTTCTATTTCTTGTTCTCTGTCAGTGGAGGAGAAATCCTTCACGACTGAGACAATTTTTATTTTTGTTCCTTTTCTCCACATTAAAAAAACGACCCTGGTGTCTAACTCTGTCCTGTGGGGAGGCATTGTAAATAGGAACATGTGTTTTTTACGGTAATCAGAGAAAAATGCAACTATATAGTAAAATATTTAGAGATTTATAAATCATCGGAATCGGTAATTGTATCGGAATCGGGAATTTATTATGGAATCGCTAATTGTATCGGAATCGTGAAAAATATTGGAATCGTCCCATCACTAATATATATATATATATATATATATATATATATATATATATATATATATGTATATACACACAGTAAGTTTTGAAAATATGTATGAAAATTTTCTGTTTCATCTTTATAAGGACACGTCAGGAAAAGGCGCTGAATATATACATGTGTTAGTGAGTTTGTACACTAGACAATCAGATACTTTGTTATTCTCACCCCTGTTTTCACCAGCCAATCACCAGGCGTTTATTTAAACAAAGATCGGCTGATTTCAATTTCACCTTTTCTTTGTTCATTTTTGGAGAAGGTGAGCCATCCTTCTCTGTGTATTATAAACATGCAGATTTTATCATCAGCTATATATATATATATGTTAACATTGATATATATTAATATATACATATTTATATAAATATACATATATATATATATATTAATACATACATAAATATATATGTTACACATATATATATTAATACATATATAAATATATATATGTTATATATATATATATAAATATATGTTATATATATATAGTGTGACCCCCCAAAAAACGGGTTCCAACTCTAATTAGGCTCTGCTTCTTAGTGTTTTATCCGAATGAAATGAAACTATGGTCATAACTAGTTTATTATATTCAAAACATCACATCAAAACACTAGGGTCTTTGGCCTTTTTTTCTCCGTTCTACAGCATATGTTCTAGATGGCCTCCATTTAGCTTTTTTTGGGGGGGGGCTCCCTGTATATATATATATATATATATATATATATATATATATATATACATATATATATATATATATATATATATATATATATATATAAAGAGAGAGAGAGAGAGAGAGAGAGAGAGAGAGAGAGATAGAGAGATAGAGAGAGATTTATTGAATCAAGAACTGCCTCTGAACTAAGGAGTGTGATATAGTTGATATAATATTGAACAGATTAAAATTTCTTGTTGCCTTGCAATTTCTTCCCGTTTTGGCATCAAACAACGTTTTATAGTTTGAACTTCTGTATCTTGGAAGACATTGGTAGGGGACAGATTACCTATTATTAAGGTGGAATAACAACCAACTGTTGAGCCTAAAAGTAACAAGAGTAATGCTTGTATCTATTCTACCATTCTTTTATCCAATGCCATCAATGAAGAATATAAATAAAGCTTAACAGAAGAATGCTGATAGCTCTGATGGTGATGACGTTAGTTAGCCGTTACTATGGAGATGCTTCTGACGACTGTCCTTTCATAACGATGGTGATTTTAATGATGATGTTGTTGAGCAAGTTTATTGCGGGCGGTGTGACGTGCGGAGGCGGTTGCTGTTTAACGTGAACAGGACATGTTTCGGAATATAAATAGCAAATGGCGAATTATTTTTAGCATTCACACGGGCTAACACAAGTGACTTCAGATAATTACCACCCGCCGAGCCGATAAATCTGGCTTCGTATCAAAAAGAAAGCAAAAAAGTTAAAGAGAATACAAGACATTGCTTCCATTTAGTTTTCCACATACTTGAATTTATTAACTCTGGTGCTGCGCAAAAATAAACGACCACCCAAAATTATTTCCGAGACAAGACTAGAGTACGTTATTTTAACAATTCATGGAGAGAACTTGAATGCTTACTGGAGAGAATCTGAATGTTTACAGGAGAGAATTTAAACGACTACGGAAGAGAATTAAAATGCCTACTGGGAAGAATTTTAATGCCTATGAGAGAGAATTTGAATATCTATGATAGAGAATTTGAACGCTTACAGAAGAGAAAGAGAATTTAAATGCTTACGGTAGAGAATTTTAGTATTTAATTGTAATGCCTATGGAAGCGAATTTGAATACTTATAGGAAAGAATTTGAATGCTTACGATAAAGGATTTGAATGCCTACATAAAAGAAAATGAATGACTATAGAATAGAAATAGAATTTGAATGCCTACAGGAGAAAATTTAAATGTTTAAGGTAGAGAATTTAAATACGTACAGAAGTGAAAGTAAATTTGAATCCCTACAGAAGAGAAATTGAATGCTTATGGTAGAGGATTTGGAAGTCTACAGAAGAGAGATTTGAATGACTATTGGAAAAATATGAATACCTACAGGAGGGAATTTGAATGTTTATGGTAGATAATTTACATGCCTACAGAAGTGAAAGTAAATTTGAATGGCTACGGTAGAGAATTTGAATACCTACAGGAGAGAATTGAAATGCTTATGAGAGAGAATTTGGATGGCTACTGGAGAGAATTTGGATGCCTACAGAAGATAATTTTAATGCCCATGGAAGAGAATTTGAATACCTATAGGAGAGAATGTGAATACATACAGTAGAAAATTTGAAAACCTATAGAAGAGAAAGAGAATTTAAATGCTTACAGGGAAGAAACAGAATGTCTATGGGAGAGAATTTGGATGCCTACAGGAGAGAATTTGAATGCCTATAGTAGAGAATTTGAATGCCTATGATAGAGAATCTGAATGCTTACAGGAACGAATTTGAATGCCTACAGTAGAGAATTTGAATGCCTAAAGGAGAGAATTAGAATGCCTATGGTAGAGAATCTGAATGCTTACAGAAACGAATTTGAATGCCTACAGTAGAGAATTTGAATGCCTAAAGGAGAGAATTAGAATGCCTATGGTAGAGAATCTGAATGCTTACAGGAACGAATTTGAATGCGTACAGAAGAGAAAGAGACTTTGAGTACCTATGGTAGAGAATTTGAATGCATTCAGAAGAGAATTTGAATGCCTGCAGAATAAAAAGAGAATTTGAATATCTACAGTAGAGAATTTAAATGCCTATGGGAGAAAATTTTAATGCCTATGGGAGAGAATTTGAATGTCTGTGAGAAAGAATATAAATGCCTACAAGAGAGAATTTGAACGCCAACGGTAGAGAATTTAAATGCCTACAGGAGCGAATTTGATTGCCAATCGAAGAGAAAGAGAATTTGTATGCCCTCAAGAAAGAATTTGAATGTCTACAGGAGAGAATTTGGATTATTTGCACTATTATTACAATGTTTTGACTAATTTGACCTTCTTCAGGTGAATTTTGTTAAACTCAGAAATCTATATGGAATTTCAAACTGAATCTTTATTAAATCAATGTGATAGATTGTTTTTGTTCAATTAGTAGAAGTCTTTAGCAATATTTATGTTGAAGGGCCTATAATAATTTAGACACGACGGTAGTATATTTACTAGAGTTTATTCATAGAAGTATTCTATAGAAAGTCTGCATCCGATACTGTGGCTATGACTACCACAAATGACTCCTTTGACACTTTGTTGTAACTCTATTCATAGTCTCTGGAAGAGTCCATCAAATCCCGAAATTGGGTGGATAAACATAACAGTTTGTTTTATTCTTAGTTAATATCACCTTTTTTAAGGATTGAACCGTCACTCTTCAGAAGATTGACACTTAGAACTGATTGTTACATTTTTATCTGTTGCACTATTAGTCCAGTCAAAATGAGGCGGAACCTCCAACAAATTACTAACAAATGTTTTAACTTGCAAAATAGGCATGAATAACATCTTTTTCAAATAAAAACGTTTACCCTAAGTAACCTTGCCGAAAGGGGTCAACAACCACCATCTTTAAAATCCAACTTAACAATATTAAAATTTTGAGACATAAAATTCCTAACATTTCTTGACAAGTATATCCATTATTCCCGACAGTTACTGACAAAAATAAACGTTTTTCCTAACAAATAACCTTTATTAAACTAGAAATAAAAAATATTTTTTTTAATGAAAACCGACACAGGACCCACCCTAAGCCAGCTTGACATTTTCTTGTTTTTTTTTAAATTGTAATGATAGGTAGCTATATGTTTAATAATAAACTAACACCAGAAAATGACTAGCCACTGCCATTATCTTTTTTTTAAATTTCTTATACAAATATGAATATAAAAGGTATAAACATAGACTAAATAGCTTTTTCAAGGCAACAATTATTATATTAATTCCCGACATTACATAAAAAATAGGTACAAAATAAGTACAATTTACAATAAAGCAATGGTTAGTTGGTCGAATGCGGGGGCAAGGTTCTTGCATAACCACCATAGAACAAGTTCATGAATGGACCAAAGAACATTTCTTGTCAAGAACTAGTCAAAGGTAACTTCATTATCATCAAGATCTGGCTGTGGTGAATTAGTGCAATCGAGGCCTTGGCAATTATCACACAGGTTTGAAAAGTGAATGTCATGTTTCTTGCAACTGCATCTTGCTGTACTACACCCTGAAGTACAGTTACACCTAATTATAGCCAACAAATTTACAGAATAAGGTGGCGAGTCAGTTTTGATTGGTTGTAATTTACCATCTGAGAGTTTCCATCCCCACTCGTCAGGTTTTTGCTGGTTTCTACCTTTTCATTCCCGAATTTGAAAGTAAACTCTAAGGCTGTGGCTGCTGTTATTGTTGGTGGCAATGATTTGGCCTCAACATACTTTGAGCTTTTTGCAGTCTTTTCCTTAAAGTCCCTCATTAGAGATGATTAATGTTTTCCCATCATTACCATTGTACAAGCACACTCTCCAGCTTCAATAGCTTCTTCTGCACTGCTATTCTTGCCAAACACATTTGCCAGTTTGAGGAAGTTTTTATTGTTCATCACCTTTCGAAGGGACGTTGTCTTCCCAATTCCATGAACACTGGATGTAGAATCACAATCCAGTAGTGCATGAATGAAAAGAACGTCTTTAATGGATGGCCCACTTTTATGCCCATCAAATGCATGCTTTTCCATATCTAGCTGTGACATATCTGCGGTATTAGGCACAGATCTCATTAAATGTGTAAACTTTTTGCAATGAGAGGCATTGAAGCAGTGCTCTAGCATTTAAAAAATACTGTGAACCTAATTGCATAGGGGAAATCAGTTCTCATATTGCATCTGCCAAAGCCATTTTTGCCTCTTGCAGTAATTCGAAATAATCAAAAAGTGCAGATGGGTAACCACAAAGCTCATACTGGAAATGTTCTTACTGCTGCTGAGTTGTGGGTTCATTGGTAGATAGCACATACAGTCGCTGAAATAGGAGTTGTGGATCAGTCTCAACTGCTTCATCTTTGCTGAGCGAAACTTTTGACCCAAGTGTAATTCCCTGATCCTTTCTTTTAAAAATGTACCTGTGGACATTTTCTTTTAAAAATGTACCTGTGGAAATTTTCTTTTAAAAATGTACCTGTGGACATTTTCTCCAACCATTGAAGCTATGATTGCCTCTCCTATGGAGTTTGCTCTGACCATATTCACCTTTTTGTTTCCAGTTATTCCATTTGCAATGCTGTGAATGGATGGATCTTCCATGAAAAGGTCATATGTCTGGAGAAACACATCGAGCTTCCATATATCCCCCACATCTTGCTCTTTTCTTGCTGAAGTAGCCTCTTGGTGCTGGTCACTAGTACCATAACGAATGCCTGCTAGTTCTTGTATTGTAAACTTGATTTCAGTGCACTCATCCAAACCAATCATTGAATTTTGTTCACTCCTCTGTCATGAATAAAACCTTCAGACGTCTTCCTGTTTCTCATTAGCACATGCTCAATAACCAGATCCGTCGACAAGCCATCCCGATAGCAATCACTCCGTCTAATCACATGGAATCCTTCAGAAAATTTCTAGTACATTTCAGGATGGCTTTTCGGCAGCCTCTCCATTTGCTGCAAGTACAAATAGATCAACTTTGCATATAGAATGTGAAAAATGCTGCAGCAAATATTGGCAGCATTTTCCTTACAGCATCAAAGCCCAATTCCCAATTCCTGGAACGCTCTGCTTTGATAAACAATTGTAATTTTGCTGTTCGCTGGTCAACTTCACATGATTGATTCTCTGGATAACCCTGGTGACAGACTCTGATAACAGAACATTATCCAATGTCTCAGTCCCTGAAAAGAAGGCATTTCAATAGCCCCTGAACTTCCTTCAGGTTTTCATTTTGAGGAAATGGCTCTTCTGCATCAGTTGATCATCCTCAGTGACATGTGAAACTGACAAATCATAGATTTTTGTTTAAAAAGATAGCATTCAGAGCAGCATCAACTAAAAAGTGAGTGTGAATGGCTCTTGCAATTGATTCGTCACTTAGCACTCACAGTTCAAAAAGTTCATGCAATTCAGAACCTGTCATCAAACGACCAATTGACCCCAGCAAGCTCATCTTTGTATGGATCCCACTAATTCGCAAGACAAATGATTTCAAAGAACTTGAACTAGACTGTGACTCGACTATCATCATACCTTTGTACTGAAGTGGCAGATCGAATGTTAGAATTGGTGTAATGTTGCTTTTCCTAATGAAACATAACGTTGAGTACACATAGGAATGTTTTTATTAGAATCAAAGTTTGCAAAACTTGTTCTGTGATAAAGTGCTTCTTGTGAAACAAAGCCAGCGATACTCAGCCATCATTTTTTCATGACACGAAGCACCGTAGGAAAATCGGATATTACATCGGCTGAAATGTGAAAATACCATTCAAGATGCGATTAGTGGCCCAAATAATACAAATTATTACTGATGAGATGATTCTGATACTTTTCTTAAGAGAAATACAAACACTTGCACTTAAAGTGACGGTTGGAATCTTAAAAATGATCTCTCGGTTAGAATATATGCGATAATAAATAAATGTCTGGCATCCAGTAGTATGGCCCGTCCCCAGCTTCAACAAACTGATAAGAGAATTGAAAAAAAAGAGAAAAAATACCAGAAAACTCTTCTTTTTGTATAATAGATTAATCACTGAATTAGCTGTCATTTTCTTAGTGCATAATAACTCTTAAAAACCGTCCCCCTCCCTGACGAAACTCAGCCCAGTTGATCCTCAGAGAATGAATATGTTTTTCTTAAATTTTATATATTATTCATCCAGAGCACTGCCAATATATATCAACCAACTATATGATGTTTATTTATTCATTCATCACAGACTATCATTCTCATCTTTAAGTTGTTTTTTCACACTACTTCGGCCAACTATTCCTCTGGCTTTTGTCAGGTGGTTACCGCGAAGGGATAGGAACTCTGAATCTCCTAATTGCATCCTCAGCAATTACTGCCTTCCATAGTTGTTGTCATCTCACAACGTTTTTGGCCAAGAAAGCCTCTGGCCGGCTTTTGGTAGGATTGAAACCGCTATTTTCAGACAATGCTCACCGGGAACTGTAGAGATTCAACGTCTCTGACCACTGTGTCATGTGTCTAGTAGCGGCAGTAATTGCTGAGGATGCAGTTAGGAGATTTGGAGTTCCTATCCCATCGCAGTTACTACCTGATGAAGGCCAGAGGAATAGTTGGCGGAAACGTCGTGAAACAACAACTTAAAGATGAGGATAATAGTCTGCAATAAATGAATAAACAATACAAATATATCACCTCAATAATGAATTCCAATTAATTAAAAAATATATGATGTTTGTTTTGTAGTTTTTGACTTTTATCTGGACATACAAACATACATACACAAACAATGTATAATAGATGACAAACTGAAGGTTTGTATGGGTCTTGTAGGTTTTAGCTTTAGTTAATTCTTGATGTTTGTGCGGCCACTTGTATTGTATTACATTTTAATTGTATTTATTGTAGCCATGCAAGCTTCTTCAGGTTAATAGACACAATGATTTAAATATGATCTCAGTAATGATGGTATTGTTGTCACAACTGTGTCTCCCAGGGCCATTCGAGTACTTGACCTCTGAAGACCGAAAGACGAAGTAAACAATCTGTTTCATTGATAAAATGAGACCAATAGTGTTCGAAAATGGAAACATATCAAAAGTCTCTTTAACCTAAAGCAGTTTGTGACATTTTCAACATTTACGCGATTTTATTGCCATTGTCAGAAAACCAGAGCTGGAAACCTTTTAAGGAACAATGGACGAAACTATTTGTCTTCCAAACTTAAAATCATCCATTTCATCGACTAAACACTTTTAAATGACTAAATGATCTCATATGTGCCACCCGACGCACAGGATTCTTAGAGTAACAAGGATTTTAGAAGTAAGATAAAACTGCATTACAGAGTGAACTTGAATGCCTACTGGAGTGAACTTGAATGCCTACTGGAAAGAACTTGAATGCCTACTGGAAAGAACTTGAATGCCTACTGGAGAAAACTTGAATGCCTACTGGAGAAAACTTGAATGCCTACTGGAAAGAACTTGAATGCCTACTGGAGAGAACTTGAATGCCTACTGGAAAGAACTTGAATGCCTGCTGAAGATAACTTGAATGCCTACTGGAAAGAACTTGAATGCCTACTGGAGAGAACTTGAATGCCTACTGAAGAGAACTTGAATGCCTACTGGAAAGAACTTGAATGCCTACGGGAGAGAAGTTGAATGCCTACTGGAGAGAAGTTGAATGCCTACTGGAGAGAACTTGAATGCCTACTGAAGAGAACTTGAATGCCTACTGAAGAGAACTTGAATGCCTACTGAAGAGAACTTTAATGCCTACTGGAGAGAACTTGAATACTTACTAGACACTATCCTCATATCAAAGTCTTTTTGTACAGGAATTTGTCAGAACAAGCTGGCATGAGGATACTTTTCCCTAGAAGTAAACCCTGATCAAATATTCAAAATCACATTTCGTATTCACTGCCCAAATGAGATCTTCTCTGTATGGCTAACCCACTCTGGATTTCACACGTAATGGTGCAACTTTTCCAAGTGATGTTACCTTAAGTAACAACAGAAAGCTGGATACTCCACCAGACTAGATGAATACTTGTCCTGGAATCCAGTAAAACTATTACACCACAAGAAAGATATTTAAATGTTAATTGGTGGGGCGGGAAATAATGTTCTCAAATTCTTTACTAAGTGATTGTTAGATAAAGAAGAACTTTAATGGAATATTTAAATATCTACGTATCTGTTGTGGGGACATACACACCCCTATAATCGCTAAGATGGACTTGTCCATTAGGCATATAATCAGCAAGTGTAGACCACTCAATGAGAGCTATCCAGATGTCGTACCGAGACAACCGTTCACGGACTTACTAACCTTTTCTGTACCACTAAGCCTTGCTTGATATAAATGTTCTTATTCTCACCAAGTCATCGTGTTCCCACTTCCACCTTTTCCGACTCCACTAGCGTATCTCATATAGAAATCTAGTGTTAGCCCCAGGAAAAGGGGTCCCTTGATTTCTGAGAACTTCAACTGAAGTAAAATAAATAAAAAAATTAAAAAATGCCCCAAAAGAATCGACAAATATACACCAAGTTCTTCCACTGCAAAAACCTGGAAGTATGGGCCAACTTTATGCCAAGTATTTTCTGAATAAATTCACTTGGGATTGTATACGTAAGGAAGGCTAAAAAGGGATCGCTTAATGGTTGGTTAAGATCAAGACTTAATGAACAATGCCTATAAGAAAGTTAGTGGTCTTAGCAATGACAATAATTCAGGTTCTTCCACACCAAAGTGGCATTAGAGAATGTGAACCACATGATATCCAACTGTAAGAGTCTGCTGGGGGATAGCTACTATGGAGTGTGTAAATATCCCCACTGGACCATCTGTGGTGGGTTGAATATCGAGTAAGGCAGTAAGTCCTGGGAGCATGTGCTAAAAAGAACAGTTGAAGGTAAGTCATATACCATCCATTGTGACTATGCAATTCCTACAGTTATGTACCTAGAAAACTAAGCTATTGAACCTGACTTAGTGATATGGGACAATGAGGTAGAAGGAGGTAGTTTTAGTGGAAGTTGGTGTCTCCAATCGTGTTGGATTAGGAAGGACTGAGTGGGGAAGAATGGCTAATAACAAGGTCTTATGTATGATATTAAAAGAAATTGGAACCTTAGGAAGATATCCATTATTTCATTGGTTGTAGGAAGAGTGAGAGTCATGAAAAAGAATTTTAAAAACTACCTGGCAGATATACTAGTTGAACCAAGTACAAGAGAGATACAAAATAAAATGCACTTAAAGGGACGGTTAGAATTTTAAAAAGATCTCTCGGTTGCAATGTCCACAACTAGAATAAAATGATAAGAGAAAAAAAATATTACTATCCAAGGAATATATAGATAAGTAAAGCTCTGTAAACTGTTTCAAAAGAGAATAGTTTCTTCCCCAGAACCGCTAGACTCTGGAATTCCATTCCAGGTCCCTGCTTCCCCAACAGTACTGACGTGCAGAAGTTCAAGTGTAACGTGAACCGACACCTTGCTGCCCAAATCCCCACATAGTACCCCAGTAGTTGTTGCCCCTGATAGTAGCCCCCTACACCAAAGTGGCAATTTGCCTTGTTTGGGGTGAAAATGTAATAAAAAATAAAAAAAAAGGATCTACTATGATTAAAAGAGGATGATAATAGCTGCTCAAATCATGGTTTGATGAGCAATTTTTTTAACATGAAAGGTTTCAGTAATGGCAACAAGTGAAGCTTGTGTACATAGAATTAAAGATTGTGAGTCACCTGACATCCAGTTGTAAGGTTCTGCTTGGGGACGGCTATTATACAGTGCAACAAAATGAAGTGTGTGAATATTTCCGTTGGACCATCTATAAAACAATTAAATATGCAGTGTAGCATCATATTTTGGCAACACATACCAGGAAGAACTATTCGAAATATGCCATACACCATCCACTATGACTATGCCATCGCCACAGCTACATGCCTAAAAAAGTGAAGCTGTCCAACCTGATATAATAATATGGGACAATAAAGAGACAGTAACAACTCTAGCTGGAATCAGTGTCGCTAACGATGCTGGATTAAGCAGAGCTGAGAGAGAGAAGATAACTACTTACGTGCAACATGAAAAGAAACTGGAACCTTAGAAAAATTTCTATAATTCAAATAATCATAGGAGTAACCAGACGCATAAAAAAAATATTTCAGAAACTCCTGGTGAATATACCTGAAATATAGATATAAACGAAAGAGAGATCTATACAGCTGTGTTTAAAGGGACGGTTAGAATCTTAAAACGATCTCTCGGTTGGAGTCTCTGAAATAGCATGTGAATGTTGCATCCGGTAGAATGCCACATCCTCAGCAAAAACAAAAAGATAAAGAAATTGAAAAAAGAAAATCTCAGTTTTAATTCTTATCAGACACTATTTTCGAGTTTCTTCAGACAACCTGACAAGGAGATACTTCACTTTAAAAGATTTTCAAAATACGAAAGGCGTTCCAAAAGTAATGCTTCCTATCTTTTATTCAACCCGAATGGATCAGAGAGAATGGCAAATTGCATTGTTATGATAACTGAACTTATGCATTCATGACTTGATAGTTGCATCTCTCTGTTGCAGATATTGATAGTGTAAGACTCTAAAAAAGCAACTTCTGCTATAAACGTGCATCAAAAGCAGAGATGGGTCAATTAATGCCTGGCAAAAATGCATTGGAAATGTTGGTAACTATGCAGAATAATAAATTCTGAAGGTCATTTGTTTTAATAGTACCACTCCTGTCTTCATAGCTCTTCAACTTTTTTGAGTTAAAAAATAGGAGACTTTACTTTTGGAATGATACTAGTAACAGTATTTGCCCCCCCCCAATATTCTTTGACTACAAACTGTGATCCAATCATTTGTTGGGAAGGGTTACTTGGTTTATAGTGTGGATGTTACTTAAACTTTTGTTACGTCCTGGCAATGACGGTCAGCTCCTCGGGTGTGAGACACAATGAAGACGGTAGGCACATTCTGTCACATCAAGGGGTAGATATGGCAACATTATATAATCGGCTGGTCGTCGAGTCTTCTTGTATTGTTATGACAGGCAAGTATTCTTCATGACAGGGACGACTTCTCTGAAAATTGAACGCTTCACAAAATAGTAAACAAAGGCATTTTTTTTATAAAAGTAAAGTCATTTTATTATTAACTGTTAAGTAGCATTTTAACTGCGAAATTTATTCTCGACCACTGCCCAAACAGCTAAGAGCACCGAAGCACGTGACACGTCTCATCCATTATCCAGATTCAACTGATTTTTATTATACAGTTCAATTCTTCTCTTTTTCTTCATTGAAAGAGAGTGAAAAGGAAGGAAGAAAGAAAGAGAGAGAGAGAGAGAGAGAGAGAGAGAGAGAGAGAGAGAGAGAGAGAGAGAGAGAGAGAGAGAGAGAGAGAGAGAGAGAGGAAGAAAAATATACGTTTTAGCGCACATGTTTTGTTTTTCAAATTCAGATCTTAGCGTGCAAGGCTGACCTTTTGAGCATCTGGAGTCTTGGATGATTTTGACTCAACCAAGTTTCGTAAACAACTATCAGTCAAACCTAATTAATATATTCTGATATTTTGAAAATCACAAAGTGCCTGCAGGATATGTGTATGCTTCTCCAAAAGGACCCAAAATATAGAGAGCTCAAAGGCTCCGCCGAAAGATCTCTCACTCATTATGCCATAATACAAGGAAAGGTGGACCTTCTTTTAGTGATCACAAGTAACAACACTGTTGGATATTCCACCAGAACAGATAAATTCTAGTTTTGGAATCCAGCAAAACTAAGCAAAGAACGCACACAAATAAATAAACTATAAATGACCTATTTATGAAAGGAAAAATATTCTTCAACATTTTACGTAGAGTTGGCGAAGAAGAGAAGAGCATTACATAAAAACTCGTGTACCTATGTAACTCATAAAGGAATCAGGTGTTAGCCCCAAGAAGGGATCCTTTGATCACTGAGAACTTACTAAAGTAAATTTATATATAAGAAAAATAATTAATTAGATTGAACTGGAATACCCCTAGAAATATTTATTTATAAAAATGTAATGCTAGTAAGACTAAGCTTCTCTCCTTTAACAATTACAAGAAGCCTTCCCAACCACCGATATCCATGACAAATAACACCTGAGAATTCTTCCTTCAAACTCCTTCACTTTACATTCACAGGCAACATGAACTGGAACAAATACATTGCAGACATTGGGAATGCTGCCACAAGGAAGGTGGGTTCCCTCTATCAAGCTAGAAGACTACTCACACTTGCAAGTATCCTGTACCTCTACAATGTCACCATTTGCCATGCATGGAGTATTGTTGTCACATATGAGCTGGTGCATCTAGTTTGTCCCTCTTGGACAGGGTCCAAAGAAGAGTCTCCAACCTAATAGGTCTCACTTTGTCAACTAAGCTCTGACCCCTGTACCATTGCCGCAATCCTTGTCCCTGATTTACAAGCATTTTAATGGAATGTACTCTTATGAACTCATTGCACTTGTGCTGCCTCGACGTACATTCCCCTGACAAACCTGCTTAGCAACAAAATCATGCCGCTTCACTGTTGAGGTCCCTAAATGTCTCTACTCTAACTTTTCTTCCCTCAAACAGCTAGAATTTGGAATTCCCTTCCTGCTACCTGCTTCCCTAACTGCATTGATATGTAGAAGTTTAAATGTAAGGTAAACTAACACCTTGTTCATTTTCCCTAAGTATGGTGCCAAATAGTAGCCCCTAACGTCCAAGTGACAATATGCCTTGTTTGGGGTGAATGTGAGTAAAAGAAAAAAAAAATCTTTATAATTAAAGATTAGTTAAATAGTTTATAATATCTCTCTTGAACACTACATCTCTCTTGAACACTACATCTCTCTTGAACACTACATCTCTCTTGAACACTACATCTCTCTTGAACACTAGCCCAGTCGAAAATATAATTCCGACATGCATTTGTTTATCAAAACAAAACCAATGACCCAAATAATATAATCTTTCTCTATCTCTCATAAATGTTATTACATTCGAATAATGCTAAACAACCAGTGACAATGGGAGTAAAAGCGTAGAAAATGAAACATAAATTTAAATAAGTGACCCTGACATGGGACTATAAATAAATTAGAGAATATATAATAATTTATATATTAGACTGGGCTAGTGTTACGGAGAGCTAGGGAAACACAAAATAACAGATTATTTAAATACATTTGTAATTATAATTCAACTAGCAGGGGCGGGGGCGGCTTTTCCCAGGCAGAAAATATGCTTAAATGTGATATTTTAATTTATCCAGATTTCGTATATATTATTATAGAGTCGTGATTTCAAAAGTAAAAAAAGAAACAAAGAAGTTAGATGCCATCAGCTAGAATCGACACAGAAACTATAGCATTCAAAGCTGGTGACGTTACCCTTGTGCCAACGTGACATGCATATAAACCAATTAAAATTAAAAATTGATAATAAATTAAGATGAATGTACAAAATGTTTAGCAATTTTTTCAATTTTGACCTATTTTTGACCCCTTAAAAACAGTTTTAACCGGCTAAAGATCCATGAAAGAACGGCACATAAAAAAAAATGCAATCATGTGAGACCCCTAGTGCCGCTCTGCAACTTTTTGTTTCGGGGGAGATAGAGTTTGAAATTATGAAGACAGACAGACATATAGTCGTTTATATATTAGATATTCATGAAACAAAGCTTACAGCAATTGCTTGCCACTGAAACAATAAAAAAGAAAAAGAAAAAGAAAAAACAAAACTTAGTTTCTGAATTTTTTAGATGAGGATTGATAATTTGCATTGGATTATTCGGATTACTGTTCTCATCTTCATGCTATTCTCACAACGTTTTAGCCAATGTAACCTTCGACTTCCTATCTTGTTGAACTTGGGAATTTTTCTATCAAACTTAGGAATCTTTCTGCCAAATTTTACAAAAAAACCCCACCCAAATCCACTATCTACAACCACTATCAACAATTTCCCCCACTCTACCTGTCCTTAAATTTAAACGCAGATTCCATAAACAAAGCTTCTTTTCTAGAACACTGTTCCATTGACCTGCTTCCGGTTGACTAGAATATGGTAATCTAGAAGTTCAATGTAAACAAGTCCTTGTTAAACCGTCCCCTCAAATAATCAAATTCTACTCAACTTACATCATTAACGATTACTACACTATCAACTTAAATTCATTAACCCTTATCCTCAAGTGGCCTTCGGGCCTTGATAAGTGGTGACTAATTTATTAAAAAACAAATCAGGAAACGTCTCCCAGTAGTTGCTATTATGTAACCTCTGGGGTTAGATGGCCTATTATACAAAGCTGTTATGGCTGAGTAAAAAAATATTATCAGAGCTTAATTCGTATATACAAAAAAACGAGAATGAAACAAATTTGATTCTAATTATTTGGATGAGGTGAAACAGCTTTGCATATAAGTGAGGGAATGCGCATGTGCAAAGCTACATACTCACTGGTGAGTGTGCGCATGTTCAAAGTTACATGCTTAGGAAAAGGACGATGTGCACAATTTTGTTTAACGTTAAAATGTTGCATGCATACCATCTTCTGAAATTAATTAAAGAATCACATTCAAGAATATAAATAGCTATAGAAAGTTGTGCGTGCATATATATATATATATATATATATATATATATATATATATATATATATATAGTCATCCATATATCACAGATCATCAGTGCGGCTAGACAGGCAACTACCTCAATCTACGATCAAAACCCGACCGCCCAAACAACAGTATATATATATACATATATATATATATATATATATATATATATATATATATATATATTTATTTATTTATTATTATTTGAGGGTAAACCGTTACATATGGTCGCTACAAATAGCCATCTGTTTCAGTCAAAGAGAATTCCTCAGGGGACTTAGAACCTCTCGATGCCAAAAAAGAAAAACCAGTTTTTTCTTTTTGGCGTTGAGAGGTTCTAGGTCGCCCGAGGAAGTCTCTTTGACTGAAACAGATAGCTATTTGTAGCGAGCATATGTAACTGTTTACCCTCAAATAAAAAAAAAAATAATAATAATAATAATATATATATATATATATATATATATATATATATATATATATATATATATATATATATATATATATAAAATATAAAGCTGAATGTGTATGTGTGTGTGTGTGGTCACAAATAGGCTCCTATACGGTTGACTATTTTAAAAAACTGATTACATATAATGATAGAAGATGTATTGAGACACAGGAATGGGTATGTTTGAGCTGGAAGAACGGTGGTTCATTAAAATTGTGGGGTCTGCGTTCACGCCTGGTCCACAAAGTATGGAAATAAAAAATTTGAAAACAAAAAAAAACCTTTACAAGTGCTTTTGATATAGATGTACATAATAATACTTTGATAAGTATTTTTTAACTTAAACAGGGATGGTATAATAAAATTGTGGCGTCTGCATACGCGCCTGGCCTCCATAGAATGGAAATAGGCACAAACTTTAATAAAGACTTTTCATATCTATTTGCGTAAGTATACTTTGATAATTATGTTTCAGTTTGAAGAAATATGGTATGATAAAATTATGGAGTGTTCGTTCGCGCCTGACCTCTATAGAATGGAAATATGTCACAAAGTTTAACAAGGTTTTATTAATATAGATCCACAGAATATTGTGATAAGTGTTTCAGTGTGAACAGGTATGTTATAATAAATTATGGGGTTCATCTATTTTAATTTTTACTTTCATCATATTTTGCTTTGGTTTTGATACTCCGAAATTCAACCCAAATTTACAACCCTTCCTTTTCATAACCTATCATACTTTCATAGATCAGAGTCCATTTTCTGTAGGCTGTTTTTGAACCCAGTCAACGACGGGTACTTTTCTAGTATATATATATATATATATATATATATATATATATATATATATATATATATATATATTTGTAGTCATCGACACACACACACACACACACACACACACACACACACACACACACACACACATATATATATATATATATATATATATATATATATATATATATATATATATATATGTTTTGCCCAATATTCATTCCTAAACTAATTAACCGGCCATTATGACTTAAGGGTGGGTTATGTGGATTATGTTAGATTATATATTATATATATGTATATATATATATATATATATATATATATATATATATATATATATAGATTATGCTATATTATATATTATATATATATAGATTATGCTATATTATATATTATATGTAACCTCCGATCTTCTTCAGGTGTATCTTGTCGAACTCGGGAATTTAGATGGAATTTCGAGTGGAACCCTTTATTTACTTCACGAGGGCAGTGTGCTCTTGGTTTCTTTTTTCAAAATAAATAATGTGACAAATAATCGTTTAGTTACTACTACCAGGTCAGTAAATAAAAAAAAGTGTTACGTGCGCTTGTTTCAGAAAGGGAGCAATGCATGTTTTTTTATGCTGGTCGCCATGGAACTCAACGCCCAATGAGTACCAAATTCTGTTTTCCAAAATAAACGTTTACTACCAACTTTCTTTAAAAAAAAAGTGCAAGTTTTCCTGAAAAAAAAAAACAGCCTTTCACCTAACAATTTATAGCAAAAATAGCGACCCATAAAAATCTGGGGTGCTTCTACACTTTATTGCTGAAATTGGAGACGCCATTTTTTCCCCGCACTTGCTATCCAAATCTAGGGGAGACATCATTATATGGTCGAACGATTGCTTCCAGAAAGGGAAAGAATAAATTTACCAAACTTAACATTTATTACTTCCGGAAACGTTAAATTAAACTAAAATTATATTTTATTACTTCTAGAAACTTGGTGAACCGATATTACTGGAGAAAATGAATCTTGAAAATTCAAAAAAATATTTAAAATTATGCTTAAATTATCGCCCCTAAATCAGTTTAAAATATCTACAACAGGCAACAAAGCATCTCTAATCGTAATTGTTGTTGTTCCAGGTTATACAACATACTATTTAGTCCATATGCCATGAATTTCTCTCAGAAGCTCATTAATCTCCACCTTTCTGGTTTATCCAAACGAGAAATCAGCCGCAGATTGAAATGTGATGAGAAAACGGTATGAAAGACTGTGCAAAAGTACCAAAACACTGGCAGTGTTCATGATGCCCCTAAATCTGGCCATACTAGAGTTACTTCTAACAGGGAAGACAATGTTATCAAGATGCGCAGCCTAAGAAACAGATTTAAACTGCTCCCCAAATCCAACAAGAGTGCAATCTTGTTAAAAAGTGCTCGCTTTCTTCTGTCAAGAACAGATTAAAGGAATTTAATTTGCAAGTAAAATGCTACAAGATGCAAGCCAATGATTTCTGCAAAGAACAGAAAGTGCCGTCTGGACTTTGTCAGATGCAATGAAGATCATAACTCTTCATATTGGTCAAAAGTGCTTTTTAGCGACAAAAGAAAGTTCAATAGGCTAGGCAGTGATGGCAGGCAGTTCGTTCATTGGAGGAAAGACAAATCCTAGGTGTTCAATTTCAATGCTGCAGGTTCAGTTTTGGTGTGGGGCATTATTAGTACTAATGGTCCAGGGCCTATAGTTCGCTAGCAAGTTTGAATTAATTCGACCAAGTAAATTAATATGATGACTGAGCGTTTTCTACCCTACTTTGATCGGAATTTGGATGATAATCCCATCTTTATGCAGGATAATGCCCTCATTCATACAGCTGGCAATGTCAAGAGGTTCCTGGAAGAGCATGATATTCCATGTTGGGATTGGCCTGCACAATCTCCAGACCTCAATCCTATGGAAAATGTATGGCATTATATCAAACAACAGCTACGCAATGATAAAATTTCAAATTTGGGAGAACTTTGGACAAAAATTACAGAAAAGTGGGATACCCTTTCTTTGAAGTATTGCTGCAGTCTAATTCAAGGAATTCCCCAAAGATTGCAGGCTGTCAAATTGCAGAAGGGCTATGCTGCTAAATATTAACTAGTTCATTGTGTTCCTGTTGTATTTGTGTTACATTAATGTTCTAAAGTTATATTTAAATAATGATTTTCTATTGTGCGGAATTTCTTTTTGCCTGCTCAATTTGAAGTTATTTTTTTTTTAAATTGACGTGAACACTAGAATATTCCAATTAAAAGTCAAATATGAACAGGTAAAATTTGCAGTTTTTGAAAAAATTACAAATGCGGACTTTCTTTTTGCCACCTGTGGGTATATATATATATATATATATAGAGAGAGAGAGATATATATTAGTGATGGGACGATTCCAATATTTTTCCCCGATTCTGATACAATTACCGATTCTGATTCTTTATATTGAAATATAGAATTGTTATTTTTCCAATTACTGTCAAAACACATGTTAAATGTGCATATATTTTCTCAAACTTAAAAATACTCTTGTGTGGGGGTAACCTATCAACTTTGGCTTTACTGGTAGTTTTAAACTCAATAAATAATTATTATCTTATTATTACGACCAGCAGTGGATGATTTTGCTTTAAACAAAATCAAATAAAAAAGACAATTAAAAGAATCGATTTTGGCATCAGAAAAAAAGGCATAAACTGTTCCGATTCTGATACCCGTAAAATTTCCTATTTTTTCAACTCCTGATTCTGATTCCGTATATGATTTTATATATAAATGTTTGTCTGTGTGTGTATATATATATATATATATATATATATATATATATATATATATATATATATATATATATATATATATATATATGCATGTATCTATCTATGTATATATTTTTTATTCCAGGTTAATATTTTCCAGAGGTGAAGCAACCAATGAATTTTTAACAAGTTTTTACAAGAGTGCTCAATACCGCAGTAGGACAAGATATACTTTTTTGTTTAAGCAGCATCGTCTGAAGAGGTCTCTAGTTACTTGTAACTTGCTGATCGAAAAATGCTCATGAATGTGTAGCATCATATAAATGCTTATGCAAAACAAAAGAATATCTATGTATATACATATATTCTTTATATATATATATCTATATCTATCAATCTATATATTTACATTGTGCGTGTGTGCATTTGAAATGCCATTTCATCCTTGCAAAGTTATTGTTTGGCACAAATGCAGATGACATAAATTAATCAACACATGAATTTTGTATGTTTCCATTATTCCACATCTGAAGAATTCAGAAAAATAGATCCCTTGAGGAATTGACACAGAAATGCAATCGTTATGATTTTTCCAATTTCTTTCAATCACATTTTGGGAAATGAATATTTGCTGCGAAGATATAATATATTTTCATTTTCATTTTTCCCCAGTGGAAGTTCTCAGAAATCATGGAGCACTTTTCAGGGCCTAATGCTTTATGTTTATATGAGCAGGGAGATCCAACATTGCCCGTAAGTTAATAAAGATCAATAAATGTTTTATCCTTCCATATTTTACTGTCATCCAAACCGGTGAAAGCGTCCATTTTCAATCTAATTGATTAATTGCCTGCTCTAGTTGGGGACCTTCTGTGGTGCATCAGAAGGAAGCTTTATATGCCTCTCTGCAGTGACTTAGTTCACAATACATTTTAGTTTGCATTGCACTGTAGAGAACCTACTGCTGATTTTATAAAATTATTTTTTTTATATTTAATAGATTGAATTAAAGTTTTAAATTCAAATGTCAGTTATCATGGTTCGGTTCTGCTCTAAACAAAAACATTCATTTTGAAATGTGCCCCTATTATATCATAGAACCAACTGCTGATTTTATATGCTGGGCCTTTCTACTTGTGTGATGATAATGGTTTGAATTCAAAAAGCTTGGTGTTAGATTCATTAAAAGTAACCAGCCACCTCTTTCCCCATTGTACCACGTGCTCAAGATCAGAAGAGAGAGAATCAGAGAGAACTTGGTCATTTACGGTCTTTGATGTACTACCATAGATGGTGGTATCATGAGCATAAATGTCTACGAATGATGTAAGTATGTGCTTTGGAAGATCATTGATGTAGATCAGGAAGAGAGTTGGGCCCAGGATGGACACCTGAGGGACTCAAGCATTAATACTGTGAGCTTCTGAATTCTGCCCCTCAACCACTACTCTTATGAACCTATCAGAGAGAAATGATTTAATAACTGAGAAGACATTTCCAGCTATACCATAGCTGGAGATCTTGTGGAGTAGACCTTTATGCCATATGATCTAATCAAAATCAGTGTATCAATGTGGTTGTGCCACATGTTCATTATTTACAGACTACTTATTTACAAATACAAAAATAGACTCTAAAAATACTACCCACGCATAGGTGTAGTGAAGAATGAGCACTGCTATCAACAGGATGTAGCAACTCTTTATACTTAAAATAACTCGTTGGAATAGTGCATTAACACTTTAATGATCGTCTTATCAATAGGAGGTCTGATCCTGAAAGAGCTTCACACCCACCGGACCTTAGCCCCCAGATTTTTATCTTTGATGATATTTAAAAAAATAATTAATAATTTATAGCGAGTAAAAAGTTGACATTGAGTTTACTGTTGCCAACCTTGTGATTCTCGCACTACTTATCTGGTCTTTTAGTCCTAAAATTCCATGAGCTATGTTTTGGACAAATAACTGTTTTTAGTGTCTGTAATCTATCCATCTACCATTTATCTTTGGCTAGTTTTTGACTTTGTGGTGGTATTTTTAGCTAATTATATTAAGTGGCTTCATGCTTTGTCTGGAGCGATTTCCATTAAAAAAAATCTAAGCAAAACAACTCCAGACTATTTTTTTAATTTAATTATTTGGACTATTATCCTTATCTTCTAGTTGGATAATAGTTCAAATAATTAAATAAAAAATTATACAATTTACTCATATAATAGTCGAAATAATTAAATAAAAAATAATACAATTTACTCATATAATAGTCGAAATAATTAAATAAAAAATTATACAATTTACTCATAATAGTCGAAATAAATAAAAAAATTATACAATTTACTCATATAATAGTCGAAATAATTAAATAAAAAATTATACAATTTACTCATCTCCAAAATAATTCCAAACTAATTCAATAATATAACAACCTGACAATTGGAAAAACAAATGGATTCATAAGAGCAAAAAATCCAACCTTGATTGCCATTCGTGGCCCATGGTGCAGTGGATAGAGATGCAGAATATCTACAATTCCAGTGAGTATTGTCTAGAGGTAGCAGCTTCTATCACACCCAAAGCCGGTCAGACGATTAGTTGACCAAACCGTAGTGAGAAGGCAGCAATTGCTGTTGATGTAGTTGGAGGATTCTGCATTCCTATCCTGCCGCGGTTAACCTGACGAAGGCCAGAGGAATAATTGGTCGAAACGTTGTGAAAAACAAAAAAAAACAACAACTAGAAGATGAGGATAATAGTCCAAAAATTAAATAAAAATGATACAAATCGCTCATCTCCAAAATAATTCCAAACTTATTCAATAATATAAATCCAGACTATTCCTGAACTGGAGAGGGCCGTCACAATCTAAATCAGAGCAGTGCAAAAAGAGGAGTATGTCAGAGTTATTGACAATTTTGTATCTTGAAGCATATCGTATTTAAACAGCAACAAAACAAATATTCTTGGTCATTCGTGATTGAAATTTAGTAGACAAGTCAAGCATAGACTTGAGTTATTTTGTTCAAAATATGGTTGATTGCAGACAGGATTAGAAATTTAATGAAAGATTGAATGGTGGTAATCATTTAGAGTTACTCTATATATGCTTACAAAAAACATGAATCTACAACACATTCTTATCCAATATATATTTCTGTGTGTGTATGTGTGTGTGCGTGTGTGTGTGTGTGATTTCGAAACATCTAAATCCTTTCTAGATTATTTAAACATAAAAATGGATTCACATATTCTATTCGAATAAACATTAGATATATAAAACAAACAATCCAATTAATCCTAACTATCTTTGTTTAACTTTCTGACCACGTGATTACTAATTAATTACTATATATCACTCAAGAATCATCACCTGATGTTTGTCACATAATTTTGTTTATGTTAGCTAAATTCCTAACTGTTTCTCAAATTCCATTTTATCAAGTTAACATTCCCGGTCCCAATTTTTAGCTAAAAAAAATATTTTAAAAACGTCAACAAGAATCATAATAGCAATTGTCTAGGTTACTTGGCGTTGCTACTACAAGATCCTCCTGGCCCTTTTCTAAATAAGAGACCACCCACTGTTTTTTACTTTGTTCAGAACCCAAAACAAGCAGGTTAGCCTCTAAATAGTAATGGGATCTAGGTGTGAGAAAAAAGAAATAGGGATGCAGTTATGGGCGTGGATGAGATCCCCCGCCCCCAAGAAAAATTCAACTTGAGGAAGACCAAGGGCAAACATAAGCGTGAAGATTGGAAATATTGGAATAGAGATGGTGGGGGATAGGGCTCACTCACTTGGCTAATTAAGCGATTAAATTACCCCAGGGGCTGAGGTCCGACAGGGCCAGGAACCATGTGTACTATGCTCAGATAAGGAACACATACTCATACTTTATTCCTTTTTGTACAGAGAATCTTGTAAATTTGATCCATGTGGAAAGGCCAAGAAAGCACTTTGCTATGTTGCTGTTATTGTGACAATGTTCTAATAATATGTTTGTGAGGGAAACGGAAAGGAAAGTGTTCATGCTCCACTTTGTTCTCAAATTTAATATTGCCACATGTAAAAAATGAATTATTTTACCATGTGTTTAAACCAGATTCAAAGAGCCTTTTTGTACCGAGCCCAGTTGTCTAACCAACAAGCTCTTTCTCTCTTCTGAGAGCCCTGGGCAAAAATCTGTAATGATGTCATGTATGCATTGTGTTTGCATATTGTGACTGCTGCATCATTTCTCTGCATAATTGACACTTTTGCAAAATTAGTTGTCATTTGTAACACAATAGAAAAGGTTGGCGAGCGTCAGATTATGGGAGGGGTGGGCGGTATTTATTTCTCAGCCAATGGACAGTAAGGAAGAAACAATGGTGGTCCAGTGAAGACAGTGCTTAAGATGCATATCAACCGAGGTATAAAACTATTAGGTTCATTGATATCACTGTGAGTCATTTCTTTTACATGTTGTACTTGTTTTGGTTTATTTGTTTTATGGTATATCAACCTATTTGATTGTTATTCCTGAATCAATGACATTAATGGTGTTTTGTATCATTTGAATTGTGTTAGGCTACTTCTCTCACCTTGAGTATTGTTTTCACGTTTCGACCGATGTAGTCTGTGAATTTCTTCAGGTCTTGTCAAACTTTGCAATCTTTCTGCTGATCCATGTGAATTGAATTAAGGGCTCTTTTCAAAACTCTGTACATATTCTCGAGTTCAAACAAGAACAAAAATATTTGACGAGATACATTTGAAGAAGATTAGAGGTTACATCAGTCGAAACGTTGTGAACATAAAACGGTTTTCTGAATAATCGAAATAATCGAAATTATCATCTAAAATAAAATCAGAAACATGAATATTTTTTGATCTTTTTGCTGTTGTTTAATGCTACATCCATGACATTAATGGTTTTTGCATTATTTACATTGTTCAAACTCGGCAATTTTTCTGCGGATCCATGCGGATTAAATTAAGGGCTATGTTCGAAACTTTGTACATATTTTCGAGTTCCTGAAGAAGGTCAGATGTTACATCAGTCGAAATGTTGTGAAAATTACCCTCAAGATAAAAACAATAGTCCGAATAATCTAAATAATCCAAATTATCAATCCCCATCTAAAATAAAATCAGAAACATGAATATTCTTTGATCTGCTTTGATGTTGTTTAATAACACAAACATGGACAATATAAAATGTTATTGTTGGATTGTGTTATTTTGTTATTGTATTTTTCTGCTAATGAATTACGGCTCATCAATGCTTAAAGGCCGCTCCAAGGGCGAATGAGTTTATCAGGTGGACCACGAAACTAACACCTTGATTGGAGACACTGTTTGAAAACGGGTAGCATTTTATTATTTAAGAGGATGGCTCAAACAGAATTTATTATCATTGGACTTGAAAACGATCATGTTGTAGTCAACTGGGAAGCAACCCTGTGCTGTTGTGTTTCACTGACGAATAGCTCATGGAAAGAAACTCTGCTCATGAAATCTGTTTATCTCTAGGTGCATAGACAGTAAGAGGAAAATTATGTATAGTGATTGTATCTAGACGGGATTTTGGTGTGAATGTTTTATAAGGAGGAACCAAGGATTGGAACTCAGTCAGGCACCTACCATAGAAATAAAAATAGAGTAGTGAAAGCCTAGCAACGTCTTTTCTGTTAGAAAGAAGTGGTAGAGAAGAGAACAGTACCCCAATCCTTTTGGGATTATTTAATGCCAAAGCATAATATTTTTTTAGAATTATTCAATGATTTCATTTATCTATTTTAAAAATATCCTTTGTTCAGTATAGCATAATTACATTGACACACGGGTCCTCATTGGATCACTGAAGTTAAGAAACGTTGAGTCTGATCAGTATTAGATGAGTGACTATTTGGTAATACCAGACGATATATGTGAGAGGACAGTAAGACTTTCTGTAAAAACCAAGTCTGCCAAAATCTCTCCTAACCAAAGATTCTCTAGAAATTTCCTCCTCTGGTGAAAGTCAGCTCAACCCACCCAGAGTGAATGTCACATAGGAACAGGACAAAAAAAAAACCACACCAGTTCTAATTAGATCACCAAAATTAAGCTACGTTGAGTCTGGTCAGTACCAGATAATACTACAGGGTGGAACGATAAAATTCTCACCCTAGAAAAGATGACATGATTCCATTTTCGTTCGATGAAAACCAGTTTTCGTTTTTTTGTTGCCGACCATCTACTAGTTCGTCAGTTGTGTACAAATCCCAAGAGCGAGAGGAGCCTACTATTATGTCTGAAAGTGACACAATGTCCAACGAGTGAGATTAGAGATGTGCTGCTGTATAACTCATGCTCTTTACCGATCCAAATTATAACCACAGGACCATTGCCAGCACCCACAAAATGTCAATCCGGATTGTTTAATGCTTGAGGGCACAGCTCAATGAAATTCTCAGCCACGGTTATGGTTTTAGGTGTGGTTTCAAGTAAAGGCCACAGCATACCACCTCACATCTTCAAAATCAACACCAACGTGTATCTGAATGTGCTGAAGAGTGTGATGATCCTCTAGTGCACCCAGGTGGCCTCTGGTACCCTGGTTGTGGCAGCAGGACTCGGCACCGGCCCACAAGTCCAAAGAGACCCAAGCTTGGTCTCAGAAGGAGTGTTACGACCCTTCTCTCACTGGCCTCCATTCTCCCTCGACCTGAATCTGCTAGACTGCTTCATTTGGTCATACGTAGAGAATATCACCAACATGAACTCAACAATACCAAAGCCAACAATGCCAAAACCATCAACAATATGACCAACAATAGCAAAACGCAGCCTGATTGCCGCCATCCACTGTGTATTCGCCAAGCTCCCGACGGCGCTTGTTGAAAAGTCAAGCTCCCAGTTTTGGACCCGTATCGAGGCAGTGATTGAGACTAAAGGCGGCTACATTGAATAGTTTTCAGCTCTACTACATAATGAAGTTACCTGAATTGATGTTTTCAATTAAAGTGATAAAATAAAGCTGTAGTTATGTTTTCTTTAGGGTGATAAATTTATCGTTCCATCCTATAGACGATATATGTGAGAGAATAGTGACACTTTCTGCAAAAATAAACTGAGTCAAAATAATCTCTTCTGACTGAAGATATACATCCCCTAGAAACTTCCTCCTCTGATGAAAGCCAGCTGAACGCGTCCAGAGTGAATACCACATAAAAATAAGACATAAAAATGCTTTTAAGGTGATATAATGTGATAAAAATATGAATGATTCATTCGTTGACATATCGACATTATGGCATAAGTTATTTAATATCTAGTTATTATACGGATTGAAATCAATTCATTAATTACTTTTCATTATGACTTCTAGCTGACAATAGATTGGTCCTCGTGTCAATCATTACAGATAAAAGATACACCTAGAAAACTATGTACACTTCATGTCAAAAGAATAGGCAGTAGCCACAGGATGAAAAACAATCACTTATCAAACTTGATGAAATTTTGTGTAACGTTAACGACCATTTAACACACTGAATCAGATATAAACATATAAATAAATATACTGGGCCAAGTTTAATCATATAAATACACGTGTAGATGTGTGGATTTTTGCAGTAAAACCATTAGGAGTGAAAGACCACTAATTTATTTGTTATGACATCTATTTGCAACAAAATCACCGACATGTATATGGCAGCATCATCATATAGACGTATGCAAATGACCAAGCTGTGACACGAAATGACATCACAGTGGAATAAAAGGGAAAAAAAGGAGGAAAAAAACATGTGACAGAGAGAGAGAGAGAGAGAGAAACATTTAAACATGTGTCAACAGGGCAGAGATTATTTTTTAACTATGTGGCAGCACAACAGGAACTTTTAAAGAAAATGTAAGATTCATTGATCCTACAAACTTTTAACAAGATTTTCAGACGATCGTATACAGTGAAACAAATTACAGACATAACAGCTGATTATAGCTGCAGATGAAGAAACTATTAAGTGATCCTGAGGGAAAAAGCAGGAATGGGACATTTTTGCCGCTGACTTGGAAAATACGTGTCAGGCGGCTTGGTATGGAAACAACCGGTTGTAAATGGCTTTTCTTTCAACTTAAAAAATTAACTTTTTTCAAATATTTTTCCTTTTGTTTCTTTGTGAGACTTTCACACACAACGTCGGGGTTGTGTTAAAATTACACGACCATGTTACATATCAGGCAGAAAAATACTCTGATGTAAAATCTGCAACCAGTTATTGAATAGTACGGTTAATAGGAATATTAGAAGGTAGAATATGTTGTATCAAACGGAAGTTAAACAAACCACGTGATTACCAGATGGAATGCCTTCATTCTTTTCCTCTTCCTTTTCCTAGTCTTAGTCAGTGAGTCTTGGACAAGATAAGATGTGTTTGTCCCCACTTCTCCTCTGTTGCCAAAACTGGGAGCCGCAGGTGAAGAACAGTATTCATCCTGTCCTCCGTCTCCCTCTCTCTCAGATGAGGGCAAGTTTATGTGCTGGTCTTTGGAATGAACCATTCATCATATACTAACCAACAAGTGTAACAAAGTGAGGACACGCATATGGCAGCTTTATGCAAATGACCAAGCCAGGTGCAAAGTGACGGCACAGCAAGAAAAAAGAGAAATATATTTACTTAACTTCCACCTTACATTAATTGATTCTTATCCTCGAGTTGCCTTCTGGCCTTGATAAGTGGTAACTCCCTTTTGAAAATAAAATATAAAAAGAAGAACGTCTGTACAGATTGATAATTATGATCACGTTGGAGACATGTGGGTGATGTCACAGCTGAGACGAGAAATCACGCATGGTGAGGGAAGGAGGAATAATGATATTTCTTTTGCTAAAACCTGAAAAAGCAAATTGAATTTCTTTTCTATCAGTTGTCTTTGTTTCCTTTGTGACGGAATTAACAACGTGTTGGGTCCCTACATGTTAACACGTGTATAAACGTGTTACTATGTTACATTGGTGTGTTGGGTATTCAATTTAAATCTAGTGATAATTATACTTCTCCCCTCCCATAGGGAGTATTGAGAACAAAAGACCTCGGTCACTGGAGGAGTAACCACCACAATATAGGAGTAGTTAATTATACTATTATGATTTGTAATTGCATTGATTCCATGTATTTTATTCGGTTGTTACTTGTAAGATATTTAGACCTCCTTTTAGTTTCCTCCTCTTAGAAATAAATTTCCATCCAGTCATGTTTAATCAGATCCTTGCTTCAGTCCCGTGGAAGGCGTAATTGAAAAGCCTCAAAGACCTAGCATTGCTTGAGAAAAAGTGTTTGGGTTTAAAAGTCAGACCCTTCTCAGATTTGTGCGACCATTTATTAAAAGAGTACAATTTGGATTCTTTTTATTATATTTTTTATTTATATGACTTTTTTGTTTCAATATTTTCTCAGAAATGAAAGGGCCCATTCCTTAAGGTTAATGCTTGATCTCTATATGAGATACATAGATATTCGAATATATTCTCCTTTATCTTTAAAACACTGAGTTAGTGAAGAAATTTCGATATAATTTTTCTATTCCCAATTGACCATCTAAACATGTTATAGTATATCTTTATTTTTGTTCTCTTGCTCTTACTGGATTCCAGGACAAAAATTTATCAAGTCTGATGGAATATCCAGTTTCGTGTTTTTATTTGAGATAACATCATTTGGAGAAGGTAGACTATTCCCAGTTAAAACCAGTGTGCGTTTGCCATAGTGAGAAGATCTTATTTGGGCTGCGAATAATATGTTATTTTGGATATTTAGTCAGGGTTTACATGTTGAGAAAAATATCTGCATGTTAACCCTTATCCCTGAGTGGCTTCCGGGCCTTGATAAGTGGTGATCACTGTGTAAAAAAAAAAAAAAAATGTCAGGTTCTCTTGACAAACTTCTGCACAGAGAGATCGTACAGATCCGAGAAGAGTGCCTAGTAGGCATTCAAGTTCTTCTCTCTATACGAGGGTACTGAACTTTGTTATGTCTAGCCAAACTAATGAGTCATAGCGTGTGTGTTATTTTCTGTGTAACGCTTACATCCGGGTCGTTTAATTGTTATGTATTTCCATTTCTTGTCATAAATAATTTTATCAAGAATTCTTCATAAGTTTTGGTTACGGTCGCAGGTTGCAGCGATCAAAACGTTATACTAATTACACCCAAGATAAGAATAATAGTCCGATTAATCAACATAACACAAGCATTCACATCTCATCTAAAAAATTCAGAATTACAAACAAAAATATTATCCAGTAAATGAAATAAAAGACCTTGAATGTGATGAACCGTGACTAAACGAACAGGAGATTTCACAAAAAAAAAAAAAAAAAAGATTTGAACTACTTTTTCTTGATCAATTTGCAGTTTATTTCTAACTGAACATCCACCTTTTAAATGCTAACATGTCTGCTGAAAACGAACATCGCATTTAAAACTGGTGCCGACAAATAGGTTTACTAATACTAAGACATCGCTTTTTCCAATTTAATACGTTATGATCCTCAGTGGTCGCCATGTTTTTTTGTAAACTTGAGACGGGAATATGAACATTGCGCATGTGCGTGAAGTTTGTGAACGTAAATCAAGATGGCAACCAATTAAAACCATTAAGTAATAGATTAAGAGAAACAATGTTTTAATATCATGAAAACTATTTGTTGGTGCCAATTTAAAACGTGTCATTCGTCTTCAGCAGACTCGAAAACTCATAAAACTTATCATTTAAAGGTGAATGCTCAGCTGGAAATAAATTGCAAATTGACTCCCCTTTTTTTATAAAATTTTTACACACAAACACAATTCGCCCATGTATGGAGTACTGTTGTCACATTTGGGCTGGTGCATCTGCTGCTTGTCTCTCACTCCTGGACAGGGTTCAAAAAAGAGTCGCCAACTGAACTGTCATGTAGGCTTCAGTCTCTGCCCCATCGATGAAATGTTGCATCCCTCTGTCTGTTCTACAAATACTTTAATGTTGAATGGTCTGACGGACTACAAGCACTTGTACCTCCTCAACGTAAATACCCCCGATAAACCTGACAAGCAACTAAGTCACACTCATTTACAGTAGAGATCCCTAGGTGTAAGAAAGCCTCTTACTCCAATAGTTTCTTCCTCAGAACTGCAAGTCTTTGGAACTCCCTTCCGGGATTCTGCTTTCCCAACTGTACTGATATGCAGAAGTTCAAGTGTAATGTGAACAAACATCTTGCTACTCATCTCTCTTCATAATGCCGCTGCAAATTATGTCCACGATAGTAGCCCCCTACTTCAAAGTGCCTTGTTTGGGGTGAAAATTGATTTAAAAAAAACCCAAAAAAATGCAAAACATCTTAGCAGATTGCAATAAAGAATAAAAAAAATCTTGGCTTTTGTTGACAATAAAATGTGTCTAAATATATTCACTTACACCGACTGTCACTGACAGATAACGGAAAGATGAAAGAATTACATCTTTGTTTGTGTCAATGTAAAAAATAAGACATCTTAAAACATTGAGAAAAACTCAAAATGGGAAACATTATGAACTAGCAGGGAGACCCAAATGCTGCCCGGGATGAATGATGATTAACAAATGTTTCACTCTCCCATATTTTTATTATCATCAAACCGGTGAAATCGCCCATTTTTCAATCAAATTGATTGATTGCCTGCTCTAGTTGGGAACTCATTGCGGTGATCCAGAAGGAAGCTTCACATGTCTCTCTGCAATGACGTAATCCAAAATATATTGTAGTCTACATTACACTGTAGAGAATCTACTGTTGATTTTATAAAATTATTTCATATATAACCGCTAAAATTAAAGTTTAAAATACAAAGATCAAGTATCATAGTTTAGTTGTGCTCATTTTGAACACGTCCTTGTCATATCAAAGAACCTACTGTTTATTTTATATGCGTGTCCTTTCTGCTTGCGCAGTGATAGTGGATTAAATTTAAGTGTAAAATGAAAAAGTCAAATTTCAGTTGTACTTTAAACAACAAACATTCATTTTGAATGCGCCTCTGTCATATAAAAGAATCTACTGTTGATTTTATATGCTGAGCCTTTCGGCTTGTGTGGTAATAAAACTGGTCGAATCCACTTGTGATGTTAGGCTGTATAAGGTGTTAATTTTAGTTACAATCACCTGCTCCTTTTTTATCGGATTATTTCGATTATCGATTAATAATATTTATCAAAGACATTCCGATACAAAACCTATCTAATTTATTTACACGCGTCTTTTTTTTTTAATCTTTTCCCTACTCTACAATAAACCATCCCACACAATCTTCACAAATTTCTCTCTTTACGTCTGCTTTAGTACATTTATTAATTTTATATAATCCCTCCCTAATAAGCCCTCATGCATTCCTCTTTGATAATGCATCCTATCTTAGTCAGCAACAACTGCTCCCCTCTACTCTCAAAATAAAATCCTACTTGTAGAACAGCAACTCCATCTCCCTGCCGTTTATTTCGCTTCTTCTTTCAATATTATGTCCTATTTCATGTTTTTACTTTATTTTTATGCTTTCATACTTACTTTTATTTCTTTTTATGTGTTTTTTTTTCATGCTTTCCGTTTTTGCCATATTATTAAATGTTGAATGACTTCTTTGTTGTGTAAATACGCACAGCACAAACCTCAATCATGACATAGAGATGACCGTGTAAAAAAAAAATGAATAAACTAGATAAAAAAATAAGTAAACTTGTTACTACAAGTTACGAGGGACGTTCCAAAAATGATGCCTCCTATTTGTTTTAACTCAAAAAGTTGAAGAGTTACGAAGACGGGACTGGTACAATTAAAACCAGTGACCGTTAGTGCTCCAGAATTTATTTTTCTATATAGTCATCATCATTCTTATAATGCACTTTTCTCAATAATTCAGTGACGCATCTCTGCTTCTGACGCACATCCATGGCAGGGATTGTTTTCTTAGAGTCACACATCGTCAATATCTGCAACAGAGAGATGAAACTTTCAGGTCATGAATGCATATGTTCAGTCATCATAACAATGCAATTTGCAATCCCCTATGATTCATTCGAGCAGAATAAAAATAATAGGAACGCCCCTTCGTATAAGAGATTCTATTTTTTTTTGTACCTCGAAGAAAGAGTTAATTTTCTAATATCATCTGAAAGTATATAATAATATCTCGGACGGTCAGCTAACAAACATGTAGATGCTTTAGCCAAACATTAAGACTGTATGGAGAGACAAATAAATTTTACCTGTCTCAATAAATGGCTTGTTGCACTTTGCCAAATAAATTCAATTTGATCTATTATTATAAATAAACAAAGGCATAGGCATTATTTGACTTGCTGATTGATTGTTCGTATTATTTGGATTCTTTGGACATCTTGAGTGTTATTTGCACTTTGTTTCGGTTGATGTAGACTCCGACCTGCTTCAAGTTTATCTTGTCGAACTCGGGAATCTTTCTTTTGAACTCGGGACACTTCATGTCGAACTCGGGAATCTGCATGGAATTTTGAACGGAACCGTTTATTTATTCGGCAAAATGCACCTGAAGAAGGTCGAAGTGTAACAGAGCGCAGACGCGCGTATGCAAATGCATGCGAAATGTGAAATGACGTCACTGTAAGGAAAATGACTATAAAAAGGAGAGAGATAGAACACGTTAAAGAGGGCGATCACTTGAGAGACGTCATGGCCGTAACGAGAAGTCACGCGCGGTGGGAGAACGGGGAAATAAATGTTGTTGTTACGAAAAAGTGAGTCTGAGTTATTCTTTGTTTTGGTACTCTTTTGCGACATAGACTGGAAACTACAACGTGGTGGGTCACGTGTGTAAACGCGTGTAACGTTACAGAAGGCTACATCGGCCGAAACGTTGTGCAAATAATACTCAAGATGAGAATAATAGTTCAAAGAATCCAAACGATACAAATAATCTCAAATAATATGAATAATCAATCAGCATCTCAAAATAATAAGAACTATAAGTCATAGTTAGTTACAAGTTGGGTAACAAGTTTCTACTATTTATTGAAAACGGCCCGGTTACACACATTAGCATTATACATGTCGATGTTCGAATCGTGATTCTTGATATTCCGTTTGTAGTTCATTGACAATTCAAGAATGTGGGTTTCAGTACTTTCTCTCGATAGCAGTTACCTTTTTTCACTTTCTGTATTTGTGTGTACTTTTTTTATATGCGGATAATTAAATTGTATAAATCGATAATGGGGATGTCATCTGAGTTGAGCTTCGTATGAACTTTTGTCGTACGATAAATATATACATTATATTAATTGGGCAAAAAGGGGGTCCATAAATAACCTTCCTTACACGTTACGCGTTCCATTAGGTGAAGTGTTGAGTTATTTTTACGCCCACATTTTTAAAAAATATACCAGAAATGAAAAAAAAAATGATCCGTGAGAAAACCTTGCATCTTGTTGTCAATAAAACGTGTCTAAATATATTCACACACGAACTGACAGATAATGAAATGCTGATAAAATAACATCTTTCTTTTCTCAGTTTCGAACAAAAGAAATAAATCTGAATAGATTGGATGAGACAAAATGGAAACATTTTGAATGACAGCAAATACATGCGTCCTTTGAGTATACATTTTAATAATCTCTGTAAATTACGTTTCTTGATTATGATATATATATATATATATATATATATATACATATATATATATATATATATATATATATATATATGTGTGTGTGTGTGTGTGTGTGTGTGCGTGTGTGTGTAAATATAATAATAATAATAATAATAATAATTAGTAATAAATAGGGCTGTGACAACAGCATATTATTTTCATTGTTTTAACTCTTGAGTATATATCCGTTAATATCTTATATGTTTTTATATAGACGGGTGTGCTTCTCGGTTGATTAGGTGCGTCTTACTGTGTCGGATATATACCAGAGAGTCAAAAGAATGAAACGAATATTCTGTTGTCACAGCCCTAGTAATAAATAGTGATATTTACAACTAGAAATAAAATAGTTTTAAGGCTTCTTAAATTCGTACTAGAACTGTACCAAGGACCCGTGGCACAGCGGTTAAAGTGCTTGGCAATATCAATTGTAAAAGTGATATCCTCCTGAAGGTTTGGAAGGTTCAATTTTCAGTGTGAACGACCGAAAAATGCAACAAAAATTACTTTGGACCTCTGTTCAGTCATGGCTAACGGAACAAGAGCATGCTACCCCCGTGACATAAATAAAGGGTTCTGTTCGAAATTCCTTTTAGGAGAATTTTTCTTTCATTGAGTGGAATATTTCAGTCAGAATGTTTCTGTCGACAGTTGACTGAAAGATTCCAGAGTTCGACAAGATTCACCTGAAAAAGGTCGGAGGTCACATCAACCGTAACGTTATGAAAATGCTACTTTAGATGAGAAGAGTAGTTCGAAGAATTCAAGTAATACGAATCTCTGTAAATATAATAGATTGTTTGGCAATGTGTACACGTGTGCGATTATGATGATGTGTCTCCAAGCGATTATGATGATGTGTCTCGAAGCGATTATGATGATGTGTCTCCAAGCGATTATGATGATGTGTCTCCAAGCGATTATGATGATGTGTCTCGAAGCGATTATGATGATGTGTCTCCAAGCGATTATGATGATGTGTCTCCAAGCGATTATGATGATGTGTCTCGAACCGATTATGATGATGTGTCTCCAAGCGATTATGATGATGTGTCTCCAAGCGATTATGATGATGTGTCTCCAAGCGATTATGATGATGTGTCTCGAAGCGATTATGATGATGTGTCTCCAAGCGATTATGATGATGTGTCTCCAAGCGATTATGATGATGTGTCTCCAAGCGATTATGATGATGTGTCTCCAAGCGATTATGATGATGTGTCTCGAAGCGATTATGATGATGTGTCTCGAACCGATTATGATGATGTGTCTCCAAGCGATTATGATGATGTGTCTCCAAGCGATTATGATGATGTGTCTCCAAGCGACATCGATTGATGAGAATAATGCTTTTGAATTTTTTAGATGCCTATTGATATTATTTGGAATCTTTACACTACCGTTCTCATCTTGAATGCTATTCTCATGACATTAATGTAACCACCGACCTTCTTCATAAGTATTGTCAAATTTTATCCGTTACGCCATAGGTCCTTCTACAAGAATAAAGTATAAGTAAAATTACTAAGTACGAAGTAAAATTCAATTATAAACGACGCTTCTCTGGTGATTGAAGGTTCAATCCCTAGTATGAGCAATACTAAGAATACAATTACGAATTACCTAAGTCATGATCGATAGAATATTAGCATACTACTTCATGGATTAAATAAAGAGTTGTGATCGAAATTCCAGAGAGATTCCCAGAATTCGTCAGAAAGATTCCGGGTTTAAAGAACACCTGAAGAAAGTCGGAGGTTACATTGGCCAAGATGTTGCGGGAATAACCCTCAAGATGAGAACAGTAGTCTGAATAATCCAAATAATAAAATAATGAAGGAATCTGGAATTGGATTTAAGAAGAATGGGCAGTCGTGTTAAATCTGGGATTATCATCTTCTAAACAATTGGAAACAGATGGGATCCAGATTCTATTAATTAAGCTGCGGTTATCAATTGTCAAATTGAAAGACGGTATGAAAGACTTTTCAAGAAAATAAATTTCAAGAGATTTCGAATACGATAAAAATGTAAAAATATAATCTTGGTCCTCAGAAATGTGGTCAAAGTTGAGAGGAATGTTTTCGTTTTGATGTTATTCAAAACTTCTAATTATAAAATCATGTTTTTTTTGTTTTTATTTTCGTTTCAATTACATCTAAAGGATATCCATTATTGGATAAAGCGCCTGTAATTGTATTCAATTCCTCATCCAATTTTTCTGGCGAGCAGATCATATGTTAATGTCCAAATTAAATTATATTTGCGCTTGTTAGAGCAGAATGAATCCCAGCGTGTATACAGTCCAGTGAATGTTGGTTTGCGATAAATCGATGTAAGGTAAATAGATGGAGTTTTTGTTACCAAAACATCTCTCTCTCTCTCTCTCTCTCTCTCACTCTCTCTCTCTCTCTCTCTCTCTCTCTCTCTCTCTCTATATATATATATATATATATATATATATATATATATCCAAGCTTGAGATGCTCAAAAGTAGGAACTAATGAACTTAACGAGGTCGTTAGATAGTGCTCGATAACAAGATTTCCCAAAAGAGGTGAAAATACGATTTCTTCATTTTTTTATCTTTCTTTTTTTTAAAGAGCTCGCAGTTTACAACATTCGTGTTTTTTTAAGAGCTCACTTTTTTCTTTTTTTTTTCTTTAGCGTCAGATAGTTCAGGGTCGCCTGATGAAGTCTCATTGACTGAAACAGGTGGTTGTTTATAGCGACCAAATGTAAGTTTACCTTTTAATAATAATAATAATAATAATAATAATAATAATAATATATATATATATATATATGTATGTATGTATGTGTGTGTGAAATATCATAAGAAAAATCAAAAAGATAAAACAGGTATAATTAAACCGAAAATCTCTGATATATTTAACAATGTATTTCTCTCCCTATATATATTCTAAAACTTCATTTTCCATAGCTGATGCTAATGATAAAATTATAAATATCTATTGATTTTTAAATATTAGTAAAACTAAAATCAATACATCTCACCATAAATATATTATTTACGTTTGCTAAAATGTTTGCACCTATCACACTAGTTTTTACAGTAATACAAAAATAAAAGAAAAAATTTAAAAAAATCTCTATTGCTAAATATTTATAAGTTTTAAAATAGTTGTTAAGTTTGCAGGTTGAAACAAGTAACGTAGAAAGCAATACAAATGACGACTCAACAAACAAAGGTAGATCAAATAAGAAGTGCATTAGGAAAAGGTATATTTACAGGATATTTACATAATGGTGTCAAATAAGAGAGTCTTTGCTGGAGAAACATATCTGCTCTCGGCGGCCTTCGGTGGCTTCTGGTGAACACACCCTCAGACTAACTGAGTCTTCCTATTTATGTGTAATTACTATCCACATATGCAAATGAATGTGTGCCACCACAACAATAATCAAAGTCAGTAATTTTATTGCAATTGAAAATTTAGGACAGAATCGGTAATTGTAATAGAACCGGTAAAAATAATGCAATGGTTCCATCACTATAGTGGGGCAGATTGCTGAAACAATCTATCACTTGGTGATACAACACCAAAATTGAAAATTTGTCAGGTTTGCTTCTGCAGCCATCTTGAAAACTGGCAGCCATCTTGAATTCTCTGATGGCTAACGTTCTTTTTTTAAAATGTATGTTCTGAACATCATTTGTGCCAATTTTGGTGCTTGCATCACTAAGTGAAAGTTTCTTATGGAATATTGAGATAACCTGCCCCACTACTAGTAGTAACTGACTGAGTAAACACCCGCCAAGTTATTAACCATTTCACCAACAACAATCATAAGCACCTTTTATATGTCGATGTGTCTAACACCCGTGGATCTTACAGAAACATTTTTTCACACACTCAGCGTTGTTCTACCGCACAGAAGTAGAGAGCGTGAATCACTTGACATCCACCTGTAAGGTTCTGCTGGAGGACGGCTACTATACAGTACAACCCAATGGAGTGTGTAAATATCTCCACTGGGCGATATATAAAAGATTGAATATCGAATGCAGCAACGAGACCTGGAAACATATACTACGCTCATAGAAAAATGGATACTATTCCTCCAAGTATGTCTTTCTCCTTTTGAGGGGAGGAATGGTGTAGAATATATTTGTTCGTTGTGATACCACCTTTACCAACTAGTAAGAATATGCGACCCGAGGGAGTATATCTCGGTTAGTTAATAATGATTCTTAAATATATAAGAGTATAGATTTTTATTCATTCTAATATAATGTAATCAAGAAAATAGTATTGAATACTTCATTAACAGAGGATTTATTTAGAGTAAACAATAATTCACGAGAAAAGTCACACGTATCACTTTTTTACGTGAACGAAATAATAACGAACTACATTAGGTACGACACAGACCCCCTCCCCCTGAAATCTTAAGAAAATTTTTATCATTCGAGTAATTATGGAAGCAACCAGTCCTGGCAACATATACCAGAAAGAACAATTGAAAATGAGTCGTAAACCATCCACTATGACTATGCAATTCCTACAGCTATGTTCCTAGAAAAAATGGAGCTATCTAGCCTGATATAGTGATATGAGATAAGATGAAGAAAGAAGCAGCCTTAGTAGAAGTTAGTATTTCCGATGATACTGGGTTAAACTGATCTGAGAGGGAAAAGATAAGGAAATACCAAGGTATTATGTATGACATGAAAAGAAACTGGAATCTTGGGAAGCTCTATCATTGCAGTAATTATATGAGCAACCAGACTAATGAAAAAGAATTTAAAAATATCTATCAGTTAAATATACCGGGTAAACCAAGTGCAAGAGAGATAGAAACAATTACACTTAAAGGAATGGTTAGAATCTAAAAAGAGAATGTATGAGAGAGCAGACAAATGTCTGGCATTAAACATGAACCAAACTGGATGTAGTAAAGATTAAATCTGCAACTCTAGAAGATTGTCGATTGGAACTGATTGTCAGTCAACATTTTTGACTACGTGGTAATAACTAAGATTAGTATAACATTTAACATTTCTACTCAGTCATAGCTGACGAAAAAAGAACAACCTATTCCGTGGAGTAAATAAAGAGTTCACTTGGAAATTCGGTATAGGTTCATGTTTTAGGGTAATCTGTTCTACTCATTTCTACAATAAATGCACTTACCCAGAGACAATAAATATGGTTAAATTGTCGTGGAGAAATTAATCGCAGCTATGGCCCCAGAATCATGACGTGCACTTCTGTAACACATTTTTGCTAATACACTTTTTGCTAATTATACCGCTGAGTTTGTCTTGATTATTACCGATCCTAATGACGATGAAGATGAGATCAAGTGTTGTGATCTTGCAGGCCGGTAATAATTCAAACAAAGACAGTGGTATAATTAAAAAAAAGTGTATTAGCAAAAGTTTGTTACAGAAGTACATGTCATGTGGCTTAAGTTAACGTTTTGATATATAGTTCATCTAAAAAAAAATCCTGCCCATTTTAAAAGAGACTACCATGTTTTTAATCGTTTCGTTTATTTTCCATCACGGTGACAAATTCAAAAGCATTTGTTCTTTTTTTTTTGTTGCAAGTTTCAAAAATGGAGGTGGGGATTCATTAATCATTCCCACTGAGGACGAATATATTATATTACCAAGGAAAAATGTCTGCCATGCAACTGACTTTGGAGTTAAACGCTTCAAGAAAGCGTCACACTTCTATAACAGTGATTCTTAGCCATTTTTGGAAGTCATCAACATCGTTTAACAGTTTTACAGCTGTTTTACATGTTGGCATGTGTTGAACGGCTCTAAGAAATGACTTCCAAACTAATCTGTCTTTGACCAAGTATTTATCATAAATCAATATTTATCACTTCCTCCTACGTTTTCTTTGGCCTTTCCTTACCAATGGACCTTACTACCTGAATTGTCCAACGTTTCACCCAATCATTCTCATCCATTTTTTCAATATGACCATACCAACAGGTTTCTGCTATGCAGGCATCTTCCTATACTATGCAGATTTAGTCTCCCTCTGTAGGGATAAAATAATAATTATATATATATATATATATATATATATATATATATATATATATATATATATATATATCTCACAGTCACCTTCCTAGGGAAGAAAATAACCTCATAATACTATAAAACAGTACACACATTTTCAAATGTTTTCAGATTTAACACGACTGCCCATTTTCAAACCAATAAAAGAACACACACACACACATCCTACTCTAAAGGAAAAGAAAAAAACACAAGCAGAAAGAGAGAGTGTGTGAGAGAGAGAGAGAGAGAGAGAGAGAGAGAGAGAGAGAGAGAGAGAGAGAGAAATACAACACAGGAGTGACTACAGCCGACTCGCCACAGCCCAATAAAAGAGTAATAAAAATTGAACATTCCAATGAATAGTAGACACTTACACGTTTCCACCCCTTGGAAACACTTCAAATGAACTACGAAAATGCTATTTTTACATCTCTAACACATTTTGAGAATAATTTCTGAAGAGGACGATTCACAGAACGCCTGAAACGCGTTAAAAACGATTTCAACAATGATTTAAAAAAATTATTACAATGATCTAAACATAATTCTCAATGAAAAACCAAGACACGGAATAATAAAATAATGTTAAAAAATACACATTGTTGGTGACTACCCCCTTATTTATATATATATATATATATATATATATATATATATATATATATATATATATATATATATTTATATATATATATATATATATATATATATATATCATTCAGGAATTCATTGTTAAAAACAACAGAACACTTCTGTTTAGTAATTTTTTTTTATTTTTTCAATTTTTCGTATTATCTTTTATTTTTCTCAAAGTGTCCGCGGTTTGATTTTTGTGAAATCGTCTTCACATCATCAGGACTGTGTCTTAGTCTCGGTAAGGGATTATGGGAAGATTTATTTAAATAGTGATTGGGATGCGAGCGAAGTTCACAATGGTGTCATAGGGGAAATTTAGGAAAGAATGCCTGTTCTAGGGTCAGTGGCAGAAACGAGTAGGTGTGGGAGGGAGGTGAGAGGAGTTATGCGAGACATTTGAGCGTATTGGTACTATTCTGAAATGTGACCTGATTCAGGTTTTTGAGTTTTGATATAAAGAGCTTCCAAGATTTTATTTATTATTTTTTTTTACGTTTGTTTTATGGTGTAGTATTTTGGTGTTGTTAATTCGAATTTTTCTGAAATTTGAAAGGGGCAGTGATGTTTTTATGTAAATGTTGGAAGATAGCACTAGATTCGACATTATGGCAGGCGAGGCGGCGTGATAAATGATAATAAAAAATGTTTGGATCTTACATCCATATGTTCGATGTATATACAAAAAAGATAATACGAAAAATTGAAAAAATAAAAAAAAGTATTACTAAACAAAAGCTTTCTGTTGTTTTTAACAATGTTTGCATGAATGAAAAAATGCTGCCTAAATACACGCAATATATATATATATATATATATATATATATATATATATATATATATATATATATATATATATATATATATATATATATATATATATCAGTAGATATCCTTGATATTACCTCGTAGATAATGGTGCATAAAAATAAGATAAAAAGATGAGCACCACTAATTAAATATATAAAGATTTGTATCCATGTGAAAAAAATTACGACGTTTTCATTGGGTGTAAACCGCTGATTGTTAAGTGTTTAAACATCTAAACATTCAGCAAATAAAGGCAATAGTTCTACAGGTCAACTGCTCCGAACCAATGGTCATTATTATGTTGGATGTTTATGTATTATAACACTTTTAATTATTTGTGTGTTGATCTCCAATTATAAAAAAAAAACAAAACAATTTAAACATTACAGAATGTGTTCGGTTATCAAAATGTAAAAACAATTACCAAAACTTTGTGTTTATTTAATTTTGCTCATTTTTTTACAATCTGATTTTGACACGCTTGCATCCTGGGCAACGCCAAGTATCTTAGCTACTAATAAACTAAGCACACACAGAATTAATACTCACAGGTTTTGAAAAGCACCATCAGAAAATGTGGTATTGATCCAAAACAATAATTTCAAAAACAGTATTTTGCTTAAACTAACACCCACAAAGAAGCTAATTTCACATTTACTACGCATTAAAATATAATATTAACCTTTTCAAACATGCACGACCGATATATCGGCCCTAGCAACATAATTAACATGACGACACCATATTTCGGCCTTCTAAGCATGCGTTATCATAATAATTCTGCTAATCGCCAATTGTCTTTTTGGCTAATTTTTGTTTAACTAGCAGGGTGACCTGACGTTGCCCAGAATTGAATGATGATCAACGAATGTTTCACACCCCCATATTTAAAAAAAAAAAAAAAAAACACATTTTTTTTCCATTTTCACCCTAAACAAGGCATAGTGTCATTTTGATGTAGAGGGCTACTATCGAGGATATAACTTGCAGGAATACTATGTAGGGAGTTGAGCAGCAATATGTCTGTTCACATTACACTTTGACCTCTGCACATCAATACAGTTGGGAAAGCATAATCCCGGAAGGGAGTTCCAAAGTCTAGCAGTTCTGGGGAAGAAACTATTAGAGTAGAAGGCTCCTTACATCTAGGGGTCTCTATTGTATAGGGGTGGGATTTTGATCCTTGTAGGGTCGAAATTGGCGATATCGCCCATATTTCAATCAAATCGACTGATTGGCTGTTCTATTTGGGGACCCATCGTGGTGTACCTGGAGGAAACTTCACATGCCTCTCGCAGTAACTTAGTTCACAACACATTGCAGTCTGCATTGCACTCCAAAGAACCTACTTTTTATTTCATAAAATTATTTTTCGCTTGAATTAAAGTTTAAAATGCAAAAGTCAAGTATCATGCTTCAATTGAGCTCTAAACAGAAACATTCATTTTGAATGCGTCCCTATCATATCAAAGAAACTGCTGCTGATTTTACATGCCTGGTGCTACCAGTTGTGTGGTGATAATCGCTTGTATTTAAATTTCAAATGAAAAAGTCAAGTATCCTGGTGCAGTTGTACTATAAACAAAAACATTATTTCGAACGCACCCCTGTCACATCAAAGAACCTTTTGTTTTTGGTATTTCGGTTTGTGTTGTAATAAAACTTTTCCAATGCACTTGTGATGTTAGGCTATGTAAGGTGTTAACGTAAAAATCGCATATTCCTTCTTTCATCATATTATTTCGATCATCGGTACTTATTGAAGACATTCCCATACAAAACCTATCTAAGAACACTACTAGGCACATAAAATACAAAGAATTTCTGCCCATTTATGTATCCACTTATTACTTGTAGGCTATCCGACTTAGAAACGTGAAATTTTCTACTAAAATATCATCTACCTATGCAGATGACGATAAGGAATTCATATTTATCTTTTCCTTATAAACTATTCTCCTAGGGAATATTACTAACCGCCATCACGTTTTAATCTTTATATATTGGAATGTAATAATGTAATTATAATGCAATGCAAATAATGTAAATAACCCAGAATTATGCTAATTACCTTACATATTAAGTTGAACCTAAATAGCATTTAATTTGACATACCAAACTTTGAGTCTGACTTGAGAACGTTATTATTGTACCATGTTTACTAGTTGACTACAAATTGGTTATCTTCAAGTCCAACATAAACAAATAATTAATGAACTGCCCCCAATCAAATCTACCAAATTTCCATTACTAACGGTTACTACGATATTATCCGATTGATTACTGTACACTCAATAAGCCTTATCCTCGAGTGGCCTCCGGGTATTGATAAGTGGTGACTTCTATATAAAAACAAAAAAATGTTTTTTGACTCGGTAATGACATACTGCAGATTATTTTTTTAAAAATGATGTAATTGTTACCAGATAAACTGATAATATATAACGACATTTTTAAAATTATGATTGAAAAAAAAAAAACTAAAAAAAAACAAAAAACACCATAATCAGCAAGGGAAATAACTCATACATTTTAGTCAATAATATGTTGTTGTATCCATTAGAACTAAAATTTTATTTCTTTTTCTGTATAAGTTTGAAAATTATGCCAACAAATAAAAATTAGTATTATTTGTTTTATTTGTAACCTCCAACTTTCTTCAGGTACACTTTAGCTGAACTAGGTAGTCTATACACAATATCGAATAGAACTTTTTTTTCCTAATTAACGAGGTTAGTTTGTTCTCATTCCATCAGCCATGATCACGTGGACCCTTCGAAGTAACAGATAAAAGTGCTAGGTAATAATGAGTTCTAAATAATAAGTCTTCTGAAGGTTAAAGGTTCAAGACTCAGTATGAGCGATACGAAGAATATAATTAAAGAGTTGCTTCATACTTTAATCCATATTTTGAGCACTACAATGGAGTGTATCCACAGGAAGTTACTTTAGAGAATAATCGCCAAAATAAAATTAGCAATACTCGTCTATATGAAAAGACCCCACCGGAATCCGAGAGTAATAAAATCAACCACAGATCATTTCTACATCTAAACAAAGAAATAACAGTTAGAAAAGTATTGAAGACATTCTTAAAGCCATGCAATAAATCACCAAGAAGATCGATGGAAACTTGGTTGTCGCATATTTGATAGACTCTGATAAGCAGTAATACAAACGTGAATTACTAGACCAATGAACTTTATAACAAAAGAGGCGTTCCAAACGATATGTCTCCTATATTTTAATTCCGTCCAAATAGATTTTTTTTTACACGGTAGTCACCACTTATCAAGGCCCGGTAGCCACTCAGGAATAAGGGTTATTGCAAGTACAGTACGTTAGTGTGGAGATTTGATGAAGTGTTTACTTAAGGGGGCGGTTCATTAGGAATCTGTTAACGTTGGACTTGAAGACATCCAAGTTGTAGTAAGGTGGGAAGCAGGCAGACGGAACAGAGTTCCACAGGCGTACAGTTCTAAGAAAGAAGCTTTGTTCATGGAATCCACGTTTTGATTTAGGCACAGATATAGAGTGGGGGAAATTTTTCATGGTGGATTCAGCTAGACGGGTGTTTTGCGTGAAAGATTGGCGAGGGGGGACCAGAGATTGGAGTTTAGACGAGCATCTGCCATGGAAATAACGATAAAACAAGGATAGGCTCGCAACGTCTTTTCTGTGGGAGAAAGGTTGCAGGGTAGAGAAAAGGGCATCCCCCACTAAGCCACGAAGTCTATTTTATACTCTGTCAAGGCAGGATAGGCTGTTTTTAGCAGCTCCTGCCCAGATATGGCAGCAGTATTCCATCCTTGGACGTACTTGGCTTTTATATAGATAGAGAATTGCATCAGTAGTGAGATATCTTCAAAGATCAAAGGGGATTGCAAATTACATTGTTATGATGGCTGAACTTATGCATTCATCACCTGTAAATTTCATCTCTATGTTGCAGATGTTTATAGTGTAAAATTATAAGAAATATTTGCTATACACGTGCGTCATAAGCAAAGATGCATCATTGAATTTCTGACAAAAATGCCTTGAGGATGGTGATGACTATGTAGAAAAATAGATCATGGAGCACAAATGGTCGCTTGTTTTAATGGTACCACTCTCGTATTTGTAGCTCTTCGACTTTCTAAGTTGAAAAAGGAGGTGGGGCTTGAACATTTTGAATGATTTTCGTATACGGTTGGAAAATATTTTCTAATGACAGAAGTGGATGGTGCAAGAAAGTTTGAACCACGAATTCATAACGCACAATATGCATTTAAAGAAGAAAAAAACTTAAGTAACGTCAATTACATTAAGCAAATGATTAGGTTTTGGTTATTAATTTATCAGAAAAAACAAACAATTTCTTTTAGAATTTTTAGCGATGTTTTTATTAATGATGGCTAAAATGAATAAATGCAAAAGTTTATTCTCATTTATCACGCTTATATTATCTACTTTAAAAACGACACACTGTTATTTGATACAAGAACATCTTTTGAAATAGTACACACACACACACACACACACACACACACACACACACACACACACACACACACATATATATATATATATATATAATATAATATAATATAAAGCTGAATCTGTGTGTGTGTGTGTGTGTGTGTGCGTGCGTCTGGTCACGAATAGGCTCCTACATGGTTGACTATTTAAAACAAAAACTGATTACATATAATGACAGATGTATCGAGACACAGGAATGGGTATGTTTGATCTGGCAGAACGGTGGTTCATTAAAATTGTGGGGTCTGCGTTCACGCCTGGTCCACAAAGTATGGAAATAAAAAATAAAAAAATAAAAAAAACGTTTACAAGTGTTTTTGATATAGATGTACATAAGAATACTTTGTTAAGTATGTTTTAACTTAAATAGGGATGGTCTAATAAAATTGTGGGATCTGCGTTCGCGCCTGGCTCCATAGAATGTAAATAGGCACATACTTTAATAAAGACTTTTCATATCTATCTGCGTAAGTATACTTTGATAATTATGTTTCAGTTTGAAGAAATATGGTATAATAAAATTATGGGGTGTTCGTTCGCACCTTACCTCCATAGAATGGAAGTATGTCACAAAGTTTAACAAGGTTTTTTAATATAGATCCACAGAATATTGTGATAAGTGTTTCAGTGTGAACAGGTATGGTATAATAAATTATGGGGTTTATCTATTTTATTTTTACTTTCATCATATTTTGCTTTGGTTTCGATACCCCCAAATTCGAAGCTATCTCTTTACAACCCTTCCTTTTCATAACCTATCATACTTTAATAAATCAGAGTCCATTTTCTGTAGGCTGTTTTTGAACCCAGTCACCGACGGATACTTTTGCTAGTATATATATATATATATATATATATATATATATATATATATATATATATATATATATAGAGAGAGAGAGAGAGAGAGAGAGAGTGAGTGAGAGAGAGAGTGTGTGAGAGAGAGAAAGAGATATACACACACATATATATATATATATATATATATTTAAAAATGAATAAAATATTTATATATTCGTCAACCTTTCTTCTTTATTTCAAGACTTCTTTGGCATGATTGATTTGAAGAAATAACATACTAATAGAATTCTTGGAATTCAGTGCGTTTGTAATGTGAAAAACATGTTCTTGTTCATTTTTCGAACATAACATAGTTGTTAAAATTCAGAATATATGATACGGCTATGACGAGCAATTAATGATTTATTTCAAGCGACACATAGCTGTTAGAAATCATTTGTAATCTTTGGCCTATTTTGCTATATATATGCAATAGTTTTGTCAACATTAACAATAAGTAATTGGAATGATTTTAATAAAAAAAAAATGAACAATTATCAAACACTTTCTCCAAATATTCTATTCATTAATTTTCAAAGGAGTTAATTTTAATGAAAACTAATCGATGTTTTTAAAATTAAGATACGTTTATATTAAAGATATCTGCCAGAAGTTATAAATTTAAAAAAGAATAGTTGAGCTAGATAATTGAAGAATACATTTTTTTGCTTTGTATATATATATATATATATATATATATATATATATATATATATATATATATATATATATATATATATATATATATCACATATGAATATAAACGATGATTTCTTACCTTTTTTTGTTGGGCCTGTAATGGCCGAAATAAAATAACGTCGACTTACTTCCATACAGGGAATTTGTTTGTCCTGTTTCACAATTATGTAATTTTAGTTAATTAAAAATGAATGTAATTGATGAAGGTATTATTAACTGGAGAGAGAGAGAGAGAGAGAGAGAGAGAGAGAGAGAGAGAGAGAGAGAGAGAGAGAGAGAGAGAGAGAGAGCAATAGAATATTCTGTTTGTTAAAGATGCAAGTCAAATTGTGACAGCTTTAAGGGGGAAAACATTGCTGCCTTCCCTCTCCACGACAGAGTGCATAGGTGAAGAAAACTGATGGAAGAAATGCAGAAGAAATTAAAACATGAAGGAGTGAAGAGAAAGAGACGATGAAGACTTGTCGTATAAATGATTATCTAGGTTTTCGAAGAAGTCCACGCATGTGGATTAATTCAAATGTTGAACTGTAAATGGCAACAATATGGTCTGGAAATGAATAGAGAAAAGATACCATAGGAAGAAAAAAGATGACAGGTAAATAATGAAAGAGAAACGAAAACGAAGACGAAGATTCTTGAGACGAGATCAGCCTTGAGGGTTGGGATAAAAAAGCGAGAGGAAGTAAGAAGTTGAGAAAGATGAGCAAGAGATATGAGGGATATATGAAAGCGAGGGTGAAAGGGGAGGAGAAAGGTGTGAGGGTGTGAGAGAGAAGGGATAAAGGATAAGCAGAGGGGGGTAGAACGTGAAGAAAGATGAGAGAGAGAAAGGGAGATGAGCAGGAGAAAAAGGGAGATGAGAGAAAGAGAAAGACACATGAGAGAGAGAGAGAGAGAGAAAGAGAGAGAGAAAAGAGAGAGATGAGAGAGATGAAGGGATATGAAAGAGAGAAAGAAAGGCAAATGAGATAGAGAAAGGAAGATGAGAGAGAGAAAGGGAGACGAGAAGGAGAGATGAGAGAAAGAGAAAGGCAGATAAGTGAGAGAAAAGATATATATATATATATATATATATATATATATATATATAGAGAGAGAGAGAGAGAGAGAGAGAGAAAGGAAGATGAGAGAGAAAGAAAAGGAGATTAGAGAAAAAAAGATGACATGAGATAGACAGAGAGAAAAGGGAGGAGGTGAGAGTGACAGAGAACGGGGTTAGGTGAGAGAGAGAAAGGGAGGAGCCAGAGAGAGAAGAGAGAGAGAGAGAGAGCAAAGAAGGGGAAAGATGGGAGAATAGTAAGAAGAAATGGGTGAGAAAGCGAGAAAAAGAGAGGTGGAGGTGGAAAAAGAATAGGCAAGAGAGAGTAAGTGGGAGAGACCTGGTGAATAAGAGAGAGAGAGAGAGAGAGCGAGAGAGAGAGAGAGAGAGAGAGAGAGAAAGAGGTATAAGGTAAAAAGAGGGAAAGTCTGTGAGAGAGAGAAAATGATAGAGATATAGAGAAAGACAAACGCTCGAAAAAAGAAAAAAGCAGTATTCTGGGGGGGGGGGTAAGAAAGAAAAATAACAGATAGAAAACTAAAAGGGAGAAATATATATATAAAAAAACACGAAAATTTAACGACAAATTAAATGAAAAAAAAAAAAGACGAGGAATTATTATTTTTTGTTTTACATCGAATTCGCAATTGGGAATAGGAAAAATCGGAACTTTTTAACATTTGAATCGGTACCGGAATCGAAAAAAAATGTGTCTATTTTCTGATGCCAAAAACGATTATTTTAATTATCTTTTTTTATTATTTTGTTTAAAACAAAATCTTCCATTGCTAGTAGTAATAATAAAAGATTAAATATTTATTTATTTTAAATTACTAGTAAAACTAAAATTTATAGATTGCCCCAAATAAGTATGTTTTTACGTTTGTAAAAATAAATGCATATTTGTTATGTGTTTTCATACTAATTGGGAAAAATAATAACTTTATAGTTAAGTATTTAGAGATTTTTAAGGAGTCAGAATCGGAATCCGTAATTGTATCGGAATCGAGAAAAATATTGAAATCGTTTCGTCAGTTATTATGCTTTATATATCTTAATATCTTAAAAAATATTCATAGTTTCTGCACTAACTAGTTTTCCTGATGTGAATTGATGAATATTTAACTAGATCCAATTTCCGATCATGTTTAGATCGATTTAATTTTAGCCATTGATGGGGATCTGGCTGCTATTAACATTTTGGCTTTGAGTGGATCTGGGAGAAATAGCCATAAGGGGTTTATTTTACACTCTGCAAGATTTCAAAACTGGGTCTTTATAAAGTAAAGGATTAGAGAAACAAGATTAGTTTTGTTTGTTGTACGGCAATCACCATAAGTTGATTGAACCAGCTTCTTCCGGAGGGGATGTTAAGTTCACAGGCGGTCCCAAGTCACCTATAAAACAAGACTAGTAGGTAAAAAAGTAGATGTGAAACCTGAAGCAGAAACTAAAAGAAAACGAACAAAAAAAAAGAGAAGAAAATGGGGAAAATAAGAAAATGAAGAGAAAAGAGAGGAAAAAAAAGCAAAAAAAAAAAAAGGGAAGCAGAATAAGATAAGCAAACTGACACAAACTAGATGAAAGAAGACAAGCGAAAGAGAAAGAGAAAGGAAAAAGAAAAGGAAAAGAGACGAAAAGAAAAGAAAAAGATGGAAAATAGAAAAAGGAAAGAAAAAAGGAAAGAAAAAAGAAGAAAAATATAAAAAAAGAGAAGAAAAGAGACAAATAAAAAATGTGAAGAAAAAAGAAAAGAAAAATGAAACAGAGAAAAAGAGAGAAATTAACAAGAGAGTAGAAAAAAGAGAAGGAAAATAAAGAAAAGGGAGAAAAAAGATGAAAAAGAGAACGGACCGGAGAAAAGGAGAGAAGAAAAAAGAGAAAATAAAAAGTGAAGAAACGAGAACATAGAATGAAAAGAGTAACTGAAGAAGAAAGAGAAAAAGAAGAAAGAGAAAAAGAAAAGAAAGAGAAAAAGAAGAAAAAGAAGAAAAAGAAGAAAGAGAAAAAGAAGAAAGAGAAAAAGAAGAAACGAGAACATAGAATGAAAAAAGTAACTGAAGAAGAAAGAGAAAAAGAGAAAAAGAGAAAAAAAGAGAAAAAGAGAAAAAGAGAGAAGAAAACTAACAGTTGATGATGAGAACCTAATGGACGGAACCGATGAAACCGTTTTATAATTGTATTGAGAAACTAATATTAGCTTGACAGCACTCCCCCCTCTATCTCTCTTTCTCTCTTTTCTCTTTTTCTCAGCATCCCTGCCATTCTGGAGGAATATTGTCTTTTGTGTTCCACCTACATCATTAGGGATTGGCACCGAATGACAAACATGGTTTGTGTGGAGAATAGATTCTTGAGAATTTAATCAAATCCAAGCAAGGCTTGTGTGCGTCTTCATCGAGTGAATACGAAGAGAAACCTTGGTTCCTCCCTCCCCGCTTTGCAGATAGAAATTTGAATTGTTCACCTTGTGTGTCGTCTGTACTTTCAGTAACAATAACCCACACTTGACCACGTTTTACTCACAATCAGCATGTGCTCTTCTTTTGCTTTTATTCTCTTGTCATTGGCTTTCAATCCCCCCCTCCATTCTTCTGTTTTCATGACGGATATTTCGAGGCTTGTTTCTGTTAACAATAAACCAAACCGTTCTGCTTTTGTATAGAAAATCAGATGCCAGATATGCTCATTTGAAAAGGAAGCAAATCATTTTCACTTAAAAATATATATTCCCCCTCCTCCTCCTCCTCCTCCTCCTCCTCCTCCTTCTCTCGTCCTCTTCCTCCCCCTTCTCTTTAGTGCTATCAGATCAGGCTGTCTGAAGATATCTGCTTCCTGTCTTAAAAATGCACCAAACATTGACTCCATTTTTTTTTTTTTTTTTTTTTTCATTTCCCTTTGCACAATTCAATCATGTTCTGCAAAGCCCCCAAAATAAAAGCAACAATTTTTCTCCACAAATCAATCAAACTTAAATTAAAATCGACCGGATGCCGTGAAACAAAACAACCGAAGAAAACACTAAGGATAAATATTTGAAGATATAAAAGAACTTAAAAGATACAACCTTTTATTTTTTCTTCCAAATTACTGGATTCGCCATTAAATAACCCGAAAAAGGTCGATACGCTGTAAACTCCTTTCCTCATCTTGTTATCTAGACCCATATATATATATATATATATATATATATATATATATATATATATATATATATATATATATAATTTTTCTGCTCTTTATTTTCGTCTCCCTTTTTTCTCTTTTTCTCTTTTTTTTCTCTTTTTCTCTTTTTTTCTCTTTTCCTCTTTCCTCTTCTGTTTTTTTATACTCTCTTTTCATTCTATTTTCTTTTGTTCATACATTTTAATAAATTGAACAGGAGTAACAAGAAAACAAATATTCGTACGATTCGTTCATTCAGTCTATGTTGTATATATACGATAATGTCCTTTTTTTTTACTGATGGATCCTCGCTTATCAAGGCCCGAGAGCCACTCGAGGATAAGGATTAAATAGGTTGTCAATTGAACAATGATCGCGACCATGAGAAAACTGGAAACAATTTGTTGGAATTGGACAGAATATTACTTAAGTTGCGTCGATTCTCCATGAGAACGGCTCAACAACTATTTGTTTACTTGTTTACTTTATTAGACTTGTAGTTTGGAAATAGCCTCGTCGTATTCTGTTCCACAGATGGAATGTTCGAGAAAAGAAACTTTCATCATGGAATCTCTCAGAGAGAAACAAGTTCTTTGTTATTATGGTAGCTGGGCGAGTTCTTGCTGTGAATGTTATACAGGGGTGAGGGGACCAGGGATTGGAGCTCAGTCGAACACCTACCATGAACATAACGATACAATAGAGAGAGACAGTACCAAAATCTTTTCTGTGTGAAAGAGGCTGCAAGACACCACTGGACTGTGAAGCCGGTTTTGCGCTCTGCCAAGTCAAGAAAAGTACTCCGAGTTGCATCTTCCAAAATATGACTGTAGTACTTTATTATAGGACGTATCTATTTCAAACTTACACCCGACAAATCAATGAAAATGTGATTTCAAATATAAACGTAACAGATCAAGCTTCAAGCTACATATATCCTTTTATATATTAGCTTTGTCTGTTTGTCTGTGTCCATATTTCTAAACTATTTCTTTTCATAAACTAAAAGTTGCAGTGCGGCGCTAAGGGCCTAAAATGAACCGTTATTTTATGGGTCATTAGCCGGTTAAAATAGTTTTTAAGGGGTCAAAAAGGGGTCGAAATTGAAAAAATCGTTATACATTTTGTACACTCATTTTAGTTTATTTTAAATGCTTAATTTTTAATCAGTTCACATATGCGTCACGTTGGTACAGTGGTAACGTCATCAGCTTTGAATACTACAGTTTTGCTTTTGGTTTCGATTCTAGCTGATGGCACCCAAATATTTTTATTTTTTTATTTTTGAAATCACAACTCTATAATAATAGATACGAAATCTTCACAAATTAAAATATCATATTTAAGCATATTTTACAACCGGGTAAATCCGGGTGCCCTCGCTCGCTACTCTAATATATAAAACGTACTATGTCTGTCTGTCTATCTCCATATTTTTAAAACCATCTCCTCCGAAACTGAATCTCACAGAACGGTGCTAGTGCCCTCAAATGATTGGATTTTTCATGGACCATGCTTTTATGGGTATTTAGCCGACTAAAATTTTTTAAGGAGTCAAAATGGTTTAGCATTGAAAAAATCCTTATACATTTTGTACATTAACCTTAGTTTATTTTAAATCACTTCATATGCGTATCACATTGGAACAGTGGTAACGTCACCAGCTTTGAATGCTACAGTTTTGCTATCAGTTTCAATTTTAGCAGATGGCTCCCAAATACTTTTTTTAACTTTTGAAACCACAACTCTATTATAATATATACGACATCTGGACAAATCAAAATATCATATTTAAGCGTATTTTATGACCGGGCAAAGCCGAGTGCATCCCCCTTCCCGCTGGACTAATTTATAAAACTCCTTATGTCGTCGGTCTGTCCGTCTCAACATTTTCAAATACTATCTCTTCCAAAACTAACAGTTGTAGAGCGGTGCTAGGAGCCTCAAATGATTGGATTTTGTAGGAACTGTTCTTTTACAATTCTTTATCTGGTTAGAATAGTTTTTAAGTGGTCAAAAAGTTTGTAAAAATCACTATGCATTTTGTATATTCATCTTAGTTTATTTTTAATTTTTAATCAGTTCATATGCGTGCCATGTTTTGTACAGTGGTAACGTCACCAGCTTTAAATGCTATAGTTTTGCTTTTGGTTTCGATTCTAACTGATGGCACACAAATGCTGTTTTTTATTTTACGTTTGAAATCACGACTCTATAATAATTGGGGCTATGACAACAGCATATTCTTTTCATTGTTTTGACTCCTGAGTATATATCCGACACAGTTTATTTTTGATTTTTAATCAGTTCATATATGTGTCACGTTGGTACAGTGGTAACGTCAACAGCTTTGAATGCTACGGTTTTGCTTTCGGTTTTGATTCTAGCTGATGGCACCCAAATCCTTTTTTTTTACGTTGGAAATATCGATTTTTTAATAATATATAAGAAATCTGCACATATCAAAATATTATATTTAAGCATATTTTACCACCGGGTAAAACCGGTCGCCTCTCCATAGCTTGTTATATATATATATATATATATATATATATGTTTTGCAGAAGGGGTCAGTGATTAACCTTCCAGACTAACCTGTGCAATCTTTTGTGTAGTTTATGTGCATATCTGTCAATTCAGATAGCTCTCGTTTAAGTTGTTTTTTTTAACAATAGTTGTTAGACATCAATTAATAAATGTTCCTCTAATGTCATCTACATATATATATATATATATATAGTAGAGATTTAGAAGGCTATCACAATGTGATTAATGAGATATAGTCGGTGTTGTTGGAAGAAGACGAAAACAAGTGGCGATTTACAAATCAATAAGTACACACATATATGTCTATATATAATATATTTATTCAGTTGTATTAAAGACAAATGTCTTGTTATGTCTGCGAGAATATCCATAATAATTTCGGAAAAAAAATTCCCTTTTCAAATGGTAGACGTGACAGATCGATTCAAAGCATGCTAGATAACAACCATGCTTTGAATCGATCTGTCACGTCTACCATTACGAGTGTCCAAGGTCTCTTTGTACAAATGTTGAATAATAAACATTGTTAATTAATTATTATCTATCTGTCTATCTATCTATTTATCTATCTATTCAATGATATTCTTAAAATAGTTCACATTGGGAGTTATTTATTGTTCATAGAAAAAGTGTAGCAATGGGTTTTTAGTTGAAGATGTTTGCATCTATTAGCTTGGTTTAATATAAACAAAATAATCTTGAGCAGGCGTACGTGACGAGGAGGTCACGTGAAGGAGACGTGTCTTTTAATTGGTTACGTCACCGGAACTGAGGCCAAGAGGTCGGGAGTTTTAGTCAGTCGAGAGTTGGAGTTTGGTAACGGGAGTGAACAGACGGCCAGGAAGCATGGCTGGATAGAACAAACATGTAGACAAGAAAAGCCGACTCTTTGTGAAGACCATTTGAGACAACTAAAATAAATTTATATTTTAAAAATATAAAGTGTTGTTCTGTGGTTTCATAAAAGAAGAAAGAACAGATCTCTCAATTGGATGGTGTTGCTCATTTCATGTTTCATCACGGAGCTCAGCAGGAAGATAAAAGAACTCTTGAAGAAAGAAGGTATGAAGCATATATTATTCTTCTTATATATGGAGTGTAATATATACACGTGTGATAACTCTGATACAAGAGTTTATGCGCCGATATCATATCCCCTGCTAAACAATATATACAATTTATACGTTTATAATGGGCGTTATAAGAACAAAATAATATCCCACTTTACTATGTAATATGACTGTTGTAATATCTGTCACCTCCCTATACAATATAAAGGGTTTTTTCAGGAAAACTTGGCATGAGGATAAAGTACACCCTGGGTAAATATTCAAAAACGCATAGTATTTGCAACACAAATAAGATCTCTTTGGTATGGCTAAATAACACTAGCTTTTACAAGTAATAGCACCTTCTTTTTATTTTTTACAAAGTAGTCATCACTTATCAAAGCCTGAAGGTCACTCGAGGATAAGGGATAATGAATGTTTAGCAATCGTTAATGGTGTAAATTGAGTAAAATTTAGATTATTTAAGTGGACATCTCAACAAGAACTTGTTTACATTGGACTTGAAGGCTACCATAGTGTAATCGCCTGGAAAGCAAACCAATGGATCAATGTTCCTCATGCGGAAAGTTCTAGGAAAGAAGCCTTATTCATGGAATCTGAATTTAGATTTAGGCACAAACAGAGAGTAGGGACAATTGTTGATAGTGGTTGTAGCTAATCGAGTGTTTTATGTGAAAGTTTGGCAAAGGGGCCCATAGATTGGAGCTTATATGAGCATATGATATGAAAATAACGATAGAGCACAGACAGGCTCACAATGTCTCTTCTGTGAGAAAGAGGTTGCAGGCAAGAGAATCTGGAATCCAAGAGACCAAAAAAAAAAAAAAAAAGATATACGATACAATTTTAAAATAATGTTTTCATTTTTTTCACTAACTCAGTATTGTAATGATAAAGGAAAACTTTAATGGAACATTCGTATATCTACGTATCTCATATACAGGGTGGAATGATAAAATTGTCGTCCTAGAAAAGTCGACATGATTCCATTTCCCTTTAATGAAAACCGGTTTTCTTTTTTGTTTCAGACCATCTACTAGTTGGCCAGTTATGTACAATTCCCAAGAGTGATAGAAGCCTTCTATCATGTCTGAAAGTGACATAATGTTCGACAAGCGAGATCAGAGATGCGCGGCTGTACAACTCATACTCTCTACCAATCCAAGATATGACAAAAGGGCGTTTGCCAGCACCCTCAAAATAAACATCCGGAGAGCATGCTCAGAGTGATGAAAACAAAGTTTCCGGCCACGATTATGGCTTTAGAAGTGGTTTCAAGTGAGAGCCATATCATGCCACCTCACATCTTCAAAGTCGGCTTGCAAATCAACACCAAATTATACTTGGATGTGCTGAAGAGTGTGGTGATACCCTGATGCAATCAGGTGGCTGCTAGTAGACCCTGTGTGTGGCAGCAAGATTCAGTGCTGGCCCACAAGTCCAAAGAGACCCAGTCTTGGCTTCAGAAGGAGTGCTACAACTTTGTACCCTTCTCTCAGTAACCCCCCTCCTCCCTCGATCTTAACCTGCTGGACTACTTCGTTTGGTCATCAAAAACATCACCAACATGACCTCCCACAGCACCAAGCCAGCCTGATTGCTGCTATCTGCCGAGTATCTACCAGCACTTGTGGAAAAGGCATGCTCCCAGTTCTGGACCCGTATCATGGCGATGATTGAGGCTGAAGGCGGTTACATTGAATAGATGTCAGCTCTACTACATAATAAAGTTTTCAATAAAAGTTTTAAAATAAAGCTGTAGTGTTGTTTTCTTTAGGGCGACAAATTTATCATTCTACCCCGTAAAGATCAAATGTTTGTCCCAGGAAAGGGGTTAGGGTTAGGGTTAGGGTTTGTCCCAAGAAAGGGGCCCCGTTGTTTCTGTGAACTTTGACTAAAGTAAAATGAAACAAAATCTAGATGTAATCTTTCTCTAAGGTCATCAGATCTAAGCCTGTCTTTAAGACACAAATTTCACATCCATCGTATACTTCTGATATCATTTCTCTTTATGCTGTTCATGTGCTCAACAACCAAATCTCAATTCTATACATCCTCACACTACATACTCATGCTTAATAGATTCCCCTGTTGTTCGACAGTGGTAACTTTCTACTAGTTAATAATGGCTTATCATGTAATCCCAATGCTGGGTTCAAGTCTATTTATCATGTTCAAACATAAGCAAATCCACGAGTGTCTATGCAGAATGGAGGAAAATTCAGATTAGGTTCTTTCTTTAAAATTACAATCTCCATAAAGTTTCATCTCCCTACTTTCAAAGGAACCTTTAATGTATTAAAAGTAAACTTACCCGATGGATTAAATTTCGAAATTACAAATAAAATATAAAAAGACTCTTGCAGTTAAATTTTAAATTATCTTACTAATAAAAATTTAAATTATTATACTAATTTGTTAATTTAATATTATTATTATCATTGCAGGTATAGAAAACATTTTTTTCAAAAGTTATTTTTTATTATTAATAAAAAAAAAACTTTTGAAAGAATTTTTTCTATGCCTGCATTCATCTAGCGAGCGTAATTACAGTGCGTTCTTCTATATGTCCATATCAATGCAAAAAATTACGACACCTTCATTTTCAATTGTAAGAATTCAGAATCAAATCTGTCATGAAGACGACTACAACAAATTTACTGAACCAGAAACCTGCAACTCTCCTGCTTTCCCAGAAAGACCGAAATAGTGGGAACCCAAAGTAACAAATTTTAAAAGTAAAAACTATCCATTAGATAAGAAATATTTTATTAGCAATAAATAAGAAATATTTTTGAAGGGATATTTTAAATATCTAAAATCCGTGCAAATTGAAATGAATTTCAATAAAGTCCGTGTAAGTTACACGAATTCAGCAAACAAGTGTAATATAATAACTGTGGTTTACATAGATAAATTGATTTGTCTCATTTCACTAGGGAGCGTTATCTTCAACCTTCACTTTGGATTTGCTCACTTAATACTAAATTGATGAAAACCGTTTCATGTAATTTGATCAGAGATCAAATAAAATAACGATTATATGACAGTGAATGCTGGGCCCTCATCGAGCCATTTTTCACCCAATGACAGATCCATGATTAGATAGATATGTGACATTTGATCAACCCCATCACATCAGGGCAGAAGATTTGCTGAAAGTGTAGAACTATCGTTTCCTCGGGTAGAGTTTCATGGTTTGCGGACGTTTCCAGAAACGTTGTTCCGTCCTGGCATGGCACCAGCTCCCCAGGACAATAAAACCAATGAAACAATAGGCATATCCGTTTACATCAAGGGGTCAATATGGCGTCGGCTATAATTGGCTATGTGTCGTCTGATGTGGGTCTGGTCGTCTGTACGGGCAACATTTCTATTGTAGTTAATTAAAGCAGGGACCTCTGCTGCTGAAAATTAAATACTTCACAAAATAGCGAACAAAGCATCTGTTTTTTATAAAAAATATAAATTTATTTATTTTCACAATTAAGAAGCATTTTCAGACCCAACAGTTAAGACTCGTCCGTTGCTTCTGAAATACAAGCTTCAACTGTTTACAATTGCAATTATAATTTAATTACCTTCTTTGTAAGAGAATGAGAGTGAAAAGGAAGAGAGAGAGAGAGAGAGAGAGATAAAAGATATATATATATATATATATATATATATATATAAAAGAGAGAGATATAAAAGAGAGAGATATATAAAAGAGATATATATATATATATATATATATATATATATATATATAAAAGGTACGTTGTGTGTGTGTCTGTGTACGAGTACATTTCCTGTGGAGAGAGAGAGAGAGAGAGAGAGAGAGAGAGAGAGAGAGAGAGAGAGAGAGAGAGATGCATACATAATAGGCTCGGTGACGAGTTCTTTTGGATTCAACCTTTCAAAGCCTGGGGCTTTAGATAGTTTTGTCACAACCGAGTTTCGTAAACACCAGTCAGTCACACCTGGTTGATATATTCTAGCATTTTGAAAATCAAACAGAACCTGCATGACATGTGCGTGCTTCCCCATGAGAGCAGGTTTGGCACAAGGGCCCAAAATATTGGGAGCTGGGGCTCCTTCAAAAAGGGCTCTCACTACAAAAGCACTACATCTAGCATAAAGGTTATTTTTAGGACGAATCAGATATTTTGATATGGTCATGCAGAATATTCATCTTTCTAAACAAACCAACGTAGAAACATAGATGCCTTAAATTGCAGGAATATTTACCGATAAAGGAAAACTTGGAAGCAAATCATTAAACTAGATCACACCGTGTGGAATCTGAAGACAGTTGATCCACTGAAGTGAAAGAAGCGAAGAGTAAGCTTGACCACTGAATAACAGAAAAGTGTCATTAAATGAATAGAAAAAGAATTACTAGCCTAGTTCTAGATACAGAGGGGAAGGTACTTGGTGAAGCCAGGTTCTAACTGACATTTTTTATCATGTACTCACTGTTTTTTAAATAATCATTGTGATTATCTGAGTATTTTTTCCTTGTTGCAAGAAAACGATCTATGTAAAAGTTATGAATATTAATGTACAGGATAGTATATGTGTGTATGTATATATATATATATATATATATATATATATATATATATATATATATATATATATATATATATATTGAAATTGATTGAATAAGGATCAACGAATGTCTCACACTTCCAATACTTTTATTGTTATCAAAATCGGTGAAATCGCATATTTTTTAATCAAATCGAATGATTGCCTGCTCTAGTCAGGGACCCACCTCAGTGCACTAGGATGAAGCCTCACATGTCTCCTTGCAGTAACTTAATCCGCAATATATTGTAGTCTATATTGCACTGTAGAGAAGGTACAGTTGATTTTATAAATTTATTTTTATATAATAACTTGGACTAAAGTTTAAAATGCAAAAGTCAAGCATCATAGTTCAATTGTGCTTGAAACAGAAGCATTCATTTCGAACGTGCCTTTATCTTATCAAAGAGTCTGTGGTTGATTTTATACACTAGGCCCTTCTGCTTGTGCAGGCGTAAAGCTTCTTGTGATGTTAATTTTCGTCCAAATCAGGTTGTTCTTTTTTAATTGGATTTTTTTATTATCGATTTTTAATACTTATCAGAGGCATTCTAATACAACCCCTATCTAAAAGATTGAAATATATTTGTCTGCTATTTAAAAAAAATTGGCTTAGCGATTTAGGACTCCACGGGAAATGTACTCTTATATAGACACACACACAACGTACCTTTTATATATTAGTTGATTTATATATATATATATATATATATATATATATATATATATTTTTCATAATATTATTATTTTGTATTCCTGCACGTCACCAATTAAAAACGAATAAAGAAAAGTTATACTTTATACGTTAGCTTTTATACTTTTCGCATTCTTTTTTATTCATATATATATATATATATATATATATATATATATATATATATATATATATATATATATATATATTAGAATTTTCAGAATATGAGAGATGATATAATTATTTTCACAGACAAGCAACATCGTAGCTCACACGAACCATGAAGCCAACAAACTGGACGTTCAAGACGCGAATTGTGCCTTCATTTGGGTTCATCAATTGAACTCGGGTTTTGAATTCCGAGTTTGGATGTGTTTAACTGATAAGTACAAATGAGAGCGAAATTCGAATCTTGGATTTCCAGTTTGTTGGCTTTCATGGCTCGTGTGAGCTGCGACGTTGCTTGACTGTGAAAATAATATATATATATGTATATATATATATATATATATATATATATATATATATATATAAAACTACTTCATTTATTCACATAAAATTAATATACGAAAGTATAACTTTATGCGTAAACTATAAGTATTTACTTCAAAAGTGCTCAATACGTAGGTAGAGCTAGTTAGTAAGTTATAAAATATATATGGCGATTAAGCTACACTGAATATTCGTCGTTTCATCCATTCTAGGACTAGCATAAGCCTGAAGAGTCCGAGAGTAGATGAAACGCGGGATATTCAGTGTAGCTTAATCGCCATATATATTTTATAACTTACTATATATATATATATATATATATATATATATATATATATATATATATATATATTTATATATTTATATATATATATATATGTGTGTGTGTGTGTGTGTGTGTGTGTGTGTGTGTGTGTGTGTTTGGAGTTAAAAAACATATATAGATTTGAATAAAATATGTGGAAATTTTTCGAGAGCTCTTTTGGCTATTATCTCTTCAGGAGAAAATCGATAGCAAGGGAAACAATATTATTGACGAAATTAAAGAGCACTAAGAGGAATTCGGCTATGACAAGAATTAAGAAAAAAAAAGACGATTAAAAAGGAAGATTTTAATCTGTACATACGACGTTTAAAAGCGACTAAAATTGTCACAATGAGGGGACAAAAACACACACAAAGGAAAGCGAGGGAAAATGGGGTCAAAGTTCTCCAAAGAGAAATAACGTTTTCGTCGTCTCCTTTTATCGGCTTAAAGAAGGTTTTCGAACCGCAATAAAGACAGACTCCAGAATCTTTAAATGGTTTTTGAAATCTGCTCTGTGTAACACCTCGCACCACTCTATTTTATATTTATCGGCACAGCATGGATTGTCAACCAAATGTTGGCCCAAGGCTGCAGAAGAAAGGAGACTACGAGATCCTGCCCTCCTCTGTCTAATTTTAGATGGAACGTGCTAGTTTATACGAGTTAGCAAATGCAAAGATGTTCGCCCGAAATACCCAGTATCGCACTGGCAATTACATTGATAAACCATATTACTATTTTGGGTGTAAGGCAATCTTAGCAAAACCAAAGTGAAAGCTGAAGAGAAATGTAGTGAAAATTGAATGTGACTGCAGTCACGGAGGTGGGCTGCATGTGCGAACTCGAAACCCGAGAGATGGAAGACGAGAAGGGGACGAATCAACAGGTTCCAATGCGAATTAATTTGCATAAATGAGATTATATAAGGCCGGGAGTTAAGATGTTTGGCAGAGTCGAGCCGTTGAATTCTCGAGAACCGGATGGAACCTGGTTAGATCGGAGAGTGTCGCCGAGAATCGAGTCCCAGGTTTTTTTTGCGATTAGGAGCTATTTCGGCGTTAAATATGGAACTAATGCGGCCGAGACGAAATGGGAAATGTTAAATGATTCGCGTCGAACCTGGAAAATTAAAAGTCGCGTTGAAAATTGAAAAGCGTTGTCAAAGAGAGAATTGAATGAGTCGTGTCAAACTTCGAAGGTTGAAGATATGAAGTGAGTCTGACTTTTTTTGTCTTTTTGTTTGTTAATCCCAGTGGGATTCGTTGGATTCTTTTAACTATCGTCGTAAAAGGAACGTGGAATTTGGAATGAAATTCGCTTATATTTGTTGAAAAAAAAAAAGTCGTCGCTGTTAACAGAACTTAAAATGCGATTTGGACGACTTGTGTATTTAACTTCGTTTTTCACCGAGAAATTTAAAATGAGATCCTGTTGTGTTAAAAAGAAAAAGTTGTCGTTTTTTTGTTTTTTTTTAAACGAAAATGATTTTATAAAAGTACAATTCAATTCGGATTTTATTGTTTGAAAAAAAGCCATCGTTGTTAAAACAACTTGAATTTGCATAACTGAGATTATATAAGGCCGGGAGTTAAGATGTTTGGCAGAGTCGAGCCGTTGAGTTCTTGAGAACCGGATGGAACCTGGTTAGATCGGAGAGTGTCGCCGAGAATCGAGTCCCAGGGTTTTTTTTTTGCGATTAGGAGAAAGCTTCCCAATGAAATAAGACAGATCCTTTGATTCCAACTCCTAGGCATGACATCATTAAGATTAATGAATAACTTTAGTCACAAGGAACTACTACAACTGTGGACAGAACAGATCATCCAGTTTGATCCAAGTTCGTTATCAGTTGTTTACAAATTCAAAGAGCGATCAGATCGAAATATGCCTTTGTTTTATATGAACTTGATATTCCAGACACGCATAAGGGGTTCGTCTCTTTACAAAGGATTAAAATCATAAAAGGAGGCGAGGGACAGATAACTAATTCCTATCTAAAAGAACAATCAATGAACGAAGGTTTTAGCAGTTTGATTAAACTCATGCAGGGCTGTCATTACGAAATTCTGCAAAATGTTGTAAATTCTTTATAACAACCAAACCAGGTACTTCATTTCACAATCTCGTTGTAATTACAGAAACTTGTACATCAACCATGAATGATTATAATTCCATAACAATTTGATTACATTAATAATTGATTAGCGGCGCGATATTCTAATTTCGTTACATCAATAATTAAATCACACGATGTTGTAATATTTCAATTTCAAATTTATATTAAAACACAAACAAAATATTTGGAAAATTAAGCAAACTTACTTACACTAGACACACGCAAACAGAATGGCATAGTTTTTTCCCTTTATATGTTTGTAAATTAATGCAGCAAAGAAGGGTAGGTATAAATATTTTTCTTTTACTTGTCGGTCACCTCTTATCAAGACACTCTAGGGTCAGTGTTAGGTAGATGATGAGACAACATGGACAGTAATGGTGGATCTTGTGTAGGGTTAGATTATTTAAGAGGGAGGCTAAAAAAGAACTTATTCATAGTAAATTTGAAAATACCCATGCTATAGTCAACCAGGAATCAGCGTCTCGGGTGGACAGTTCTAGGAAAAATCTCTGCTCATAAAATGTTCCTTTAGTTTTACATATAGATAGAGGGTGAGGAAAGTTGTTAACGGTTGTTGTTTGGTACTATAACTTCACAACACTGAGTAGTCCGATGGTCTCATTATTGCCACATGTTTCAACTGGTCGTTCTTTGTTTTCTACCACGTCCATGTTGCTTTAAGATTCATGAAAAGAATAGATGGGTGCGGTCTAGTTGACGAAGGTTACACCTGGTGTTGGAGAGAAGAAAAGTAGCCAAACAATAAAAAATGACGTTTATTTACACAATTTTCATCGATAATTTTTAACAAACACTGCGGAGTGGGGTTGAATGTTGTTGACTGGCGAAACAAAGTTTTCTTAAGAAATCTTAACTCTAATTAAGCAGCGTCAATAATGGAGAATGCAGTGGCAACTGATTTGTTTCTTTAAGCGGTAAAAAAAACTAACCGACTCCATCATTTACGCTGCCTAATTGCAGTTAAGATTTCTTAAGAAAACTTCATTGATTGGATCGCACTCATCTCTTTTTTTCCACCGATCTTAAAACAACATGGTCGTGGAAAGAAACAGAGAACGACTAGTTGAAACAACACTGTGTCGTCAAGTCATAGTACCATATTTGTTGCTGTTACCAAGATGTTTCTCAACCAAGTAACTCTCCCCGGATAAACAGCAGTGTCATATTGGTGCTGTGACCAGGATCCTAAGTTATTACAAAACACAACATTGGTCCTAATCATTAAACGATCACCAATAGTTTCGTATTGGTTCCGTGACCAGGATGTTTCTTAACCGAGTAACCCTCCCGAGTAAACGATAGTGTCATAGTTGTAGCTAGACGAGTATTTGTTGTGAACATTTTACAGTCAAGCACCTACCATAAAATAACGATAGAGCAGAGACAGCAATGTATCTTCTGTAAGGAAGTATGGAGGCGAAAATGTCCTCACTCACTAAATTTCCAAGATGGTTTTGTATGCTGTCAAGGCAAGAAAGGGTACTCTTAGGTGCTCCATCCCAGACATGGAATAGTACTCAATATTAAGACGTATTTTCCGGATGTAAAGAAATGAAGACCGATTACTCAATTACATAAGAACATATAGTGTGCTTAATTAGATATTATATAGTCATTCGTTGGCTATAATATACTAACGGTTTCAAGAATCATCTAATAACCCCGGCTCCGTAATTGTTCACTGGGAGTGGAATTTGAAAATGATGTGAGTAATTTCTCTCTTGTAATTGTTGTAGTCCCGTCACTAACAATGGTGCTGGAGATTAACTTTTAACGTACGCTGCATATTAATCCAAAGAGTTGGAACTTGTAGCAATTTTATTTTACTCTATTATTGTTTTTATCGCAGGTGCTCAACTGAATTCCCTCCATGGTTCTCGCTCCCTATAGAATATTCACAGCAGTGATTCATTTTCGTTTAGCTATGACAAATACCAACAGTTTTCATTAGTATCTACATCCGCCTAAAACTAAACGTAAATTCCATGAGTAAAATTTCTTTTCTATAACTACCTGCCCGTGCAACATAATACCATGTGGCTGTTTCCTTCCTGACTATAACATGACTATTTTCAAGTTCCTGTTGAATCGTCCTCTTAAATAAACAAATGCTACTGAAGTTTTATCATTATTGATTATTAGGGCTGTGATGAGAGAATATTCTTTTCATTCTTTTGACTCTCGGGTATATATTAGACACACTTAATCAACTGAGAATCACATCCGTCTATATAAAAACATAATATATTAAAGGATATATACTCAAGAGTCAAAACAATGAAAAGAATATGCTGTGGTCACAGCCCTACTGATTATCATGGCGTTGTCTCACTAGACATATGATACTCATTTGCGTTTATCCTGAAGTGGCCTTCAAACCTTGATAAACGATGATGCTGAATTTTGAAAAAAGTCACAGTTGAAACATGTATGCACATATTTAGTCAATAATGTTTATATAAGTAAAAAAATAAAACTCTATATAAATATACATACACAGAAATTTATAAACACACACACACACACACACACACACACACACACACACACACACACATATATATATATATATATATATATGGATAGAAAAAAAATCCAACTGCGTTTGTTTCCTTAGGAACATAAAACTGTCTCTGATGAGGGGTTTGGTGAATTTCCCCTATTTAACGAAACACGTGTTCGATGAATTATAATAAAACAACACTAGCATGCTGTAAGTGCCTCTTTGGTTTGGTATGCTTACTTCTATGCTCTGACAGTGTAAATTCATTTTTATTGAGCTTAATTAATTATGGCAATTTAGAAAATGTTATTGAAAATATGCATTAAAAGTATATATTTATAATTAAACATTTATATATATATATATATATATATATATATATATATATATATATATATATATATATATATATATATATATGTTCCGCATTTTATTTTATGCCCATCAATTTGAAATTATGTAACTGTATCCCCGGTGAGAAAATTAAAACCCTGGATTCAAGTATTGTGAACCATTGTCTTGTAATCATTTTGGCAGCATGGCGATCATGCTTTGAACTGCGAGAAGAATACACCTTGTATCATTTCACTGTAGACATACATACTGTGATTCTAAAGAGAGTTCCAATCTGTTTAGGGAGAGAATCATACAACGTGGCTAATTTATGAATCATCGATTTATTATCTCTCAAACAAAGATCAACTTTATAGGACCTTAATATATATATATATATATATATATATATATATATATATATATATATTACCTAGACAAACTGTTTAATATATATATATATATATATATATATATATATATATATATATATATATATGTGTATATACATATACACAAAAAGTTATGAACAGTACATAGGGCCCGAGCAAAGCCGAGCTGAACTGCTAGTACATATATATATATATATATATATCTATATATATATATATATATATATATATATATATATATATATATACACACAAAAAGTTATGAACAGTACATAGGGCCCGAGCATTGTGTATATGTATATATACATATTAAAAAGTTTGTCTAGGTAATTTACATCTAAAATTTCAAGTGTTTAAACCCAAAATTGGCGGATGAGTTTGGTAGTCTGCAAAAGTCAACTCGTTCAAATTTTACATCTTAGCAGCTGAATTTTCCCCCTAAAACCTATTAAAACGTTTGCTGTATGTCTGAATATCTTTTATGTACAAATTCAAATATTTAGACCCAAAATTGGCTGAATAGTTTGCTAGATACAGCAATGATAAAATCTTCAAAGTTCAACAATTTGACCTTTGAATTCTCTACCAAACTCCTCCACCAATTTTGGATCTAAACACTTGAAATTTTAAATGAAGGTTACTTGGACACGGATGAAAACGTTTTAATGCGATTTGAGTTCAGAACAATAAATGTTAAGAGGTCAATACTGTGGTCAAATTTTTAAAGAAATTGACCTCTGCAGTCTACCAAATTACTCAGCCAATTTTTGATCTAAACATTTGAAATTTTACATAAAGTGTATTCAGACATAGGGCAAGCTTTTTACTCGGTTTTTGGCCGTAAATTTGGCTGCCAAGAGGTCAAAGTTCAAAAGATTTTACTATTGCTGTATCTAGCAGTCAAACTTTTATTTGATTTGAGCCCCCAAAAATATATGTTAAAGGGTCAAAATTGGGATCAAAGTTAAAAAGAATTTGACCTCTGCGGTCTCTACCAAATTACTTAGCCTATTTCCGGTCTAAACATTTGAAATTTTACATAAACGGTATTCAAAGATAGGGCAAGCTTTTTAATCGGTTTGGGTAAAAACTTTGAGCTGCCAATGGGTCAAAGTTCAAAAGGTTTGACTTTTGCAGTGTCTAGCAAACTACTCAGTCAATTTTGGGTCGAAACATTTGAAATTTATACATAACGGGCATTCCGACATGTGGCAAACATTTTAATCAGTTTTGGAGCGAAAATTTACTTCCAAAATCCAAAAGGTCAAAGTTGAAAAAGTTCACCTTTGCAGATTCTTCCAAATTCTTCCGCCAATTTTGGGACTAAACACTTGAAATTTTAGATGTACGTAACTGGACATGGGTAAAACTTTTTATTTTGATTTGAGACCAGTATAATGTTTAAGGGGTCAAAATTGGGGTCAAAGGTTAAAAAAGAATTACCTCTGCGGTCTCTACGAAATTACTTAGACAAATTTTGATCTAAACATTTGAAATCTTACATAAAGTGTATTCACACATAGTACAGAACATAAGACCCGAGCAAAGCAAGGCTAAACTGCTAGTATATATAGAAAGTTGTTAGTGTTTATTATAACCTTTTTATGCAAATATTATGCAAGTATAATTCATGTAGAATATCTGCATGAATATAATTACATATCATCGTGAACTAAAGATGATCATCCCATAAGAAAATCGAAAAAACTAATAGGAAATTAATTAAAACGAATGTTTAAAAGAATATGCTAATTATTTGGATCTTTTGCGCATGAATGCAGTTCAACGACCCATATATAAAAAGTTTTATTTTCTTTTGAAATATATATATATATATATATATATATATATATATATAAAGGTTTTTAATATGAATATCAATACACACACACACACACACACACACATACACACACACACACACACACATATATATATATATATATATATGAAATGTTTATGAAATAAGATTAGTTTAAATAATTTAAAAAAGAAACAAGTTTTAGTACTGTTTTTGTGATGCTCATAAATAGCTTTGTGTACACATTTTATGAGATATTAATTTACATGAAATGGGAAAACTTAATCGCTGCATGAATCCATAAATCTATTAAATATTTCTATTTGCAGGTTGCATATTATAACAGCCATAATCTATTGAAGAAATAGGAAATGTTTTGCTTCCTGACACTATTATGCAGGAAACCTACTCGACAAAAATATGTGCCATTTTCTGTAGATGCTTCTTCAAGGCGTATGAATTTTGAAAAAATAAACGACTCGTTAAATCTATTATATTAAATATAAATTAATGTTTCTTCAAGGCTTTTTCCCTATATACTTTAACAAAACAAAATATGTAGCCATAATTTTTACTAACTGAACTCATGATCTATCATTCTTTAGCAGTTTATGTATTTCTATTGCCCTTCACCATTTCTTAGCAGTCTGTATTTCTATTGCCTTTCATCATTTCTTAACAGTCTATGTATTTCTTTAGCCCTTCATAAGTTCTTAGCAGTTTATGTATCTCTATTGCCCTTCATCATTTCTTAATAGTCTATGTATTTCTTTAGCCCTTCATAATTTCTTAGCAGTATATGTATTTCTATTGCCCTTCATCATTTCTTAACAGTCTATGTATTTCTTAAGCCCTCCCATCATTTCTTAGCAATCTATGTATTTCTTTAGCCCCCTTATGATTTCTTAGCAGTCTATGTATTTCTATTGCCCTTCATCATTTCTTAGCAGTCTATGTATTTCTTTAGCTCTTCATAATTTCTTAGCAGTCTGTGTCTTTCTATTGCCCTTCATTTAAAGCAGTTTATGTATTTCAATCCCTTCATCATTTCTTAGCAGTCTATGTATTTCTATTGCCCTTCATCATTTCTGAGCAGTCTATGTATTACTATAGCCATTCATTATTTCTTAGCAGTCTATGTATTTCTATTGCCCTTCATCATTTCTTAGTAGTCTATGTATTTCTTTAGCCCTTCATCATTTCTTAACAGTCTATGTATTTCTATTTCCCTTCATTTTTTTTAGCAGTCTATGTATTTCTTTAGCCCTTCATAATTTCTTAGCAGTCTATGTATTTCTATTGCCCTTCATCATTTCTTAACAGTCTATGTATTTCTTTAGCCCTCCCATCATTTCTTAGCAATCTATGTATTTCTTTAGCCCCCTTATCATTTCTTAGCAGTCTATGTATTTCCATTGCCCTTCATTATTTCTTAACAGTCTATATATTACTTTAGCCCTTCATCATTTCTTAGCAGTCTATTTATTTCTATTGCCCTTCATCATTTCTTACCAATCTATGTATTTCTTTAGCCCCTTATCATTTCTTAGCAGTCTATGTATTTTTATTGCCCTTCATCATTTCTTAGCAGTCTATGTATTACTTTAGCCCTTCATCATTTCTTAGCAGTCTATGTATTTTTATTGCCCTTCATCATTTATTAGCAGTCTATGTATTTCTATTGCCCTTCATCATTTCTTAGCAGTCCATGTATTTCTATTGCCCTTCATTTTTAGCAGTCTATGTATTTCTATTGCCCTTCATCATTTCTTAGCAGTCCATGTATTTCTATTGCCCTTCATTTTTAGCAGTCTATGTATTTCTATTGCCCTTCATCATTTCTTAGCAGTCCATGTATTTCTATTGCCCTTCATTTTTAGCAGTCTATGTATTTCTTTAGCCCTGCATCATTTCTTAGCAGTCTATGCATTTCTATTGCCCTTCCTCATTTCTTAGCAATCTATGTATTACTATAGCCATTCATTATTTCTTAGCAGTCTATGTATTTCTATTGCCATTCATCATTTCTTAACAGTCTATGTATTTCTTTAGCCCTTCATCATTTCTTAACAGTCTATGTATTTCTATTTCCCTTCATTTTTTTAGCAGTCTATGTATTTCTTTAGCCCTTCATAATTTCTTAGCAGTCTATGTAATTCTATTGCCCTTCATCATTTCTTAACAGTCTATGTATTTCTTTAGCCCTCCCATCATTTCTTAGCAATCTATGTATTTCTTTAGCCCCCTTATGATTTCTTAGCAGTCTCTGTATTTCTATTGCCCTTCATCATTTCTTAACAGTCTATATATTACTTTAGCCCTTCATCATTTCTTAGCAGTCTATTTATTTCTATTGCCCTTCATCATTTCTTACCAATCTATGTATTTCTTTAGCCCCTTATCATTTCTTAGCAGTCTATGTATTTTTATTGCCCTTCATCATTTCTTAGCAGTCTATGTATTACTTTAGCCCTTCATCATTTCTTAGCAGTCTATGTATTTTTATTGCCCTTCATCATTTATTAGCAGTCTATGTGTTTCTATTGCTCTTCATCATTTCTTAGCAGTCCATGTATTTCTATTGCCCTTCATTTTTAGCAGTCTATGTATTTCTTTAGCCCTGCATCATTTCTTAGCAGTCTATGCATTTCTATTGCCCTTCATCATTTCTTAGCAATCTATGTATTACTATAGCCCTTCATCATTTCTTAGCAGTCTATGTATTTCTATTGCCCTTCATCATTTCTTAACAGTCTATATATTACTTTAGCCCTTCATCATTTCTTAGCTGTCTATGTATTTCTATTGCCCTTCATCATTTCTTAGCAGTCTATGTATTTCTATTACCATTCATCATTTCTTAGCAGTCTATGTATTTCTATTGCCCTGTATTATTAGTTTTGTTTTCTCTTCATCTTTTTTTTTTTTTTGATTAACCCTACATTTCTCCAATTAAATGATTTAATATAGATTGTAAAGCAAGTGCAATTCAATGCGATAAACGTAATATTGTAGTGATGAGTGATGGACAAATTGTAAAAGAACAAATGAATCGAAATGGGTTTAGTTGAGAGGAAAAAAGACAGAATCAATCACCTCCCAACCTGTAACCCATTTTTCATGATCTTGTGCCTAATTTATTTTTTTACTTGAGAATAAATAATTCAAAGTGTAGCATCCGTTCCTGACTTTTTGGGTCTTTTGTTTTTGTTTTCCCAGGAACCCTGTCGATCAATTTTCATATATTAACTTATACCTGATTTCCTTGCCTCAGAATACTATTAAATTATTGGACCGATTTATTTTTATGTCGGGCAATATGGTGCTTGTTGTAGTTTAGGTAAACTAAAGAAATCGTTTGCTCAGCCACCTATAGTCATGCCTTTCACGACTTTATCTGGCTGTTTACTATATTGATTATTACATTAACTATTCACAAATGTATTTGTTATAAAGTATTTATTTATGTAAAATAGTCGTTAAATGCCAACACTTGGGACCAACACGTTGCATGCAGACAGTCGCAAGGAACCAAAGATAAGGAAAGAATTCAACGCACTTCTTTTTGCAGTTTAAACAACAGACATTTATTTACACATACTTCCATAATAACACCTTGTCTTCTCATACTCCAATATACTTAACAAGACTCTGCCGTGTTAAACATCTGGTACTCTGTCTTTGTCCGGCTATCTAGCCAAAGTAAGGGCCAAACCATATGACCATTTAGGCAAACAGGACACAGATTGCTCAAACATCAGATTTATCTTGAAAGGACATAATCCACTCCAAAACCGTACCTCTTTTATTTTCTTCTACTTAAGTCTCACTACCATTTAAAGATCTACTTACTATGATATCAAGTCTCACTCTCTCATCTTGTTTCGCCACTCCCGCCTCGAATCTGATTTAGATAGTGATTGCAATCCTGAAATTCTGTTTTCATTCAGAAATTTCTGAATCCAGATATTTCAAAAACCAATAAAATGTTCATATTTCCATTTTTATCCATCCATCCATCCATCCATCCATCCATCCATCCATCCATCCATCATCATCATCATCATCATCATCATCATCATCATCATCATCATCATCAGCAGCAGCAGCAGCAGCAGCAGCAGCAGCAGCAGCAGCAGCATTAGTTTAACGTTCATTTTACAATATGGCATGTGTTTGACGGCTTTTAGAAAATTGACTCGCAAACTAACTTTCTCTGACCAGGTCTTTTTTGTTTTTTATCTCTCTTTCTTTCAAGTCGAGCCCTTTTTAATGGAATTTTTCTATAGACTCAGTTATTCTAGATCTGCTAACCATTCTTTCAATGTAGTCTTACCATCGTATCTTCCACCTCTACATTTATCTCCATATTCTGTTCAGATTTAATCTTTCTCTGAGCTCACTAGATTTCAAACTTGAAATTTTCAAAAGAAGCACAGTCGCATTCCAAACGTAACATATACCCACCCCTGGCTTACATCATGTTACCATCAACATTATAATTCTGATTTCCCATATTTTGATTATTCCGAGGTGATCTTGTTACATGTAGCCTTTACTATCATCAATTACCTTACCTTTGCCGTACACATCTACAAGGACCAATTCTACCTGGTCTTTTATCAGATAGCATAGCCAGGGTAATGTATAATACTGAACCATACTTAATGACAGAAATGTTAAACAAAACCTTGGATGTATAATAAACTGATGAAATACAAATATAATGAAATAAAAATTTATAATAAAATGAAATAGTACACAATTTTTCCGAATTTTTAAGGTGAGTCTTGATAATTTGTATTATTTGGATTCTTCGAACTCCTGTTCTCATCTTGAGTATCTTGTTGAATTTGAAAATGTGCATGAAATTTCGAACGGAATCCTTTATTTAATCCATTAAATTTGCACGTTCTTGTTCTGTCATCCATAAATAGATAAAAACTTTAATTTTATATTCTTAGTATTGCCCACATTATGCCGTGGGCTCGTCTGCAAAAATTCAGTTGTAGGTGACACTCTTCTGGAGGTTGAAGGTTCAATCCTCACTGCAAGCGATACTAAGAATATAATTAGGAATTACTTAAAACTACTATCCAGTCATGGCTGGCGGAATGCGAATGTACTCCACCCCGTGGATTAAATAAACGGTTCCGTTCAAAATTTTGCGCAGATTCCCCGAATTCGACAGAAAGATTCGAGAGTTCAACAAGGTACACATAAAGAAAGCCGGAGGTTACATTCGCCAAAAATAAAATAACTCTCAATATACGAACAGTAGTCCGAAAGAATCCAAATAATACCTATCTCTTGAAAGTGTCTGTTTTTATAAAGCCTTAAATTCAATTCATTGACTAATGAAGAATTTGTATATATATTAACGAAAAAATTATTTTCGTTTTAGTAACAAACACCCACATGTCAGGACAGATTTCTTTAGTGAAGTTTTTCTATGTAAGAGAAAGAAAAAAAAACCCAACAAAAATGTATGTTTTCTTACAGTCTAAAAAATAATGTATGTAAACTATTTAGAAATCCGGAAAATCCCGCCAACCACCAATTTCAAGCTTCCTGAATAAATTCTCCTTTATTTGTATAATTTTACCGCCGATCAACTAAGAAAATCACAAACACACAAACACATGCATACATATTTAAAAATGCACTTGTGGATAAAAAAGAATAGATTTGTCGTTTAATGTTTTTGACTGACTTCCTCCACAAACTCAACATTCATGTTAACTCTATGGTATTTGTTTGTGGCCTGCTGCAAGCAACCGACACTGTTTGGCAACAGAAACCAGACAAATATTTGTTTGACATGGTTTATATTGTGAGATGCTTAGCAGAACAGCATGGGTCAAGGCGGAACTGCGTTGGAGTTTATGCAGAATATAAATTCAAACTGAGTAAAAGAATGGCAGTCTATTAAGTGAATAGAGATGAACCATTATATATATATATATATATATATATATATATATATATATATATATATATATATATATATATATATATATATTTGTTATTGTTTTTTTTTTCAAATGATAGATTCAGTTAATATTGGTTTCGCCTCGAAGCTCGATTTTTTGTTTATTTTAAAAAGTCGCCCATAATTTGTTTGGACGTATATATACCATTTTTTTATTTTATTTATTTTTATTATTTTTAAAACAGTAATCTACGTACACGCGTGTTTCGAGTTAATTAACTCTCATCAGCGTAGCTCAACTGTTTCTAGGGATCGAACTTCAGATCATGTTTCCTCAGTCCGTATATATATCAGATGTACTTTATATGTCTGGCAGTGCACTTAGATAGGTTTTGTCTTTAATAATTATAGATAATCGATAATATATATATATATATATATATATATATATATATATATATATATATATATATATATATATATACTAGCAAAAGTACCCGTCGTTGACTGGGTTCAAAAACAGCCTACAGAAAATGGACTCTGATTTATGAAAGTATGATAGGTTATGATATGAAAAGGAAGGGTTGTAAAGAGATAGCTTCGAATTTGGGGGTATCAAAACCAAAGCAAAATATGATGAAAGTAAAAATAAAATAGATAAACCCCATAATTTATTATACCATACCTGTTAACACTGAAACACTTAGCACAATATTCTGTGGATTTATATTAAAAAACCTTGTTAAACTTTGTGACATATTTCCATTCTATGGAGGTAAGGTGCAAACGAACACCCCATAATTTTATTATACCATATTTCTTCAAACTGAAACATAATTATCAAAGTATACTTACGCAGATAGATATGAAAAGTATTTATTAAAGTTTGTACCTACTTCCATTCTATTGAGGCCACGCGGGAACGCAGACCCCACAATTTTATTATACCATCCCCATTTAAGTTAAAACATACTTATCAAAGTATTATTATGTACATCTATATCAAAAACACTTGTAAACGTTTTTTTTTTTAATTTCTAATTTTTTTATTTCCATACTTTGTGGACCAGGCGCGAATGCAGACCTCACAATTTTAATGAACCACCATTCTGCCAGATCAAACATAGCCATTCCTGTGTCTCGATACATTTTCTATCATATGTAATCAGTTTTTTAAAATAGTCAACCATATAGGAGCCTATTCCTGACCAGACACACACACACACACACACACACAGACATTCAGCTTTATATTATAGATATATAGTCATCCACATATAGTACTGTTTCGCTATGCGGGTAGAGAATTAATGATGTTTTGACATCGTCCAAATGCCTAACCTTGATTTGTTGACACAAAGAGCATCACTTAATATGCTAATGGCAGTTTGCATATCACTTCCCAATATGCTAACCCAAGATAGGGAGCATTATAATCATCCACATACAGTACTGTTTCGCTGTATCACAGCTTATCAGTGCGGCTAGACAGGCAACTATCTCAGGCCAGGATCGAAACCCGATCACCCAAATGACAGTCAAGGCTTCTCATCATTACACTATTTGGCTGCTGCTGTGCGGGTATATATATATATATATATATATATATATATATATATATATATATATATATATATATATATATATATATATATATATATATATATATATATATATATAAGGAGCCTTAATTGAAAACAACAAAACGATGAAGAAACTGGCGATTTTGACTAAAGTTAAGGCTTTACACAGCCTAACATCACAAGTGCGTTTGAGAAGTTTTATCAATGCACAAGCAGAAAGGCTCGGCATAAAATCCACAGTAGGCACTTTGATATCACAGGGGCACGTTCGAAATGAATGTATCTGTTCAGAGCGCAATTGAACCATAATACTTGTTTTTTTTTAATTTTAATCTTTAATTCAATTATATAATTTTATAAAATCAACAGCAAGTTCTCTACGGTGCAATGTAGAATACAATGTATTATGGACTAAGTCACAGCATGTGCAGCTTCCTTTTTGGTGCAACACGATGGATCCTCCAACTTGATTGGAAAATTGGCGATTTCATTGATTCGATGGCAATAAAAGTGTAGAACATTCACTGATCATCATTCAATCCTGAGCAACGTCGGGTCTCCCTGTTTGTCCGGAAATAAAATTCGGCCAATGTAGTAAGGTGATTGATCACTTTAAGAATAATTAAACGTTGCTTATGATCAGAATTTTTTACTAACATTTTTTATTTTTTTTATTTTACTGTTATTCATTTCCTCTGAAGAGAAAAGTATTTATTTTCGAAACTCCGTGAAATAAAGAAAAAGCTTTCATTATATTCTCTGTGTTTGAACACTTGATGATTCAATAAATAATGTAATAAAAGATCAGGAATAACATTTCATATAACTTATTATATCATTAGATCGATAAGCAAAGAATAATAGAGAAAAACTTCTTTAGGATATAGCATTTTGAAGCTAAATGCTTCTCAGCAGAAGAGCTTTAGCTTCGAAATACCAAAAGAGATTTTTCTCTCTTATTCTGTCCTTATTGATCTGATAGTATAATAAAGTTATATGTAAGTTTTATTCCTGATTTTTTATTTAATATATTTAATTGCTCCTCTTAACATTGTTGAGCCTTCTCTATCTTAATAAGTTTACTTTATTAAAGATATATTGTTTATTAATTCATTTTGATTATATATATATATATATATATATATATATATATATATATATATGACTGTATGTCGATGACTACAAATATATATATATATATATATATATATATATATATATATGTTGCATCTGATAATAATGCTGCTTTACTGTTGAGACTAATGTCATATTTGCGGCAGTAATATCATTGAACAAACTATTTATTTAGTTTGCAGGGCTGTGGATATACATAGAATATCACAAATTGAAAAATGAGATTTGTACAGTATTCGAACCTACACTTTAGAAGAAATACCATCTAATCTGTCCACTTGACAAACGAGCTAGTATGTTTAGATAAATCCGAAATTGTACAAAGCACTGTCACACTTAAGTTTGAAATATCGTTTCATCGTAAACGCACATATTAAATAGACACATATGTTCTTGCTTTTAAAAAGTGACAAAAAACTGAAAATAATTATGCAAATTATTTTGGGCCTGAAAACACCTGCAGGTCATGAGAGGAAAACAAATTATCAATTTATTTATGTTAAAAATCAATATTTATATGAAATGATGAGAATCAACCAGGCATGTGTGTGCAGTGTGATTTTATATGGAAGAGACACCTAACCATTCAGGGTTGAAGATATGCACTACATAGAAAGAATATATAAGATGTATACAGTGAGATTTAAAGACTGGCTTAGATCTGAGAAGCTCAGAAGATCAAATCTGGGCAGTATAGGGAAAATGTAAACAGAACTAGAGATTTATTAGTTTGATCACACCAAAGCATGGTTGAAAGTGCTTGGGTTAGTAAAAGTAGAACAGTTGAGGTAGTAGGGTCAGTTTATAAGGGAAAGCCAAGCAAAAATATGGGAGGAAGTTATAAAGGATAGATATGAGAGAAAAAATGGATATATAAAAATATGGCCAGCAATAGGTTAGTTTGAAGTCGATTTTTGAAAACTGTCCAACACATACTAGCATGTACAAACGGACGTTAAACCAAATCTATATATCTATAAAACTGAAATTGTCTGTGTGTGTGTGTGTGTGTCTGTGTCTGTGTGTGTAGCAAACTACTCTCTCAATTTTCAGTCTACAGACTCGAGATTTGACATAAAGGGTATTGAGATTTTGGAAAATCTTTTTAATCCATTTTCGGCCAAAAACTTGGCTTTCAAGGGATCAAAGTTCAACGATCTGACCTTTGAAAACTCTAGCAAACTCCTCTGCCAATTTTGAATCTAAACACTTGAAATTTTAGATTTGATTACTTTGACATGGATTAAACTTTTTAATTTGATCTGAGCCCAAAACAATAAATGTTAAGGGGTCAAAATTGGGATCAAAGTTAAAAAAAAAAAAAAACTGACCTCTGCGGTCTTTACCAAATTACTCAGTCAAATTTTGGTCTAAATATTTGAAATTTTACATAAAGTGTATTCAGACATAGGGCAAGCTTTTTAAATGGTGTTTGGTCGAAAATTTGACTGCCAAGGGGTTAAAATACAAAAGATTTTACTTTTGTGGTCTCTAGCAAACTATTCAACCAATTTTTGGTCTAAACATTTGAAATTTTACATAAAGGGTATTCAGACATGCAACAAGCTTTTTAATCAGTGTTTGGGCAAAAGTTTGGCTGCCAAGAGGACAAAGTTGAAAGAGTTAACCTTTGCAGACTCTACCAAACTCATCCGCCAATTATAGGTTTAAACTCTTCAAATTTTAGATGTAGGTTACCTGGACATGAGTCAAACTTTTAATATATACATATATATTTATACATATGCACATAAAGTTATGAACAGTACACAGGGCCCGAGCAAAGCCGGGCTGAACTGCTAGTATAATAATAAAGTAATGTGTTTTTTTTGTACATATATCCATTCTGTTCACGTTATGATCTATCAACCATTTTTTTAGATTATTACATTCCAAAACAATATCCATTGTAAACGATTTGTTGAACACAAGTCACAATTTTACCTGTTTTTTTTGTTTCATTTTACTCCCATCGAAGTTCTCAAAAATCAAGGGATCCCTTCCTAGACATTAACACTTGGTTCCTATGTAAGATACGTAGATATTCGAATATTGCATTAAAATTATCCTTTATCTCTTAAACACTGACTTAGTGAGGAAGCTGAGAGCATAATTTTTCTTTCAAATGACCAGTTAAACATGTTAGAATATTTTTGTGTGTTTGGTCTATTGGTCTTACTAGATTCTACGACTAGAATTCATCTAGTCTGGTGGAGTATCCAGCTCTGTGCTGTTATTTGAGGTAACACCACTTAAAGAAGGTGCACCATTTCTCGTAAAAGCCAGTGCTGGATAGCCATTCTGAAGAGATCGAATACCATGTGATTTTGAATATTTGATCAGGGTTTACTTGTAAGGAAGAGTATCGTTATGAAAGGTTGTTCTGACAAACTCCTGTACAGAGAGAGCATAGATAATCCAGGACAATGTCTAGCAGGCATCCAAGTTCTTCCCAATAGGCATTCAAGTTCTCTCTTATATATGGGAGAAATTGTGAGTTTTTACTTTTCCCAATTGAACTGAGAATAAATGGAATAGTGGATGGTAAGAAATATTATTTCACGAAAAGCAAACATTATTTTGAAGCTTTGATAAAGAAAATAAATAAACCTTTAATAAAGACATATTGTTTCTTTAATAAGGAAAATAAATAAAGCTTTAATAAAGACATATTGTTTCTTTAATAAAAAAGTAAATAAAACTTTCATAAAGAAATATTATTTCTTAAATAAAGAAAATAAATAAAGCGTTAATAAAGACATATTGTTTCTTTAATAAGGAAAATGAATAAAGCTTTAATTAACAAATATTTCTTTACTAAAAAAGTAAATAAAACTTTCATAAAGAAATATTAGTTCTTAAATAAAGAAAATAAATAAAGCTTTAATAAAAGAAATATTATTTCTTTAATTAAGAAAATAATAAAGCTTCAATAAACAAATATTATTTCAGGGAAAGCCAACGCCATTTCGAAGTTTCAATAAAGAAAATAAATAAAGCTTAAGGGTCTTAAAAAAATAAATTAAGTGGATCTTGTTGATTGGTGTCTAATGATTATGGATCAAATTCAATCTAAATCAGCAATATTTTAATTTTCAAATTAGGCGGTTTATTATGCCCCCTAAGATCCATTTAAAATACCCCAAACGAACTAAAATTTGGGAAATATCTATTAATTGATGTCTAATGGCTATTATTAAAATTTCACGACGGCCTTCCACCTATTTTCACCCATTTGCATAAAAATTAAATTAAACTATAGTTCACATTACGACTCCTTAAGCATAGAAGTTGTGTTTCCAAATAGATAATGATCAGTTAATCAGTTTACGAATGAATACCGTGCATACAAAACATATAAACATTTATACATACCTAACTTCCTATAAATAGAGAAAAAAGTAAATAATGATCAAAAAATGAATTATGATGGAATTGTGGAGAACTTTTTCAAAAACTATTTAACATACTCTTTGATCTCTATATTAATATTTTAATATATATAATAACACTAGCAGAGGGAGACCCGACGTTGCTCGGGATTGAATGATGATAAACAAATGTTTCACACTCCCATATTTTTATTGTCATCAAAATCGGTAAAATCGCCATTTTTTAATCAAATCGATTGATTGCCTGCACTAGTTGGTGACCCATCGCAGTGCACCAGAAGAAAACTTCACATGCCTCCCTGCAGTGACTTAGTCCACAATACAGTGTAGTCTACATTGCACTGTAGAGAACCTACTGTTGATTTTATGAAATTATTTTTATATATAACAGTTTGAATTAAAGTTTAAAATGCAAAAGTCAAGTATCATAGATCAATTGTACTCAATAATAAACATTCATTTTGAAGGCACCCCTGTCATATCAAAGAACCTACTGTTGATTTTATATGCCTGGCCTTTCTGCTTGTGCAGTGATAATGGTTTGAATTTAAGTTTGAAATAAAAATGTCAAGTATCATCGTTCTGTTGTGCTTTAAACAGAAACATTAATTTCAAACACACCCCTGTCATATCAAAGAACATACCCTACAGTTGATATAATATGTCGGACCTTTCTACTTGTGTGGTAATAAAACTTCTAAAATTCACTTGTCATGTGAAGCTGAATAAGGTGTTAACTTTGGTTAAAATCGCCGGCCCCTTCTTTTATCAGATTTTTTCGATTATAGATTATCGATACTTATCGAATACATTCCGATACAAAACCTATCTAAGAACACTGGTAGATACATAAAGCACATTTGTGTGAAATTAAAAAAAAAATCGGCCCAACCGTTTCGGAGTCCATAGGGAACGAACTCGCACACACATACACGCACACATGCACACAGATCAAGTTTCTTTTATATAATATATAGATAGATATATAGATAGAAAGATAGATAGATAAACAAAATAGTAGATGTATGTGTATGTGTGTGTGAGCTTAACCGATTCACTCTTGAACTACTGGCACATAACATTGAAATTAACAGGAAATAGTAATCATACACCAAGGATAATTTATAATGAGTAAAATGTTTATTCGATGGATGAATAACGCATACAGAAATATGCCAACAAGTTGAAATGAACATTTTACATTTCAAAGATAGGTCGATACAAGATGACTTTCCATTAGTTTTTGGTGAGTGATACTCAGTACGACTTCTCAAGTAGCAATATTCCAGTGTAACTGCTGTCAACTGCTTGACTCAGTTACTTAAAAGTAAATAACTTATTGTTACTTGGACAGCAATTCCTGACTTAAAAGCTTTGAGTTGATTTTTTCTTTCCATTTCCAAACTCAATCATGTTCTGGAAAGTCCAAGAGAAAAAAACAAACACTTTTCCTATGCTTAGGTATCAAACTGACCAGATTCGAAAAGGATTAATATACCGTAAAAAAGGTATTAATATAAAGGATTAATATACCGTAAAACAAAACAATGAAATCAAACACCATGAATAAATATTTGGAGATATGAAGAACTTGAAACATGAAAAGATTTTACCAGAATTACTGAATTCGACATCAAATAACTCGAAAAGAGTTGATAAGCCGTGAAACGAAACAATTAAACAACAATTAATATTTTTATCAATAAATCTGTCTTTTAACTACTACTGCAAATTGTGAATAACTGATCATATTTCAGTCACATCTTATACCGGACCTAACAAGCAGTCCAGGGCCAACCACAACGTCATTTCTATGCTTAAGTTCTATCTATCATGATGAACCCATAGATCAAGACCTACACATCTATTTTTATTACTTTGATTCTTCAGGCTAGTGTTCTCATCTTGAGCGTTATTTTTACAACGTTTTGGTCTATGTAATCCGCGACGTACGACATATTATATGTCTATCTCGGAAATATTTCTGTTGAACTCAAGAATCTGCACAGAATTTCGAATGAAATCATTTATTTAATCCATGGGGAGGGAGATGTTCTCGTTCTGTCAGCCATGACTGGATAAAAGTCCTGAGTAATTCGCAATTTTATTTCCAATGTTGTTCCCACTTAGGATTAAACCTTCAACCTCCAGAAGAGTGTAACTTACAATAAGAATTTTACCAAGTACTCTATCCAGTACGTCATGTATACTTGCAGACATGCTATCCTGATAACTTAAATAAAGCGCTCTGTTCGAAATTCTGTGCAGGATTCTTGCGTTTGACAGAAAGATTTCCTGAGTTAGACAAGATACACCTGAAGAATGTCGGAGGTTACATCGATCGAAACGTTGTGAGAATAATACTGAAACTGGGAACAGTAGTCTAAAGATTCCAAATAATATGAATAATTAATCCTCATTAATTAATAACCTTCTTAGTAACACACAATATGGTTTCCGTTCTGCTAGATCTACAGCAGATATGCTTACAGTTATATCTTATAGGATTAGCGAATCTCTCGATGGAGGCTTCCTTTCTAATGCAATTGCTCTTGGCATATCAAAGGCCTTTGATAGGGTATGACATAAAGGTTTACTTCACAAGATCTCCAGCTACGGTATAGCTGGAAATGTCTTCCCAATTATTAAATTATTTTTCTCTGATAGGTTCATAAGACCACTAGGTCGATGGGCAGAAATCAGAAGCTCACAGTATTAATGCTGGAGTCCCTCATGTATCCATCCTGGGCCCAACTCTCTTTCTGATCTACAGTAATGATCTTCCAAATAACATCCTTACATCATTCGCAGACATTTATGCTGATGACACTACCATCTATAGTAGCACATCAAAGACCATAAACAACCAAATTCTCCCTGATTCTCTCTCCTCTGATCTTGAGCATGTGGTACAATGGGGGAAGAGGTGGCTGGTTTCTTTTAATGCATCTAAAACCAAGCTTCTATCTCTACATCATCAACGCTCTGATCCCCCATCTGGCATCAATTGAAATGAAACGAGCCTGTCTCTGCTTTATCATTATTTTCATCGCAAGTGCTCGCCTGAGTTCCAATGTATAATCCCTCCTCGCCAAACTGTCATGATAAACACTTGTCTAGCTGAAAACACTATCAATACTTTCCCCCACTCTTTATCTGTGCCTAAATCTAAACGTAGATTCCATGAACAAAGTTTCTTTCTTAGAACTGCACGTCTGTGGAACTGTTTTCCGTTTGCCTGCTTTCTAGCTGACTGCAATATGTTTGTCTTCAAGTCCAACGTAAGCAAGTTCTTGATGAGCCGTTCCACTTAAGTTAACAAATTTACTGAATTTCCATGACTAACGATTGCTATATTGTCTAATTGACTACTGTATACTCTTTAACTCTTATCCGTAAGTGGCCTCTGGCCCTTGATAAGTGGTTATGCCTATCTAAAAAAACTCTAAAACAATCAGAAACTTAATACACAGGGTTTAAATCCAAATTCCTACGCCTGTTTTTCTTGCTACCATACGATTTTTTGTAACACATAGCTGATTCCATAGTCTGTGACGATATCCATTAAGCCAATCTCACACCCACTATATTGCATTTGTGAAGGAATAATTGGTAAGACATTGTTTCAAGCCAAAACTGTTTAGCATAGTTTTTTATTAATAACAACTACACGTAGTCATGTTTATGATGGTAGCATTCACTTTGAGGTTGCTCACCATTCCATGGCCCAAGGGAAGCCTATACCTTTTACAACCCAACTCAGCCGTTAACTGCTTACATGTAAATACTTATACTAATTTATGTATACCATGGCCCATTAACCTTACCAGCTCAGTGGGGAAAAATACTTTTTGAATGAGGCAGCGGATAACTAAAAAGAGTTATATTTATTACTTTACTTAATTTAATATGACATCGAATCAAGTGAGGTGAAAGAATTCATATACTAATATAATATAGCTTGTGTGTCTGTTTACAAAAATGGTGTTTTTTTCTCCTAACATTGATAATATTCCATTATGACGTGTGACAATTGTATATTTTAAATTAATTTGAATATGTTACCTTCTAATTTTATTATATATTATTTTTTATTTTTTTAGAATCCTTTGCGATGAGGCTTCATAATTTGTGTATACATTCCTTTGCAAGATATATATATATATATATATATATATATATATATATATATATATATATATATATAACTGTGTTTCTCACTTTATTGCAGATGATAATTTTGTTAATAACTTCAATAATATTAATTATACAAAATTGAAATCTTGCACACCAATAGAATACTCATAAGAAAGTAAGCTCCCAAAATATTTTTCAAATCAATATGATATTTCAAAAGTTATAGGCATTTATGTTTTTTTTTTTGCTGTCATTTTCATTGCTTCTTGCTTTTTTGCAAGGTTGTGAAAATACCCCAAAAAGGACGTTTGACTGCTACTAAAAAGCACAGGATTGTAACAGGCCTTGCAGAAGGACTGACACTTCTAGATTAAGCCAAGGCACTGGGCAGGGATAAGAGAATCTTGGTTTCTTTTGTGGAGAAGCCCAACGCCACACCACGGAAAGATAAGGGCACAAGAAGAAGCATTTCCCCTCATGATATGTGAAAAATATGAAGGCAGGTCAATAGGGAACCAAATGGTACCAGCGTCTCTTTTTTTTGCCAAAGCTAGCATTCGTCCAACGTCCCAAAAGTCGAATTAAATGGCCAGGAAGTGAAGCCCATTTTCAGACCTCGCTTGAACTAAACTCATAAGAAAAAGTATTGCATGGACAGAAAAATACATGACAAGAGACTTCTATCAGGTTCTGTTCACAGATGAAACTAGAGCTACACTTGATGGTCCATATGGATGAGCTAAAGTTTGGAGTCCTACCAGAGTTGCTATTCCACATCGTCTTCATCGCCAATAAGGAGGCAGGGGAGTTATGTTTTAGGCGAGTATCATAGGTGATATATTATTAGGTTTTTTTTTTGAGTGCCTGAAGGTGAGAAACTCACAAACCAAGCATACATACAGGTTTTTAGATGAGGATTTGTCTCCTTGGTTGTACGACCTGCCTTTATTCGTCGACGTCAGCTGATTTTTATACATGATATTGCTTCATTTCATGCAGTAAAGACTACGACTTTCTTCCTTGTATCTCTGAGGACCAAGGGCGAAACTCTCACGAATTGGCCGCTTTGTTCCCAATTGAGCAGCTCTGGTCAATTTTGAAGAGGGAGGTTTATGAAGGAGGACAACAATTTACATCAAAAGATGCCCTTCGGAATAAAATTGTTGAAGTTTCAAGTACCGTAACACCTTCTCAAATCAACAGATTGACTTCATCTGTTGATAGCAAACTGCTTAAGCTAATGACAAGGAATGGAAGGAATAGGAGTTATATTGATAAATGATTTGGTTTTGTGTTACATATCTGGTGAATTCTTTCTTACGTTTCATTCGTATTGTTATGATTTAATTCATTGAATTAAATACGTTTGATAAGCAAAATTATTGTGTTATTACTTTTAAACTGTATTTTTACAAACCTGCAATAAAGCAAGAAACAGTGAAAATGTCAGCAAAAACATAAATGCCTATAACTTTTGAAATATCATATTGATTTGAAAAATGTTTTGGTAGCTTACTTTCTTAGGAGTATTCTATTGGTGTGCAAGATTTCAATTTTGTGTAATTAATATTATTGAAGTTATTAACAAAATTATGATCTGCAATAAAGCGAGAAACACAGTTTATATATATATATATATATATATATATATATATATATATATATATATATATATATATATATATATATATATATATATATATATATATATATATAGGTGGCACAGTGGATAGAGGGGATGAGTTTTTACGGTTCCAGGTGAGCATTGTCTGAAGATAGTGGTTTCAATCCTACCCAAGCAGGTCAGAGGATTAGTTGGCCAAAACGTGCTGAGACAACAACAACTATGAAATGCAGTAATTCATGGGGACGCAGTTAAAAGACTCTGCATCCCTAGACTCTTGTGGTTAATAATCTGAAGAAGTCACAGGATTAGTTAGCTGAAACCTGGTGAAACAACAACAGCGACTATGAAGCTGAGGAAACCAGTTCGCAAAAGAATACAGAAATTCTAATTTTATATTAATAAAAGAGATTCTGTTGTGCTATCTTACGAACTATATATAGCAGAAAAAGTAGTTTGATCATTTAAACCGACTTAAAACCAATCACCAATTGTAAACAATGGGAATATCAGTCATAAATCTATTATTGTACTAAATGTGAATTAGTCAACGTTTGTTTCCGTAAAGCACAGTCTAATTTAAAACTAATATCTAGGTCAAGATCATAGAGCAATGTCACACTTTTGGTCACAACTTTGGTTCTGTTCATTATAGAGACTGTAATTTTTGCACATATTATAGCCATTGAAGTCCCGACATTTAATTTTTACTTTTAGATGTAAATTTTGACATGATTTCAATTTTTGCTTTTTTTTAAATTTTATTTTTTTAGATCTAATGCTGGATTGGTGGGTCACAATTATGTTAGTACTTACATAAACATTATATATCATTCTTAACAACACTTTTATCCATTGCGCCACGGGTTCATGTTGCACAATGAATAAAGGTACTTAATAACAATCAGTTCTACCTATGCGACGAAGGACATCAACTCCCCATATTTCCTCCTATAACACAGAACAAGCTAGGTAACACATTTATCCGTGCATGAGGCCACCAAGCTAATCAAGAACCTAGATTCCAGTAAAGCAACTGGCCCTGATGGCATCCCAATTATAGTGTTAAAAAAGCTTCAACCAGAACTTGCTCCCACACTTACAAAACTATTTAAGCGCTGCCTTAAGGAGAAGTGCTTTCCGACTCCCTGGAAGACCTCATCAGTTTGCCCTGTATTTAAGAACTCAGGTGATAAGTCATCTCCCTCTCAGTACAGATCAATAAGTCTCCTGTGTGTTATGAGTAAGTTGCTGGAATCCATATTAAATAGTGAAATAGTCAACCACCTCAGCAGGAACAACCTTCTTAGTGACACACAATATGGTTTCCGCTCTGCAAGATCTACCACAGATGTGCTGACGGTTATATCCTACAGGATTAGTGAATCTCTTGACAAAGGCTTCCTTTCTAGGGCAATTGCTCTTGACATATCAAAGGCCTTTGACAAGGTATGGCATAAGGGTCTACTTCACAAGATTTCCAGCTGCGGTATAACAGGAAATGTTTTCTCAATCATTAAATCATTTCTCTCCGATAGGCTCATATGAGTAGTGGTAGATGGACTAAAATCGGAGGCCTGCAGTATAAATGCTGGAGTCCCTCAGGGGTCAATCCTGAGCCCAACTCTCTTCCTGATCTACATCAATTACCACCCTAAACACATACTTAAATCATTCGTTGACATCTATGCTGATGACACGACCATTTACGGCAACACATCAAAGGCTGTAAATGACAAAGTTCTCTCTGATTTTCTGATCTCGAGCGCATGGTTCAGTGGGGGAAGACATGGCTGGTTACCTTTAATGCATCCAAAACCAAACTCCTATCCTTACATCATCAACGCTCTGATCCCCATCTGGCATCAATTGTGATGGATGACTTTCGTCTGGGTGAGGCCCCGTGTTTTGACAAGCTTCTGGGTTTGACCTTTACTCCTGATCTGAAATGGAACACGTACATCAAGTCTGTTGCCAAGGTCGCTGGAAAGATGGTGGGATCCTTCTACCGCTCCAGAAGATATCTCACTACTGATGCAATTCTCTATCTATATAAAAGCCAAGTACGTCCAAGGATGGAATACTGTTGCCATATCTGGGCAGGAGCTGCTAAAAACAGTCTATCCTGCCTTGACAGACATATATATATATATATATATATATATATATATATATATATGGTTTCCTTCAGTCTTGATAGACTATTGATACCCACTGTAAGGGTGCCTGCACGTGAAGTTTTTGTGGCAAGAGTTGTGCAATCTCCGACCGCACCCCTCCTGAGTCGATATTGTTGAATACCAGTGGCAAGTGGAGGTTCAGGACGACTGGAGACAATGGCGAGATAAGCGTAAAGCACATACAGCGCCTAGACTTCCCTAATGGTCACCCATCTTGTACTGGCCAGGCTAAACGTTGCTTAACTTCGGTGATTTGACAAGAACCGGTGTGTCAACGTGATTGTGCCACACACACACACACACACACACACACACACACACACATATATATATATACGCATATATATGCATACATATATACATATATATACATATACATATATTTATATAAAATGGGTTAAGAAATTCCAACGAAAGAAAGATGCCTATTTAAATAAGGGAGTAGTCACCAACAATGTGTATTTTTAACATTATTTTATTATTCCGTATATATACATATATACATATATATGCATATATATATATACACATATATATGCATACATATACATATATATACATACATACATATATATATATATACATATATATACATATATATACACACATATATACATATATATATATATATATATAAACGCGCGTGGCTAAGGAAGAATGAGGGTGAGAGTTGTATGTTTTGGTTTCGATTCTAGCTGATGGCACGCAAGTCATATATATATATATATATACATATATATATATATATATATATATATATATATGTTTGTTTAAGTTTTGATTGCACTACTACTAGGTTCAATATAATATTGGATAGATAATTGTCTCTATAATAACAAAATGTGTAATCTGCATGAATTAAGATATATTTAAACATGAATTATGACTGCTAGTATAACTTTAGAGTATTGTTTATTCTGCTACATAAATATTTCTGTTCCGTTATTTCTAAACGTCAGCCCTTAATCCTTGCGTAGTCTAAGTATAACCTTGATATCGTAAATATAATACGTTTATATTTATTTTTAGCACATGAGCGATAAACAGGAGCGTCTGCATCTTTCCAAATGTAATCGCGGTGTGAGTAGAGAATATAAAAGGAGAGGTAATCAAGCATGTTTTGTAGACTGTATACCAGATGGGCACAATGCCAGAGTTATTGGATGGTTGAAGAAGAAATGTAATGAGAGAGAGAGAGAGAGAGAGAGGGAGAGAGAGAGAGAGAGAGAGAGAGAGAGAGAGAGAGAGAGACAGAGACAGAGACAGAGAGAGACAGAGAGGGGCGAGAATGATAGTGACAGAGGATTGTAATAAAAGTAATTTAAAAAAATAGCGAAGGAATGATGAAGAGAAAAACATGTTTGAATATTAAGTGAAAGAGAAACTAGTAAAAAAGAAAACTGTGGATATGAAAGGAAAAAGTGACGTGAAAACAAAATGGTAAATAAAGAAACGAGAGGGATATATATATATATAAAAAAAAAAGAATAAATGAAAATGGCGGATGAACAAGGAAAGACATAACCGTGGCGACCGAGGGAAGAAGGCCACTGAACTAAAAATCACGTCACACATGACGTAGGCAAAAAGAAGCTCTTTAGCATCATAATATTTTTTTCTATTTCCGTGTGGCTCAAAATTTGTATGAGCAATATCGCTTGAAGATATCTCTAATTACTTGTAACTGGCTGACCGAAACATGCTCATGAATGTCTAGCGACATATAAATGCTTATGTAAAACAAATAAAAATGATATATTTCCCTATTTCCATATTGCGCACTTTTGTATGAACCTCGTCAAAACTTTATTGAAAATATTAACCTGGAATATATATATATATATATATATATATATATATATATGTGTGTGTGTGTGTGTGTGTGTGTGTGTGTGTGTGTGTGTGTGTGTGTGTGTGTGTAATAAACAGATAAATTGTTTTAGAACACACTTTAGATGTGAAAAATAATTGTATTTTCTTTGGGTTTTTTCTAATCAATTTCGAAAATATAGAATAAACAAAACAAAACAAAAAAAAAATTAAAAGGTTCTATGTACACTACAAACTAATGCGACCTCGATAACACATCAGGATGGTAGACTTTTTGCTTTTACTTCCGAAGAAATAAAAGACCAACAAAACTTAAGAACACTTTCTCTGATGAGAGATTTTTCAACCCGAAATTAATTAGAAAAAAAAGAAGATAATACAATACTTTTATCGGATCTAAAAAGGTGCTTTAAAACAGTTTATATGCGTATTCTATATTTTCCACTACGCTTAAATATATTTTAAGTTGTGCAGATTTCGTATATATAGAGTCGTGATTTCAAAAGTTACAAAAACATTACTTGAGTGCCATCCGAAAGCAAAACTGCCATTCAAAGTTGGTGACGTTACCACTATACCAACGTGACACGGATATGAACTGATTAAAAATAAAAAATAAAAAATAAACAAAGACGAATGTACAAAATGTATAACAATTTTTAAAAATTTTGACTCATTTTAACCCCCCCCCCAAAAAAAAAAACTATTTAACCGGCTATAGACCCATGAAAAACTGTCAATAAAAAAATCCAATCATTTGAGGCTGCTAGCGCCACCCTGCGACTTTTAGTTTCGGAGGAGATAGAGTTTGGAAATATGGAAACGGACAGACGGGCATATAGCCTTTTATATATTAGATTTCAAGATGCTTTTACTTGCCGACATTTTTTTTGGGGTCCTTGCTAATAAGCCAGACATGACTTCTGTTGCAAGAGTTCGAGTCTCTTGACTGGCGTTATTCGTGACACCCTGCACTGATGATTCCTGAAAGGATGAAACACTAGCGTCTGTAGGTATTTAATAATTATTATAGTAAATAATTATGTCAGCCCCTTTAAGAAACTTGTTTCTTATCGTTGAGCACTTTCAGTTGTAATAAAGTCGGTCAACTTAGCTTATTTGCACATATCGTCATATAATGATTACTCTGACTGACGTTAAAAGGATTTAATAAGAATAAATGTTTAAATTTCAACTGTATCTCTCGCGGTTGACGGTAGCCAAATGCTTCACGTAAGAAGCCGATTAAAAGTCGGCATTATACAAACGTAAAGGTAAAAAGGTAAAGGTAAAAAGAAACAAATCGACTTAAAAAAAAATCCGATTAGAAATATAAAAATATTTAAAAGCATGTTTTTACAAACCTTAGAATCTAAAAAAAAAAAAATTGAAATTAAAAAAATGTTTTCAAAATTTAGAAACACTTACTATACGGTTCTAATACCAAAAATTAAATATAAATAAAGTAGGACAAGTTAAGTAAGGAAGAAATACGAGAAGAGTAAGAAAAGGAAACAAAGAAGAAAAAAAGAAATTTTAATTTCTTAAAGTCGGTTTTATTTTTTTGACCTTTATATTTGTATAATGCTCGCTTTTCTCTTCTTCTAGCGAGAAGCATTTGGCTTTGAAATGCCATGGCCTAAAGAGATTTCTCGTCTATTGCTCTTTCTGTGGCCCTTATTGACGTGATAATGTAATAAAGTTTCTAATCAACTTTACTCTTTAACTTTTTATCTCATTCTTTTGTTTGCTCCTCTTAACAGGGTAGAGCTTTTTTTGCAGATGTCTCTATCTTATTATTGAAAATTTATTTTTCAGCTAAATCTTATTACTATATCTACTAATCTATCTATCTATCTATCTATCTATATATATATATATATATATATATATATATGTTGATGGATAGATAGATGTTGTTTATTTGTTTTTGTTAGCGATCATTTTTGAATGAATTCAATTATTTATACAAAAGTGGATTTTTACCTAAATGGTAGTTGGAAATAATTTTCCCTTTGACCAACTTGGTACCTCCAAATGAAGAGCGGCATATGTATTGTTTTTAAAATATAATTATCCACTGACACGTGTTTCGTCGTCTACGACTAATCAGAATGGCTGAATCTACCGAGATTCGAAACTGGACCCAATGATAAGAAACCTAAATCTTTTCCATTGGGATATCTCGCTTATATATATATATATATATATATATATATATATATATATATATATATGAGTCAAAGTTCAAAAGATTTGACCTTTGTAGTCTCTAGCAAATTATTCAGCCAATTTTGGGTCTAAACATTTGAAATTTTACATAAAGAGTATTCGGACATGCAGCAAGCTTTTTAATCAGTTTTTGGGCGAAAATACGGCTGCCAAGAGGTCAAAGTTGAAAGAGTGACCTTCAACAGGTGGGCAGTTCTGGGAAAGAAACTTTGTTCATGGAATCTGCATTTACATTTATGCACACATAGAGAGTGAGGAAAATCATATATAATGGTTTTAGCTAGTCGAGTTTTTTTTTTGTGAAAGTTTGGCAAGGGAGGACCATAGATTAGAGTTCAGACGAGCACCTTCTATGAAAATAGTATAGAGCAGAGACAAGCTAGTGACGTCTCTTCTGTGGGAAATATGTTGCAAGGAAGAGAAAAGGGCATCACCTACTAAGTTTCGAAGCTGGTTTTGAACTCTATCAAGGCAGGATAGGGCGTACTGAGCAACTCCTGCCCAGATGTGGCAACAGTACTCCATTGTAGATCATACTTGGCTCTTATACAGACAGAGGATCGTATCGGTAGTGAGATACTTACTGGAGCGGTAGAGTGATCCAACCATCTTTCCAGCGATCTTGGCAACAGATTTGATGTATATGTTCCATTTCAGATCAGGAGTGAAAGTCAATTTCAGAAGCTTGTCAAGATACGGGACTTCCAAGACTAGAGGCATTCATTTCAATTGGGACGTAGTGGGGATCAGACCGATTATGATGAAAGTAGAGAAACTTGGTTTGTGACGCATTAAAATTAATCAACCACCTTTTTCCCCATTTCACCACGTTCTCAAGATCAGATGAGAGAGAATCAGAAAGATCTTGGTCAATGCTGGCCTTTGAAGTGTCGCCATATATTGTCGTGTTGTCTGCATACATGTCTACGAATGACCTAAGAATGTGATTTGGGAGATCATTGATGAAGATAAAGAACAGGGTTAAACACAGGATAGAATTATATATATATATATATATATATATATATATATATATATATATATATATATGCACTATATATATTTAAATAAAAACAACATATATGTGCACTATATATATATATATATATATATATATATATATATATATATACACTATAGTATGGCATAATCACGTTGACAGACCAATTCCCATTAGATTACCAAGGTTAAGCAATGTTGAACTTGGTCAGTACTGAAACGGGTGAACATTTGGGAATTCCAGGTGCTTTATGTACTCTCAGCTTATCTCAACATTGTTTTCAATCGTCCTTGACTTCTCCTTTCTACTGGACATAAGCAGTGCTGATTTAGGAGGTGTGCTTAGAGATTGCGCAACCCTTGCCTCATAATTACATCATGACCAGCTACTCTTACACAGGGTATCCATTGCGATGATCTATCTATCTATCTATCTATCTATCTATCTATATATATATATATATATATATATATATATATATATATATATATACATATATATATATACTAGCTGTACCCGGCCACGCGTTGCTGTGGTTCAGTTTGTTAAAATGGAACACATTCCTCAAGAAAAATTGCATTTTGTTCGTTTATTTACTTTTATTATTTTTGCAATTTTTTTAATCAATAAAAGTTGTTATTTTTTCTCCCCAAAAAAGATTAACTTTTTACCATAAATTGTTAGGTGAAAGTTGTTTTTTCAGGAAAACTTGCATTTTCTTTAAAGAAATTTGTCATTAAACGTTTCTCTTTGAAAACGGAATTTTTATTATAAAAAGAACAGATGAATGCTTTACATGAACACTGTAAATAGTTATGTGAAAGTAGAGAAAAATTTGATTCTTTTTTTCAAGAGAATGTACAAATCATTTTTTTTTAAACAGATGTTCAGAAAATAAACAGAAAAATACTTCCATCATTAATTATGCAAAAAAATAAATAAAATGTTGATTTAGTGTTTCAACATAATGCTTATAAATTACGATAAAACTTGCTGAGTATGTGCTGTTTTACGGTTGTTGTAAAAATGGAACCGAAACTTAAATTTCGCTTCGTTTTAATCTTTCTTAATTTTTTAATTGTGCCCCCCTCAAACGAATATAATCAAAACAGTAACATTCTACAATTGTACTTTATGTATATAAAACACAAAATATTTATTAAAAAAAAAAAAGTTAACGAAAGGGAAATAATTCCATTTTTAAACGAAAAAGTCAGTTTGGTATATCTTTTTGTTATTTTTTACATAAGTCCAGCTTACCATTCACATTGGAAATGTCGACATTTATAGGTTGTAGGGTACGTTTACAACGAATAAACACTCCGATCTAGTAGATGTATCAGAATTTTTGACACCCTTATCACGAAACTGCGAATAAAATATAAAAATCTCGTAATTTCTCTGTTAAAAGTGGGTTGTTTATTTTCTTTATGGATTATACTTCCAAAATAAACTAATAAAGTTGTTTTAAACTAAATAGAAATATTTTTTTATTGAAAAATAAACTAATGAATTTTACGAACTAAATATTTTTCAATTTTTAAGCTTTAAAAATCTATCAAAATTTTTCTATTGATTCTATTTATACAATATTTTCCGGGTCAATGTGAAATTTTATGCCCTTTCCAATAAACCAAATATAATATTTTAGACAAACGTTTTTTTTAATTCACACGCCCCCATTTTCAAGTGTCTATTAAAAAGTAAATAATTGATTCACTCACCAAAGTTTTATATATCACAAATTGAATAATAATAATAATGGTCAATAAGTAATATATTCAAATTTAAAACAAAAAAAGTTGTGTTTTTTAGAAATTTACCTGTAAAGTTCGAAGTTTAAAACCTGTTTTCTTTTTAAACCACGTTGTCTGTTTTTCCTTTCGTTTTTGTTTTTTTATGAAACCCTGGTCCTTGCTCCTTTAATTGAAAAAAAAATTAGGGCTTGAATTACATTTTTCGGGGAGTTATAAGCTTGGAAAGACAGGAGGTCGAATAATTCACGCCTCCCATTTTGAAATGTCTATTAAAAAGTAAATAATTTACTCACCAAAGTGTTAATTGAAGAGAAAAGGTCAATAAATAATATATTCAAATTTAAAACAAAAAAGTAGTGTTTTTTAGAAATTTACCTGTAAAGTCCGAAGTTTAAAACCTTTTTTTTTAAACACGTTGTTTTTTTATGAAACCTTGGTCCTTGCTCCCTTAATTGAAAAAAATTAGTGCTTGAGTTACATTTTTCGAGGAGTTATAAGTTTGGAAAAACGGGGTGGAATTATTCACTATTTTTCACGAAATTTCTGACACACCTACCAATCTACCCATGTTAAGAACGGCTTTCGGAATAGACACCCCTAACCTTGCCAGCATATCCGAAAAGCTATAAAAGTTGATGTGTCGAATGTGAACGATGAGTTGGACGTAATGTAAAAATGTACCGAATTTAAAAGGGAACGAAATTCAAATTTCCGTTCATTTTTACAACAACCGTAAAGCAGAGCATTCTATGCAAATTTTATCTAACTTACTGTATTAATGCTGTTTTTTTTTAAGCAAAAAAAATATTAAGGTTTGGCTATAAATTCCTAAACTCATTTCACCCTAAATAATTTAGGTGACTGAAATAGGAATCTAATTGAATCTTTAATTTCCTGAATAGTATGCGAGAATTCATTTTTCTTCGAGTTATATCGAATTCATTAATACGGACTTTAGGGGCTTTTTTCGTAATGTTACTGTAAAAATTATGTTTTATTGTTACAAATTACGATGCTTTAAAAAAAGCGAAAATAAATTCTTGCGTTTTTTATTTACTACTGAAAACCATAACTTTAGTAAAGGGATTTTTTGTTTAAACAAAATAAAACACTTTCACTAAGAGTTAAGTAAAAATAGTTAGTTCATTATATTCTGCGATCATTATTCGATAAATACTGCAATTTTCATTAAAAATGGTTAATTTCCTGATTTTTGGTGAATTTTTAAGTAAAGGGAGGGGTCAAAATGTTTATACACTTTGAGCGTCGGCATTCGTTTTATCTGTACCTACCATTTTTCGATTAATATTTGATATGAAAGCGACTATGTGTGGTTAATTTAAATTAAATTTCAATCACGTGGTTACATTATCAATAATCATGTGATTAAACCCATTGAAAATTTACCGATATTGTAAACACATTCTGTTTACATTAAGCCTGTAGTTCTTTTTAGTGATGCAGTTTTGGCAACTGAGATTTAAAAAAAACCCGCGAGATCAGGAGAAAGAAATGTCCAGAAAATCGCTAGATTTTTAACTTTTATCATCTGAAATTTTCAAAAATCGCTAATTCCTCCCCCCCCCAACTCCATATTTTAACTTCCTAGCATAAAAAATTATAAATATTGTACATTCAATGTATAAAATGTTCCGTGTTTTCTCACTATATGTTTCTGGAATTATATTGAAGCAGTTAGCTCCCCAGAAGGCTTACATATTTTATCAGTTAGTTTTACCTGTTTTTTCAGAGAGGGTATATTTCTTTTTGCAGGAAACAAATCATAAACTCAAACTTTTTATAATAAAAGTTAAATTTAAATATACTGCAAATTTAACATCACAATAATGGTGCAACATATTTTGAAATTAGAAAAATAAAAAACAAAAAAAACTTTGTTTTAGCACGTTAAAAGTATTTAGGTTGGTAGATAATTTAATTCTACTGTATTGGTATAATTTTTTTGCTGTTGTTTCTATCGTATTTTAAACTAAACTTCAGATGTTGGAATGCCCCCCCACCTTAAATGTACTTGGAAAAATCGATTTTATAGCGAGATTTAAGAATGGTTAACCGAAAAAAAGGTAAAAAAGAAAACATATAATGAATAAATAATTGTTACCAAAGGTAATAAATGCTACTTTTTTTACTTACATGAATGAGTTTATTTTATGTTTTAAATTATTTTCACTAAGAGTTAAGTAAAAATAGTTAGTTCATTATATGTTGCGATCATTATTTGATAAATACTGCAATTTTCATTAAAATTCGTTAATTTCCTGATTTTTGGTGAATTTTTAAGTAAAGGGAGGGATCAAAATACACTTTGAGCGTCGGCATTCATTTTATCTGTACCTAACATTTTTCGATGAATATTTAATAGGAAAGCGACAACGTGCGGTTAATTTATCAATAATCATGTGATTAAACCCATTGAAGATTTACCGATATTGTAAACACATTCTGTTTACATTAAGCATGTAGTGTTTTTTTTAGTGATGCAGTGTTGGCAACTGAGATTAAAAAAAAAACCCGCGGGATCAGGAGAAAGAAATGTCCAGAAAATCGCTAGATTTTTAACTTTTATCATCTGAAATTTTCAAAAATCGCTAATCCCCCCCCCAAAAAAAACCCTCCCTATTTTAACTTCCTACCATAAAAAAATTATAAATATAGTATATTCAATATATAAAATGTTCCGTGTTTTCTCACTATATGTTTCTGGAATTATATTGGAGCGATTAGCTCCCGTATTTTATCAGCTAGTTTTACCTGTTTTTTCAGAGAGGGTATTTCTTTTTTTTTGCAGGAAACAAATCATGAACTCAAACTTTTTATAATAAAAGTTAAATTAAAATATACTGCAAATTTAACATCACAATAATGGTGCAACATATTTTGAAATTAGAAAAATAAAAAAACAAAAAACTTTGTTTTAGAATGTTAAAAGTATTTAGGTTGGTAGATAATTAAATTCTACTGTATTGATATATATTTTTTTGCTGTTGTTTCTTGCTTTTTACAATTTTCGACTAAATACTTCTAAATTTCGTATTTTAAACTAAACTTCGAAGGTTGGAATGCCCCCCACCTAAAATGTACTTGGAAAAATCGATTTTATAGCGAGATTTAAGAATGGTTAGCCGAAAACAAGGTGAAAAACAAAACAAATAATCAGTAAATAATTGTTATCAAAGGAAATAAATGCTACTTTTTTTTACTTACATGAATGAATTTAGTTTATTTTTAAAGTATTTTCAAGCGCTTGCGGGTGTGTGAGTGCGAAATATCTCCAGATTTTCTAGAATTTCCCACTAGATTGCAAACAAAATCTCCAGATCTAGCAGGAAAACCGCTAAATTAGAAACACTGGCCACGTGACATGAAGCGGTAATAAACAATTGTCCTTAAATAAAAAATGCCCTATCTGTACAAAGAAACCCACCTATTTATCATAGAAAAATTAAGTATAATGTTATAATTAAAAAGAAATATATAAAAACACACATGGATATAGTAAACATATTATACCAAAACGTGGAAGCCATCCGTCCAGTGTTTTTTTAGACAATTAATTGCGAACGAACCAAGAGTTACATTTTTATATATATATAGATATACATATATATATGCATATATATATATATATATATATATATATATATATATATATATATATATATATATAATTTTCAGAATGTGAGAGATTATATATAATTATTTACACAGCCCAAAGAACGCTGCAGCCTAAGTTTCAAATCCCGGGTGCGGATATGGCAGACTCATGAGGGCGAAACTCAAGTCTTAAACTTCCGGTTCGTTGGCTGGCATGGCTCTTGTGGGCTGCGGCGTTCTTTGGGCTGTGAAAATAATTATATATAATCTCTCACATTCTGAAAATTCTATAACAAAAATAGCTCGTTAGGTTAGCTCTGCTGCATGGCGTCATCTTTTCGAGTTCAAAATCCTTACTTGTGAGACATCAGCTTGGGGTTCAACTGGTTGGATGACCACGTCCCTTGTAGGTCTATTTCACAGCTTGATTTTGTCACAGTTTGCTTGATCTGTGTTGGTTAATAGAATTTCTTGTGTGCGGGGCGTTTGCTCAGTTACAGTGCTTGCCTCGCATGTAGGAAGCTCAGGTTTCAAATCCTGGGTGTGGATATGGTTGACTGATGAGCCTAAATGAGGGCGAAACTCGAGTCAGACTTCCGGTTCATTGACTGACATGGTCCTTGTGGGCTGCAGCGTTCTTTATGCAGTGAAAATTATATATATATATATATATATATATATATATATATATATATATATATATATATATATATATATATATATATATGTATGCATGTGTGTGTTTCTGTCTGTCTGTGTTGTTCTTGTATCAAATAGAGACGTGAATTTCGGAAATTTTATGCCTTCTTACTTAAAAAAAATACAAAGAAGAACTTTATTTGTTATTAAATTCAAAACGCTTGGATTGTCAAAAACATAACTATTCCAAATAGCAAATCAATTTCAGTGAAATACCACATATAAACAAGTGTTTTTTAATGAATCAAACTTTATGATTCGCATACAAATCGGCAAGAAAAAAGGCAAAATTTTAATATAGAATATAAATAAGGAAAAATTTATTACCTGGGTTTGCCAAACCAGGAATAGAATTCTAAATGGAATTGCCATTTTCCAAGACTTCCTGATAAACAAAACGATCTTTTTACCTTTGATGATGCCGATTCTTTCATTTATATCCAAGGCAAGAACAATGTTCTATCAATTTACATAACTTTTCTCTGCTCTTTTTGAAAAGGAAACTCCCTCTTCCAACGGGAAACTCTCCAATTACTCAAAAGAAAGCCAAGTTTACTTTTTCCGCATGATTAATATTTTCCTTTAGTTCCAGAAATATTGGAGTCTGGAAATAACTTTCTATTGACAGGGAGGTTTCTCAAAGACGTATTTTGTGTTTTTTCATGGGTGAGAGTATCCCTCATCAACTGCGAAAATGATAAAAACATTACTCTGCACAAGCGCCAAAGACGCTGCAAAAGGCACTCCATTTTGTGAGACCCAGACATTAGCCGAGACACTTCCTATTTATTTACCTCCCCACGAGGGCAAGGTTAGACACAAGATTTTTAATGTGAGTAAAATCCAGCTCTCCAAAAAGACGCCTTCTGGATTGGAAAAAGAAAGAAAAAAAAAAAAAGAATTGAAACACTCTTTAGCCTTGGTAGACAATCAGCTCTAGTGTCTCAATAGAAGAAACTGGCTAGAATCACCTCATTGGGAAGGCATTTAGCCTATAAAAAATATTGACTGGAATACGAAAATGACTTCCAAAGAAATTCAGTTGCATTTCAGGCAACCTTGGAAGCTTGCATGGGAGATTTGGTGAGATTGTTGAGTTTCTTAAGTGAAGATATATTTATCTGTGTTGTGTCTCAAAGTTATTAGAGAGATCAATCTAATATAATGATTTTTAGAAAAGAATATGCCAATGACATACACCCTAAGTGACTAGAACCGATCCTCTCCAAACGGGAAGTATTAAGTGAATATTAAATTTTCAAGTGGGACCCAGTTGCACATATATCTCCGTTAAGAGTGATGATGACATTAAGATTTTGCTGTTCTTGCAGGGATTTGTTGATATCCTCCTACATATAACCAAACGCTATTCTCAAATGATCACTTATCTGGTACCGACTGGGCTCAGCATTGCTTAACTTCGATAATTATGCCGTATATAGAAAAGAATGCAAGATATGCAGTGTATTAGATTGAAAGTCAAAAGAAACAGGTAATGTTGTTACTTTTATTACAGAGAGATGGGAGAGAGTGATTGCAATTGATTATGTAAGTGAGTAAATCATACTAATTTACGGGACCTGTGGAAATTCCACAGCAGACGCTTTCATTTTGTTCAGTGTAAATGGATATGCTTTGATATTATTGTAGCTCTTTTGTTAAAACTGCAAAAGTATTTCTCTAAGCTAGCAGAAATGCCTGGCATAGCCCGGTTGTAAAATACACTTAAATATGATATTTCAATTTATGCAGATTCTGTATATATTATTTTAGATTCAATTTTCTATCGATTCTTATATATTATAAAGTTGTGATCTCAAAAAGAAAAAACATATATTCATATGACTTGAGTGCATTAGTTTGAATCAAAACCGAAACCAAAACTTATGAAAAATTCTTGGTAAAATTATTTATTACAAGAAATGGAAGGTCATAACAATTAAACGACAGTCATGCGAAAGAAAAAAAATGTAAACATGGCACACAAAATAACATATATGCTATAGTATTAATATATAGACAAGCGGGATCTGTGGAAATTCCACAGTGGACACTTTCATATGTAATATATTGATGTTGGCATTTTTGTAGATGTTCAGCATAAATGGAGACAACCTGATATTATTGTAGTTTTTTTGTTAAAACTGCAAAAGTGTATATCTAAGATAGCAGAGACGCCCTGCATAGCCTGGTCATAAAATATGCTTAAATATATTTTAATTTATGTAGATTTCGTATATATTACAATAAGAGTCAATTTTCGATCCATTCTTATATATTATAAACCTGTGATTTCAAAAATAAAAATATATCTATATGGCTTGGATGCATCAGCTTCAATCGAAACTGAAACCAAAACTTATGAAGAAAAAAAGAATGTATGTATATATAACTTGAGTTCTTACAAGTATACTCGAAACCGAAACCAAAACTTATGAAGAATTCTTGGTAAAATTATTTATTACAAGAAAGGGAAAGGCATAACAATTTAACGACAGACACTCGGAAGAAAAAAAAATCAATGTAACACAGAAAATAACACACACGCTATCGTATTAATATATAGATTAAAATATTTTATGTACCAAAAACAGTTTTTCATGAAACTATTTTAGTTAAAACAATGTTGTAATAAAATAATTTATTTAGAAAAAGGAACTGTACTTTAATATATATATATATATATAACTTAGATTTAATGTTTTTATAAAAATATTAGGTACGCATGCACTTATTGATCCGTGCTGAAATAATAACGTTATTATTTAAAAAGCCATTCTTAACATGGGGAGGGGAGGGTGTTTTGGGTTAGGGTTAGTGTTGTTTTGGTATTTATTTTGGTGCTTTGCAGAGAAGGAACCGTACCAAAATAATAATTTTTGAAACCCATTCTTTATATGGGGAGCCGAGCATGTTTTCTGTACTTTCACCTAACAAGTATTAAATAAAATGGTACCAGTGCACTTACTGATCCGTGCTGAAATAATAATAAACTTATTATTTAGAAAACATTGGTATTCATGCAGAGAGTGATCTGTGCTGAAATAATAACGTTAGTATTTAAAAAGCCATTCTTAACATGGGGAGGGGAGGGTGTTTTGTACCTATTCTGTACTTTAACCTTACAATTGAATAAAAAAACATATAATAAAACTTTAATTAAATGTGGAAATACAATTTAAAAAAATAGCGCGAATCACTTTCTGCATTAGCACCAAATATTTTATGTACAAACCCAGTTTCGTTTCGCTAATAACGTGTGGCTAAGTTTGAGGTTTCATAACATGCATCTGGGCTTTGTTTACATGTTACAGCAATTAGTAGTAGTAGCGATAATATTTTTAATTAATGAAGACCGCAGCGTCTCACTCTTGCACTCTCGCTTTCTCTCTGTCTCGCTCTCTGCCTCGCTCTCTCTCTCAATAAAAAAACGTAAAGAAAAATAAACAATGAAAAAAAAACCAAATAAATGCTTAATTTTTGTCCCCACTGCCTGAATTGTTTTTTCGTTTTTATTACGGAATAACTTAAAATCAATTATTTCTTAACAACTTTTGAAAGATAAAACCTTACATTTTATAGAATTAACAACAAATATAGCAGTGAGAACATGCTAATCGATTAGAACCTAGAGCGTTCGTAAATGTATTCGAAAATTAAATGTCTATTTCAGAATAAATTTCAACGAATCAAATTTGCTGGAAAGCATGACACACAAAAGAACACACACGCTATTGTATTAATATATAGATTAAGTTAATGAGAAAATTTTCACAGCTATATCTGTTTACGTGCCATAATGTGGCTCGAGTGAATATGCGAAAGGTAAATAAAACAATAGGCTGATTACAGTAACTAGTAACGTTGGTGAGAAGGAAGTTCTTGCAAGAGGAGATCTGAATGATCATGTTGGAAACAACTCTGTGCTTCTCAGGATCTGCATGAAAATGGATATTGTAATAGGAATACTCAAGAAAGAATTTTAGAATTTGGTCTTACAATGGACCTATTGGTTGCTTTCATAATATTTATTTTTGATATAAAAAATGGATATGATTAAACAAAATTAGAAGGTTCTACTTATAGACACTGACGATAGAAACTGACCAATCCAACAGAGCCAGGTTCTGCTAGCAAGCAGCAAGAAACTGGAATCACTCCATAAAAATATTGGATCTTTTAGAATTCCTGTACATAATTTGTCCTGTCCACACAAGAATGAGCTTTGCTTGTTGTCTGCAAACTTTTAAAGTTTAAGGCTTATACAGATTACCTACCCACTGAAACTCTTTTTTTTATCTCCAGGACTTATACAGATTAGCTACCACCGGAATGTTTTTTTTTTATCTGCAGTAGTTATACATATTAGCTACCCACCAGAAACTCTTTTTCATCTCCAGAGTGTATACAGATTAATTACCCAACAGAGAACTATTCTTCATCTCCAAGACTTATACAGATCAGCTACCCGCCGGAAACGCTTTTCATATCCAGGACTTATACAAATCAGCTACCCAATTCTTTTTCATCTCCAGAACTTATATGGATTAACTACCCAACAGAAAACTATTGTTCATCTCCAGCAGTTATACAGATCAGCTACCCACCAGAAACTATTTTTCATCTCCATGACTTATACGGATTAACTACCCGACAGCAAACTATTTTTCATTTCCAAGACTTATACAGACCAGCTACCCACCAGAAACTCTTTTTCCTCTCCAGGACTTATACAGATAAGCTACTCACCGGAAACTCTTTTTTATCTTTAAGACTTATACAGATTAGTTACTCATTTCAATTCAAAAGTTGCAAACACTCAATTTAGAAAAAAAGGAGGGCATCTCGTTACGTATGAATCTGGCACAGTAAAGACTCTATCATAGATTATCTGCTGGTTAGAAAAATAGGCAGAAATCGCTTAAGTGATGTGAAAATAATATCTGGTAAAAATAATGGTACATAGCACAAATAGGTTATTTGCAATTTTATCTTGTCTCATCATCTACCTTAGACTTACACCTTATCCTACAGTTGCCTCTGGGCCTTGATAAGTGGTGACACTCCAAGTAAAAAACATGCAAAGAAAGTGGGATATAATCTTAAAATGAAATACAATGTTAAAATTACTTTTGCTGAATTTTTTAGGTGAGGATTGGTTATTTGTATTATTTGGATTCTTCGAACTACTGTTCTCATCTTGAGTGTCATTTTTATGTTTCGGTCGATGTAATCTCTGACTTTCTTCAGGTGTATTTTGTAGAACTCTAGAATTTTTCTTTCGACTTCAGGATTTGGTCAGAATTTCGAACGGAATCCTATTTTTTTTTACTTCACAAGGTAGCATGCTCTCATTCCATCAGCCATTATTGGATAGAGGTCCTAAGTAATTTGCAATTGTATTTTTCGGTTGCCCAGATTGAGAATTGAACCTTCAACCTTCAGGAGAATATTACTTTTATAATTGATGTTTCCCAAGTACTCTAACCGCTGCACCACGGGTCAATTGTAAAAGTGATATTCTCCTGAATGTCGGAGGTTACATTGACCAAAATGTTGTGAAAATGACACCTAAGATAAGAACAGTAATCAAAAAAAAAATCCTAATAATAGAAATGTTCAAATTACAAAGTACACGGAGATTTCAGTGTTTGTGTATGTGTTCCTTATGGAAATATTTGATTGGACGTTTTCTTTTACGGCATAGCAACCCTTTCTGCGTTAATTAATCTAGAATCGGACATTTTTTATGCTTCAAGTTCTTTATATCTTCAAATATATATTCATGGAGTTTAGTTTGGTTGTTTTGCTTTACGGCATATCAACCCTTTATAGGTTATTTACTGCAACATCGGGTCATTTTGGTAAATATTTCAAGTTCTTTAAATCTTTAAACATTTATTCATTGTGTTTGGTTTAATTGCTTTGTAGAGGAAAATTATTGTTTTGTTTTTGACTTTGAAGAACATGACTGAGTTTTGCAAAGGGAAAGGAAAAGTAATAACATCAATGTTTGGTGTATTTTAGGTGAGGTAGCCAATATCTTCCGACAGTCTGATCTGGTAGCACCAAAAGTTTTGCATGATGTATGTTTCACTTAACATGCAATGTATAGGCAACAAAGAAGGATTAATATGTGAAAAAAAAGTTCAATGAAGAGTATGTGAAACACGAGTTCAAGTGATAAGGCGTTTGGTTACCAAATTCACCACAGAAAGTGTGGAAGAACAATGATAACGTTGAAAGATACATTGTTGGATAGGACAGAGCAGACATGTCGGTGGACGGAAGGATCCCCAAGGCGTACGGTGACATGGTTTTGGAATGAGAAAACTGACAAGTGACAAGAAAATCGAAAGCAAAGCAGTTACTAGATAAAAGATTTAGAGAATATCTGGAAGCAAAGAAAGAAAAAGAACAATGTATAAAGCCAAGAAGGAAGCCGAGAAATCCCGGTTTCTAGATATACCACAAAGGGTGATCAAAATAATGAAGTATTCAGGATGGCTAAACAGATGCCAAAGACAAAAATGGATGTGTTGAATAGAATTCGTTCGACAATTGAATGCCAGCCACAAACGAACAGGACACAAGAGATGCTTAGAAATGCTACCATGATAAATTGGTGAATACCGAATTTCTATGGAACCATAAAAATCTAGAATTTGCAGAAACGGTACTGATCCAGCTATAAGAATTGAGAAAGAAATGATACAGGAAGATGTAAGATGAAGACTGGTAAGGCTGCAGGACTCTGATGTATTGTTGCTTAAAACGGCATTGAGATGATCACAGACTTGAACTATCAGATCGTAAAGAAAGAGATCATACTGAAAAATGGAAATGAGGTACAATTGTTAATTGCTACAAAGATAAAAAAGAGAAACCATTTAACTGTGACTTAAATTTGATGACACATGTCCTGAAAGTGATTGAAAGAATAATTAAACAACAACAAATAAGAGGTAAGATAAACATACGTCCTAAAATGGAATACTGTTGCCACATCTGGGAAGGACCTGCTCGGCACACTCAATCTGGCCTTGATAGAGTTCCAAACCGGTTTCGAAACCTAGTAGGTAATGCTCTTTTCTTTTCCTTGCAACCTCTTTCCAAAAGAAGAGAAATTCTGAACCTGTCTCTGCTTTATCGTTATTTTTATGGCAAGTGCTCGACAGAACTCCAAACTATGTTCCTCCCATAGCCAAACTTTCATAAAAAACACTTGGCTAGCTACATCCACTATATATGATTTTCCCCACTCTCTATCTGTGCCTAAATATAAACGCAGATTCCATGAACAAAGCTTCTTTCCCAGAACTGCCCGCCTGTGGATCACTGCTCCATTGATCTGCTTCATGGTTTAATACAACACGGTAGCCGTCAAATCCAATATAAACAAATTCTTGTTGAGTCGTCTCCATAAATAATCAAATTCTACCAAATTTACACCATTAACGATTACTACACTACTACCTTACATTCATTAACCCTTATCCTCAAGTGGCCTTCAGGCCTTGATAAGTGGTGACTTCCAAGTAAAAAAAAATAGCATTGCAAATTTGTTTTATGCTTGGGGAAAGTACCACTAAGTGCAATATTTATTCTGAGACAAATTTAAGGGAACTACCATAAGAACTCTGCATTTTGCTTTTGTAGATGTAAAAAAAGTTTGTGATAGAATGCTAAAAGAAGTTGTCTGATGGGCTTTGAATAAACTAGTGGCAAATTGATGAAGTTTGTTCAAGCAATCATCATCATCATCATAGCGCTTCACTCCATCTCGGAATCCATCGTTGGGCAGTGTCCGAGGCATCCCTCAGGTCCACATCGGAGTGTTTTTTGCTGAAAGGAAAGTCTTTGTAGACGTGTGCGATAGTCTGCACATAGTCCTGTATATAGTCCAACTTGTGCAGGTTGTACCATGTTTTGGCAATCTTTGCTTGGGCCTGGTTGAGTGTTACCCACTCTTTCTGGTGGAGTTCAGAGATTGCTGAGAGGTCTTCTTTCGGTGCCAGTTTAGCCTCGTTGTTGTTGTTTTTGACCAACTCATTGTACAAATGCAGGGAGGAGGATGCTGGTGTTCGTCCGAGTCCCGTGACAGTGGCAAAGTTATTGTGGGATGATAGTCAAGGATGATGATTGTCATTGCTCTGCTTGTTACACTCTGCCTTCACTATCACCTCTCAAGAAATGTACAGAAATGTTCAAACCTATGTTAGATTTTACAACACAATTAATGTTCTGCATTGAGTCTGTTGCTTTTCATTTGTGTCTTGGAAGAATTTACCGTGAAGCTTTGTATGTATTGTCTGGCAACAATGATGTATGCTAGATTTAGTACTTGCCTGGGAAACAATGAGAGACTTACTTATTAAATTAAAGACTTGAAGGAATGTTATGGGAAGTAAATGTTCGAATGTGAATGCTACTCAGTTCCAAATGATGATCGGTGTTTGTAGTGTTGGAAAGCTCTCAAAAAGAGGAACGTTTGTGGAAAAGGAATCCGGTGCAATTCACTTCTTTTTAGCGTTGATTACACAAGAAATGCAGTGGAATTATTGGTAAATTTAGAAAGGATAACGACTTTGTCTGCAAGACTGTAAGACAATAGAGATGAGTGAAAATTCAGATGTAGACGAAGTATGCCTGGATGGTGAAGCTGAAGTTTTGTTACTTTAGTGATACTGCTGCATGGAATCAATAGATGAGGTGCCAATCGACCATACAACTAAGGAATTAGAAATAAGGCAAAACAGTTAACAGCGATGGAAAAAAGATGACAAACACAGATGATCGGTTAAAGATGCTAGATATTATGTATTTTATTTACCACAGGAAAATAGTAAATCAGAAGGAAATGGAAATCGTGTACCTGGATCCTTTCGGAGTGTGGATAGGCGCTTCACGAGATTGAAATTCAGGTATCCCTGAGGTAGGATGACATGGCTCAAGTTGGTCTGGGCCATGTAGATGGGATCTGATGCTGGAACAGGAAGACGGATGTTGAAGAGGTACTGGAAATTGGTAGCTGGACGTTGCCGAGCATTGGAAATTGATAGCTGGACGTCAGTGTGCATTGAAAACTAGTAACTGGATGTGAGTGGAATTTGATAGCTGGACGTTAGTGGGCACAGACATTGGTAGACAAGTGTCAGTGGGCACTGGAACAGGCAGGCTGATATTAACGGGTGCTGGAAAAGGACTGTTTGGATATGGCTGCTGTTGCAGGTTCCTTTGGCTGCTAGGCTCGATGACGTGTCAAAGTCAGTTTTGGGAGTTTCCTTGAACTCCCTCGCTGAGCTGCTAATTGCTGAAAGCTGCCAGCTTTTATGAAGAGGCGAGCACATTACTAGTGTGGTTTCATTAAACTGATTACAATTAATTCCAGGACGGATTTCTTACAGTCAAATATGCCTGGGGTATTTATTGACTATATTAGTCACTTGTTTGTTGAGTTTGTGAAAAGGGAAATTTATGTTTTTTTTCTTTGTTATTTACATAAGCAGTGAATCCATCACTATTTTTATCATGCGTGATCAGAGTGTGTCTTTCATGTGTGCCTCTGCTGACACATGTGTTTGTGATGTTTGTAAACAAATGGTGCATGCTGTGACAAGACCTTCTTCTTGTATAATTGATCATAATTAATTAGAAATGAATATATTTTATATTTCTTCAGCAAAGGTGACTTACCTCCCTAAATGGGTTTGCCTGATTGGAGTAATAAGGAAGTGACACCCCTTCACTGTTGCGGTCCCTAAATATCAGAAAGCTTTCTACTTTAATAACTTCTTCCCTAGAATAGCTAGACTTTGGAATTTACTTTCTACTACCTCCTTCCCTAACTGTACTGATATGCAGAAGTTCAAATGTGTTAATCTTTCTTAGGCATGGTCCCAATTAGTTGCCCCTTATGTCCAAGTGGCAATATGCCGTGTTTGGTTTGAAGACGAGTTTTAACTCACCTATTGTAAACCATCTATTGTAAATCGACCTATTGTAACAGAGCTGCTAGCGCTGTTAGCAGCAGTAGACATATGACAGTTAACATATACAAATGACCAAGCTGGCTGCGCAAAATGACATCACAGCAAAGACAAAAGGATACAAGTGACCAGAAAAGCGACGGCGACATGGCTGGAAAAAAAAAGGAATATTTTAATTGAAAAAAATGTTATGAAATAACATTTTCCCCTTTCTGACTGTACAGACTATTTTTGCATGTAAGAAAATCTTTCACTGATTGCAAAAAAGCCTTCGAATGTAATAAATATTCGTTTTTTATTTTTAGACTTTTTTCGTTGCAAAAAATGCATTTTTATCAGTGAATCATAAGTCATAATCAGATTTATAAAAGCACGACCAAGGTGGAGAGTCGAACATCAAGATGTTTATTTGCATTACATTTAAATTTATGCATGTTGGTATTGATGAGGCAACAAGGAGCAGAAGAGATTACTCAAGGTAAGCAGTTCAAGGAAAGAAGTTATTAGTGTAGAAAGATCTTCCAGCATCTAGGGACCTCTGTAGTAGAGGGGGCGTGATTTTGTTGCTATTTGGGTGGATCATGGGCATTTAAGTTGAGGAGGCACAACTGGAGAAGTTTAATTAAGGCGCTTCCTATGGAAGTACTAGTAAAGCAAACACAGGTTTGGAACTCTGCTGTGATGCAACAGGATCTTGAGCTTGGCAGAAAGGGTGGGATCTATTAGATTAGAAATTTTATCGTTAAATTAATTTAGAAAAAAATATTTAGAGGATTTAGAAAAAATATGTAGAAGATTTAGAACAAATATTTTGCATTGGTAAACTTCGACTAACATTACCAATGAAAAAATCGACCTATTGTAACAGAGCCGCTAGTGTTGTTGGCAACAGCAGACGTATGACAGCTTACATATACAAATGACCAAGCTGGCTGCGCAAAGTGACGTCACAACAAAGACAAAAGTGACCAGCAAAGCGACGGAGAAATACGTGTTTGAAACATGTCTGGAAAATAACAGCAAGCGACACGTTGGTGACGAGAACACCTTAAAAAGACATAGCAGACGAGATAAACAAACTGAACTGTTTAAAACAAGATGGAATGCGTTGTTAGAAATACCAAGAATAAATGACTGTTAAAAAAATATAAAAAAAATGCTGAATCCTATTTATTTATTTTATTTATTTATTTATGTTTTTACATAAGAGTCACCACTTATCAAGGCCCAGAGGCCACGCGAGGATAAGGGTTAAAGAATGTAAAGTATCAGAATCATACTAATCGTTAGTAGTGGAGATTCGGTAAATTTGTTAAGTTAAGTGGAACGGCTCATCAAGAACTTGTTTGCATTGAACTTGAAGACAGCCATATCGTAGTCAGCTGGGAAGCAGGCAAACAGAAGACAGTTCCACAGGCAGGCCGTTCTAAGAAAGAAGCTTTGTTCATGGAATCTACGTTTAGATTTAGGCACAGATAAAGAGTGGGGGAATTTATTAATAGTGTTTCCAGCTAGACAAGTGTTTCTCATGAGAGTTTAGCGAGGGGAACCATAGATTAGAGCTCAGACGAGCACTTGGCATTAAATAATGATAAAGCAGAGACATACTTGCAACTTCTCTTCTGCAAGAAAGAGTGTGCAGGGAAGAGAAAAGGGCATTCACTACGAGGCAACGTGAAAGTTTAGCGAGGGGGGACCATAGACTGAAGCTCAGGCGAACACTTTCCATGAAAATAACGATACATCAGAGACAAGCTCGCAACATCTTTTCTGTGAGATAGAGGTTGCAGGGAAGAGAAAAGGACATCTACGAGACTACAAAGTCTATTTTGAACTCTATCAAGGTAGGATAAGGTTTCCCTAGCAGCTTCTGCCCAGATGTAGCAACAGTACTCCATTCCTGGACGTACCTGGCTCTTATATAGGTAAAGAATTGCATCAGCAGTGAGGTATCGACTGGATTGATAGAAGGATCCCAGCATTCCTTGGTTATTGCAACGGACTCTACTTGTTAACATACAATGTTACACTATTCTACCTCAGCGCTCTTAACTCCTTTACACCATGGAAAGATGTGACACAAGGCCAGAAGGATAAACCAGCACACAAGAAACAGTACTATCTGACCCTTTAAAAATTGCCTCTGCAGTCGTATCAGCATCCCCTGTGGAGTACGCCTCAGACAGCTATAAATTAACTCCCTTTCAAAGGAAGAAGGTAAAGCCTGGGCGGATGTGCTGTTTTGCTCTTCACATAACTCCAATTATAGACACATGGTCGTTTATTAAATTCTTCATCTTTGTTTTCCAGGAAATAATCCACAACTACAAGCAAGGGAGATCACTCAAATACAAAAGAAGTAATTTAATGGGATGGCCCGCCTAAAGCTGAACAAAACAAAGACAACAGCCTGAAAGAAGGCTGTTGCTGTCACTACGGCCTCGTCTCCCTCGGATTGATTATCAAAGACAGACCCTCGGCTTGTATGCAGTGCATAAGAAAGAAGCCTCATGCAGCTGTCTGACTGGCATTTTTACTCATCATTAAAAAAAATCTTATTAAACTAGTAGGTGAGTCTGTTAACGCATAAGTAGATTTTAATGTGGAAAATATGTTGAAAATCATAAACACATGTTTCCTGCTGTTTTTAATTTAGTTTTTTTTTAAAGACTGCGTGTCACTATTAATGCGCTGATTATTACGTTTGCACAACTAAAAAAAAATGTTTGCAAATCTTAATAAAATGTTAGTTTTTATTTGTTTGTAGTTGGTAAACATGAACTGCTTTCGTGTGTTATAACTTAAAAAGGGAAAATACAATTTTTTGGAAGCGAACAAGGCCAACAAAATATGATGATCGAAAGTGTTAATTTACTCCTAGTTATGGTTAATAACAATTATTAGGTTGGTGCAGAAACAATGTCATTTTCTGGCTAAATATATATATATATATATATATATATATATATATATATATATATATATATATATATATATATATACATATATATATATACACAACATTATTTTTGGACCAACCTAATATTTAACATAGGATTATGATAATGACATCGTTCTTTTATTCATGTTTAATCATCCTGCAGTGGATAGATAGATAGATAGAGAGAGAGAGAGAGAGAGAGAGAGAGAGAGAGAGAGAGAGAGGCTCTGTTGGGTAGAACATGCAAGAATGCAGTACATATTGTACTGATTATCAGGTTTTCTCTAAGTCCAGTATCAATACGATTGGTTGGTAGGAGCTCAAATTTTTTAAGAGTTGAATAAATGGGCGAAATGTAGCAGATAGTTTATAAAATATCAAGCCTTTTTTTTTTCACTAGGGAGTCACCACTTATCAAGGCTCAAAGGCCGATCGAGGATAAGACTTAATAACTGTCAGGTGGCCGGTGAGACAATACCGTAATGATTAGTAAGGGTAGAAATTCGTTAGAATTGAATTATTTAAGAGGACGACTCAACAAGAACTTGTTTACATGGAATTTGAAAATGACCATTTTATAGTCAGTCGGAAGCAACCCGTGGTATTTTGTTCTATTGACGAGTAATTCTAAGAATCAAACTTTGCTCATAGAATTTTTGTTTAGTTTTTTGTCCCAGATAGAGAGGAAGGGAAAATTGTTGATAATGATATTAGACGAGTGCTGTAAATGTTTTACAGGAATGACCATAGTACAATCAACTGCTACGAAAATAAATATGAAATACAGACAGACTTGCAATGTCGTAGTAGGGAGGTGAAAAAGGCATCATCCACTAGATTTCAAAGCCGGTTTTGTACCTTGTCAAACCATGGAAAGAGTGCTCTGAACAGTTCTTCTTCAGATGTGGCAACAGTACTCAATCAGCATATATTTGGCTCTTATGCACAGAGGATAGTGTTGGGAGTGCGGTATCTTCTGGAATTGTAGAATGATCCAACCATTTTTCTATCGACAGATTTGATATAAGTCTTTCATTTCAGGTCAAGATGCAAGGTCAGTCACAGAAGCTTGTCAGAGCAGACAAATGCAGCAGATAAAAGGCCAAGTTCCATGGTATTTTAATATTCTATTAATATGGCGACTTTTAACCTTAATTTATCAAACCGGATTCCATTGAGTGAGTATTTATGTGTGTGAATGTGTGACATTATATATATATATATATATATATATATATATATATACTGGCAGTTCAGCCCGGCTTTGTGCATTGTATATATATATATATATATATATATATATATATATATATATTAAAAAGTTTGACTCATGTCCAAGTAACCTACATCTACAATTTCAAGTGTTTAGACCTAAAATTGGCTGAGAAATTTGGTAGAGTCAACAACGGTCAACTCTTTCAACGTTGACCTTTTGGCAGTCAAATTTTTACCCAAAAATTGATTAAAAAGCTTGCTGCATGTCTGAATACCCTTTATGTTAAATTTCAAATGTTTAGATCCAAAATTGGCTAAATAGTTTGCTAGAGTCCGCAAAGGTCAAATCTTTGGAACTTTGACCCCTTTTGCAGCCACATTTTCGGCCAAAAACCGATTAACAAGCTTGCGTTATGTCTGAATACACTTTATGTAAAATTTAAAATGTTTAGACCAAAAGTTGGCTGAGCAATTTTGTAGAGACTGCAGAGATAATTTTTGTTTTTTTTACTTTGACCCAATTTTCGAATCCTTAACATTTATTGCTTTGGGCTCAAATCAAATTAAAATGTTTGATCATTGTCTAAGTAACCTACATTTAAAATTTCAAGTGTTTAGACCAAAAATTGGTGGAGGAGGTTGGTAGAGTTTTCAGATATCAAATCGTTGACATTTGACCCTTATATACAGAGTGGAACGATAAAATTGTCACCATAGTAAAAACAACATGATTCCATTTCCGTTTGATGAAGACCGGTTTTCTTTTTTCTTGAATACCATCTACTAGTTGGCCAGTTGTGTACAAATCCCAAGAGCGATAAGAACCTTCTATCATGTCTGAAAGTGGCACAATGTTAAACAAGCGAGATTAAAGATGCACCGCTATACAACTCATGCTCTCTACCGATCCAAGTTATGATCACAGGACCATTGCCAGCACCCTCAAAATGTAAATTCGGACGGTTCAACACTTGCGGGCACAGCTCAACAAAGTTTCCGACCACAGTTATGGTTTTTGGTGTGCTTTCAAGTGAGGGCCACATCATCCAACCTCACATTTCCGAAGTCGGCTTGAAAGTCAACACCAAAGTGTACATAGATGTGCTGAAGAGTGTAGTGATCCTTTGGTGCAATCAAGTGGCCGCTGGCAGATGCTGAGTGTTGCAGCAGGACTTCTGGACCATGTCCAGAGAGACCCAGGCTTAGCTTTAAAATGCTATGATTTGTACCTTTCTCTCACTGCCCCCACCCCCCGACCAGAACCTACTAGACTACTTCATTTGATCATACGTTGAGAACATCAGCATTACCCCCCTCCCCCTATCAACATCAAAGCCAGTCTGATCACTGCCATCTGCTGAGTATTTGCTGAGCTCCTGCTGGTGCTTGTGGAAAAGGCATGCTCCCAGTTCCGGACCCGTATCAAAGCGGTGATTGAAGCTGAAGGCGACTACATTGAATAGATGTCAGCTCTCCTACATAATCAAGTATACGTGAATTGATTTATTTTCAATCAAAGTTTGAAAATAAAGCTGTAGGTTTGTTTTCTTTAAGGCGGCAAATTTATCTTTTATTGTCATCGAAACTGGTGAAATCGCCCATTTTTAAATCAAATCAACTGACTGACTGCTTTAATAAGCTCCCCCCTCCCGCCCTCGCAGTAACAGGAAGAAAGCTTCACATGCCTCCCCGCAGTAATTTAGTTCACAATACATTGTAGTCAACATTGCACTGTAGAAAATCTACTGTTGATTTTATGAAATTATCTGTAAATAATGGCTGACGTTTAAAATGCAAAAGTCAAGTAAAAGTATAAACGATTGAAACCAATAATAATCAACATTCTTCATTGTAACCATGTAACACATATAATGAATGTAATAGTGCACTGTTATTTTCACATATAATATATATCTCTACTATTATATAAAAGGAAATTTGTCTGTGTGTTTGTGGGAGTTCTATAGACTCCACAAAGACTGAGCCGATTTTTATTAAATTTCACACAATTGTACTTTATGTATCTGGCAGTGTTATTAGATAGGTTTCGTATCGAAATATTTGTGAAAAGTATTGATAATAGATTATGGAAGAAAAAAATCTGATGAAAGAAGGAACGGGCGATTTTGCATTAACAAACTTTTTGGCCTTTTGGCTAAGAACAAAGTGTAATATCTGTTCTGATATTACACATCACCTTTTATATCCTCGATCAGTTGATGAGAAATCCTTCTAGACTGAGGTAATTTTAATTTTTGTACCTATCCAGAGTGCCCCTTTCTGGGGAGCTGGATTTTCCCCGCATTAAAAACCGACCTTGTGGGGAGGCAAGTAAATAGGAACACTGTTTATGTGATGTATGACACGTATGAAGTCACCCCAAAATATATCCATTCACACAAGTGGTCTCATGTGTGTGAGGGTTATTATTTTAAATCTTGCGGACATACTAACCATCTTTATGAGTGACTAATCAGCAAAACGTGTCAAACTAAGTTATACAAATTATAATGCATTTTACAAGGCAAAAAAATTATTTTATTTTTGCAATAAGTTGTTTATATATTCATCCTCATTGATGCCTACATATTTAGATTTCAATCGATGTGCCTTCCTGTCGAAACGGCGAGATGCATATCAACGTTGATGAAGACAATAGCTTGAAGAGAAAAACTGATGTAAATAACAATTTAATTTGGTTTGAATGAATTCCAACCACAATGAAACAATACAGTAGAACCCCGGGATATAGCAATAATCCGTTACGGGATTCGTGAAATCGCCGTATGACGGGGCATAAGCAAAATTTTATAAAGCACATATTAAAAATTTGTAACAAAATACAATACAGTATATAATACACATGTATATAATCAAATTACATTACAAATAAAACCGTAAGGCAGTGCAAATACCGTAATGAGGGGCCGGGAAAACATCGGATTCCACAGTGTAACCTGGAAAACCGTATCCCGGGGTAACCGTATCCAGGGGTTGTACTGTAGCTAGATTGAATTTCACTGAAGGGTGTGGCCCGTGTTCCTTTCTTAGCGAGGAACTTCCTTTCTTTAGTTGTTCACTAAAGTTCTTTTGTTTGGCAGATGCCATGGAAATCATGAGATGGAACATTGGTTTAGAAAAGAAGTTTGAAAGTATTTTAATTATTACATGTTTGGGTCTAATTCATTTAACAGTTGCTATGAAGTAATAATTATATAAAACTGTATTCATCCTAAACATTATATATATATATATATATATATATATATATATATATATATATATATATAGAGAGAGAGAGAGAGAGAGAGAGAGAGAGAGGGAGAGAGAGGTGCGAGAGGGAGAGAGAGTATCAATAAAATAAAAAAAACGGCAATATAAAAATATATATTAATGTATATAGATTTATTCGTTTATTTAACAAGGATTATGCATCAAATAGCGGCTTAGGATAAGGAAAAGTCTTTATACCATGGTATTTCGAAGCCTAATGCTCCTCCACAGATAGGTAACATATTATGGATGCGAAGTTGAACTTTGCATTTTCCCGATAAGTCTCCTCTTAAAACATCGATCATACTTATTCTTCTAACTCCCCTATATATATATATATATATATATATATATATATATATATATATATATATATAAATGTGTGTGTGTGTGTGTGACCTTGTCTGTGTGCCTGTCTGTGTGAGGAACAGTCTCTACGAAGCTATCCTGTCAACTTGAAACTTGATATATAAGGAGTTTTGGACTAGTGGGAAAAATTCGATATAGGTTTTAGCCGGTGAAAATAGCTACTAAGGAATCGAAATTTAAAAAGAATATGGCAATTGGCAAGTGTAGGTGCTTCTCTGCACACATGCAAATATACATTTATGGGCTAAACAATGATATTTTTTAAAGTTTTCATATGTGTATGGACGACTTGGCCTATTGGCTGGTGTGTATACTATTAATTTGTGTACACCACAGAGACCAGTACATAACACGTGTTCCAAACTACAGATTATAAGTATAACTAGCCTGAGTGCTCAGCATTGCCCGGGTGTTTGGGAGGTGTGCGTTGAACAAAAAAAACCCCCAAAAAAAACAAGTGGTAGTAAGCAAGCAGGCTCGAACCCGTACTGCGAAGGAGGAAAATAATGTGACCCCCCCCCAAAAAAAAACGTAACGTCTTTGCTATTGCGCCCATCGCCAAACCGGAAGTGACAAATGCTTAAATTAAGGCTAGTCCATCGAAAAGAGGGGATGCCTTTCGAAAATATCGGCGAAAAAAGCGACCCCTCTCTGTAGAAAAGTGCCTAGTTTAGGGTGAAGGAATTAATGATTTTAACCAATTTTTCGATATTTGTCATCCGAAGGTTCGAGTTTCAAAATGATAACGATCTTGTGAAAATCCGTCGCCTCCGTCGAAAGTTTTAGGCATACATACATATATACCTACATACATACATGATGATTGCAACGTCTTGTCAGACGAGTGCCGCTACCTCAGACACTTAAAGTCCATGAGCCCCAAAATGACTTCCATCGCCACAGGACCATTTTTTATAGACAAATGCCTGAGGGAGTATCTATACACAGATGATGTTACAGAGTTTTAGCTTTGTACGACAGCTAAGTCTCTCTCTCAGTTCAAAATGTTGAGATCCAGCAACAAGCAAGAGCAAGATAGTCAGCAACAAGTTAAACTGCAGACCAGCTAAATGCTGGTACTGGTCTCCCGCTTTACGGTTTGTTAAATCAGAGATTTGCTTCTCCTAGGAAGGCTGACTTCACCACAGCTTACAGGAACCCTCTCCATCCCAACACACACATACATACACACTCACACACGGTGCTAGTTGGCTATTGACCCGCAAAAATGGTTCATTCGCCCTTTGGAAGGTCTTGTTTTTAATCCTTCAGGGAGACTAGCCACCCTCCTCACCAAACAAGTCTGTTGGGGGAACCACTGTAATCGCCGGTGACCCGACCATGAGGCAGGTAGTACTGAGTTATATGATACCAGTAGCATATGACATGACCTGACATGACATACATACATACATACATACATTTAAACAGACAGGTGAGATTTATATTGTAGATGACGTATAGATATTATTGGAATGTCAACATTTGGTGTCACATTGTATATACTTGCCTGCAGTCTTGAATCTTAGCCAGGTCGATTATTAAGCAATAATTTTAGCAGACAAATTATGCTTCCCCATCCCAGAAGATAGTTAGAGTGAGGATTAGGTAAGGTAGGTAAGTAGACAAGCAGAAATGATAAGTAGGCAAAACTGTTGCTTGATAATTAACAGGAGAACATAAGAAACAAAAAATGTACTTCTTAAAAAACATTAAGTACATTAACACCTATTCATATCTACTGGTGTGACATCATAGGATATATATGGGACATTGGACACACATACCAAGTTGCACAGGTGCATCAATTTATACTTCAAACAAATGAATAGATAAAAAGATAAGCGAGTAACAATACAGCCTACTAATCGTAGGTGAAATTTGCGTCAGAATGTGAAACTTTTGCATTTTGAGATGACGTATTATTTGGATTATTCTGACTACTATTCTCATCTTGGGTGATATTTTCACAACGTTTCAGTCGATCTAAGCCCCGGCTTTCTGCAGGTATGTCTTGTCAAACTCGGAAGTCTTACTATCAATCCGTAAGACATATCTTTAATTTGATTCAGACTAGCCCATGTTTTTTGTTAATTTTCCCTAGTATGTTATTGGCGCAAATATATTTTATTTTGCTTCAGTTTTTCTCTGAAACTACTTATTTCAGTAAAGAAAACTGTTCTTGTGGAGACAGGCAATTGAAGTGCCGGTGCCATTCAGCATAAAACGGAACGATTATCTTTGAACATAATATGTTTCTGAATTTTTGAGATGAGGATTGATTTTTCGTATTATTTGGATTCTTGGGACTACTGTTCCCATCTTGAGTGTTTTTTTTTCACAAATGTCTTGGTTGATATAGCCTCCGACCTTCTTCAGATGTATCTTTTCAAATTCAGGAGTCTTTTTGTCGAACTCAGGAATTTCCAACAGAACCCTTTATTTAATTCATGATGGTAACATGTTCTCATCCCATCAGCCATGACTAGATAGAAGTTCTAAGCAATTCGCAATTGTATGTTTGGTTATTCACACTGAGACTTGAACCTTCAACCCTCAGAATAAGGTTCATTTTACAACTGCATACTTTTAAGTATTTTAACTACTATGCCACGAATCATTGACATTTTTTCTGAAGGTTGAAGATTCAATCCTCAGTGTGGGCGACCGAAGATACAATTACGAATTACTTACACAGACTAATGCGAGTTTTCCATGAGTTGCACGAGGCAGTTTGCCAATATCGTTACATAAGTGTTTATTATTAAAAGTGATTTTATCGACATCTGTTATTTTTAAGTGATTTTATGAGCATTTATTATTGGTCCCCCGACAAAAGGAGGGTGGACTTGTAAATTCACCCTTTTCCATTCGTCCATTCGTCCGTTTGTCTGTCTGCATTTTTCTCAAAAACTATGCCTTGGAAAGTTTTGAAATTTTGCACGAACATTAAACATGATATGAGTAAAAAAAAGTAACGTGTTTTCCTGGAAAACACTGCTTGCCCCTCTAAGGGTGCCTATCAGGTTAAAATAGCTAAAATTGACACTTTTGTGCTTATTAAAAAATATTGATGCCTTGGATTTTTATAAAACTTTCTGAAAAGTTGTAACTAACTGATATATATTTATAATTTTGTTTGTCTGTACTGCGCGATAACTCTTGGGTGTGTCGCAGGGGCTCTTTTAATCAATGATTGTTACTGACAATAACATGTGTTCCTTTGAGTCCCCCCAGATTTCCAGCACTCGCTATGTATTTCAATAATTGTTGCTGACCATTTTGTATTATCGCAATCACCGTTTACCATTGTCTTCTTGCTAAAAACAACAACCAACACTCTCTACACCATTCCAATCGAGGTCTAGTTGGTACCTCCCTTGATCGTTTTCTCTTCCTTAACTCTTCATAACTATTTTGTATGATATCAACAAAGGCTGGTGCCAAAACGTATTTAAGGAGAGAATTATTATCATGAATGTTATTAGCACTTGTAACATTGTAATATCGAACGACCTCTGGCATATTTTGTATTCAAAGCTTCTTCATGTATAATTACTGAAATTCTGTTCAATAGATTTAGAAATTATAAGTATACTAACAGGGAAATCCGACGTTGCCAGGGACGAAAGAGGATCAACGAATGTTTCACATTTCCAATTCTTTTATTGCCATCGAAATCTTCTTTGTGATTTTCTCTTTTTTCTTTACTTTTTCCTTCTTTTTTATTTTCTTCTCTTTTTACTCTTTTACTTTTTCCTCCTTTTCCTTTTGTTTCTGTTTAACTTTGTCATCTTCTACTAGCTTTCCCACTTGTCTCCTTTCTCTAATTCTTGTCTTTAGTAAAACCTCAATTTTGAAATTTTACAAAATGTGGTATAAATCGCTTGGTGGATATTATTCCTCGGTCCACTGGGAGTGGACTCGGGAGTAATATCAACCGTGAACCAAAGTGTAGATATCAGCCAGGTCCCCATCAATGGCTAAAATAGAATCGACTTAAACATGATCTGAAATTGCATATTTTTAAATACAAGTCCTGTACGTATGCTGAAAGATGTTACCGCAACTGTATACAGACAGTGTTAAATTCCGTTGACATGGGCAGGTAATTTTTTTCAAGAATTGCACAAAACGGCCCCAAAACCCTTATTTTGGGCTTTTTGTGTGACTCGGCGTTGTTTGTTACGAACCATATCTATATATAAGGACAATTTAGGGACTCATTTCGTTCTGGGTAAAAAAAAAATTCAATTCGGTGCATTTGTTTGAAAGTTTTATTGGTATATATATATATATATATATATATATATATATATATATATATATATATATATATATACATACATACATAAATAAAAAAATAAATAAACATTTAGAATTTTATTAATCGTATAGACTAGCATCTTGTTAAATACTAGCAGAAAAACTCGATGTTGTCCATTACTGAATCATCATCAATGAATGTTGCACACTCCCATATTTTTATTGTCATTGAAATCGGTGAAATCGACCATTTTTCAATCGAATAGATTGATTGCCTGCTCTAGTCGGAGAGCCACCACCGTGCATCGGGATGAAACTCATCAGTGACTTACTCCAGAATGCATTGTAGTCTACATTGCACTGTACAGAACCTACTGTTGATTTTGTACAATTATCTTTTATGTATAATGTTTGAATTAAAGTTTAAAATGCAAGTCAAGTATCATGGTTCAATTGTGCCGTAAACAGAGAGAATCATTTTGAACACGCCCCTTTTGTTGATCCTTATTTAATCCCGGACCACATCGGGTTTCTCTGCTAGTTGTTAATAACTATAGAAAGTAGATTTGTTTTGGTAGCATTAAATGTTACCATACATTTTTGGCTCCATTCTACTACAGATTGGAAGTCATTTTCCACAGATTCAGCTGTTACCTGTAATGTATGCATATTAGATTTGATATTTTGCCAGTAATAGAACATGATATCATTAGCAAATACACTCATCTAAGTCACAATTTATAAGGACGTTGTACAGGTCCAAGTGTTGAACTTTGGGGCACACCCACAATTGATCCGATGTTATTTAGATATACAGCCATCGAGAACGGTTGGGAAAAACATGTTAACATCTGTATTTCATGCTGTGAGTAAAGGTTTTGTTTCAAGTAACATGTCTAATAGCGATGCTGAGAAAGGCTTTTATGTGTTCGGAAATAGTATTAATCGAAAAATGGCTGGTTATAATGCTGAGATGTATCCTGTAATGTTATTCCAACATAATATGTATGAATCTAATGTAGTTAGTAAGTGGAATAATAATGATAATAATAATAATAATAATAATAATAATAATAATGATAATAATAATAATAATAATAATAATAATGATAATAATGATAATGTCTTGAAGCTAAGTATTACTTTTCGCTAAGAAGGTGATTTAGAGTTTTGTAGGAGGACTAAAATTAAAGAGGAAACTATATTTGCTACTACCATTATGAGATTACGTTGGTGAGAGAGAAAGCCAAGGTGAATAAAATATAAGTTTTATGAAAAGATGTGTATTATTGTATGAAAATATGCTGCAGTAAAAGCATTACTTTTATCTAAGAAGCATCTGATTATATTAGTCATCACTGGTAGTCGCAGTATTACTAGTATTACTAATTTGTACAATCCTATACCACATGCGAAATCCTAATTCTTTTTGACAGGGTCAGAACCTATAATTGACCAAGATACATAAGATATCCTTATGTACATGAAGAAGAGAGCTTCTTCATTATGATATAAATTCTGTTTGTAAACAGGATATTTATTTGAGAAGCGACTTCCCTACGAATCACTTTTTTACTTCACAAGATGACAAATGATGTGTAAACAATTACAGTGATAAAAGAAATCAACTAACCCAAACAGTTTTCGCATCGCAGATTCAGTTTTCAAAAGATCATTTACTATTTCTATAAAATCAAGCATTTTCCATTACCAGCCACCTTTATTAACCCCTTCTCTTTCTCTCTCTCTCTCTCTCTCTCTCTCTCTCTGTCTCTCTCTCTCTCTCGTTGAACTCAAGCAGAAGCTTAAGAAAGAGAATAAAAAATAAAATGTATTTTTCAAAACTTATGTTTGCATCCTGTATATTTCTTGAACATGTGTAATAGCTTCTTCCATAAAGGAATGTTGCTGATTTTGTGATGTTAGCCGTTTATTCTAAATGCTATATTGATCAAAGGCATTTTAAATCGCTGAGGGTATCCAGGCAAGAACCCCTACCCATGAAGGGTCAGCAAGCATGACGATCTCTGAAGATTTCATAATCTCTCCCATATATTATAGTTATTATACACTAGCTTGAGTACGCGTTCCAGGCTGGGTTCATAATATTTGGGTGTTTTTATAATAACGGAAAGAAGTCGAACCCGCCCCCGCCTTAAATACTGGAAAATAATCGAGAAAATGCAAGAGTAATGTGAGACTAACCGTAGCCCTCGGCGCAAGAGGGTCCGTGTGTGCCTGGCGTGTGGGGTGGTGGCTGATCCTGTGGTCGGGGCAGCGGAAGAAAGAGTTTCAAGATGGCGCCTGCCTGCTTTTATTAGAGACGGAATCTCGCAGGATCGCGCGAGATCTCGCGGGGATGCAAATTAGCTAGGCCATCTTGAGTAATAAAAATCGGTCCATTGGAGGTGCGAGTCAGTCGGGTTCTGACGTTCGTGGCGATCAGTACAGTGACCGTTGGGTTCCGTGTCTATTCGTGCAGTCAGCTGAGCTTTGTAAGTTGCCGTGGCTGTGATTGTTTGTTGGTTTGCCGTGTGTTGCTGTGGTTCTTCAGTGAAACGCTTCGTTGCCCACGACGAGTCTCACCGTCTCCTACACAAGATACTCTTACAAGCTATTTCGGCCTCCCCACTCCGAACTTGGTTTTCTTTTCTTCAATGGCGGATAGGTTCGATCTAAAATTGATACCGGAATTCGACGGATCCGACCCGGTACTCAGCTGGGTTGAGAAGGTCGAGTTACATTGTCAGTTGTCCGGCGTGAAAAATGTCGAGCGCGTGATTCCTCTGCGGCTGACCGGCGGGGCCTTCGCTGTATATCAGCAACTCAGCGCTGAGGAGAAGTGTGACTACTCGAGTATCAAGGCGGCGTTGTACAGGGCTTTCGCCACTGACCCCGCCACTGCATGGGAGCAGTTTGAGACGAGGTCTATACGCTTGGGCGAAACTGTGGACGTGTATCTCGCCGAACTTAAGAAGCTGACGGTGTTGTTCGGCGGTCTTCCCGAGAGGGCCCTAGCCTACAAATTCCTGTCAGGACTCCCCGCTGGAGCAAAGCAGCTCCTGCGAGCAACCTCTACCATGTCCTCACTACCGCTGAGTGACCTAGTGGACAGAGCCAGGACAATAATGAAGGACGACTCGACGGTGCAGGAAACGGTAGTCGCTGTCGCACAGGCCCCACCAAGTGGCGAAGGACCGTCTCAGGGACCCAGCCCGCAAGGTGATGTCATCTGCTACAGATGCAACGGGCGGGGCCACATGGCAAGAAATTGTAGAAGGCGGTCGACGGCTGTTCGCTGCTACCGCTGTAACAAGACTGGGCACATGGCCCGAGACTGTGCGGGAAACGGGGACGGGGACAAGGTGCCAGTGCCGACCTCTTCCCCGAACAGAAAATAAACAAGGCGCTCCCTGTCATTCAGGTCCGAGTTAATGACACGTTATGTTCAGCCCTCCTTGATTCCGGTTGCTCCCGCACCATAGTGTGTGCGGACTTCTGTCGGGCGTGGAAAAAGAAGAACGTCAGGATAACTACCATCACTGGAAAAATACGAATGTGTTGCGGCGTGGGTGTGGTACACATTCGCACAAGAACTGGGAACTCAGCCAACGTCGAAGCGCTGGTGACACGCGAAAAACCGCTGAGTTTCGACCTGTTGCTAGGCTACGATGCCATCAAAGCCCTGGGCGGCGTGCGCATAACGCGCGCTGGCGTTGTAGAGTTTCAGGATAGGCCCCCGGTGTGCGCAGCACTAAGAGTCGACCAGCCGGACTTCAGTGCGGAATTCGACGACCAACAGAAGGCGTGGACCGCCACTTGGAGGTGGTCAGAAGACAAGGAACCGGCCAAACTACAAAACAAAGTGGCAGAGTACCGTATGCCCGACCAGATAAGGCCTGCATACGAAAGCGAGCTCCGTGAATGGATTAAGAACGGTTGGCTGATTCCATACCCCTACGACAAACTTGGACCCCCCAAGGGCCTGATACCGCTGATGGCAGTTGCCCAACCTAACAAGTTAAAGGTGAGGCCGGTAATGGACTACCGTGAGTTGAATGCGCACGTTGATGCGTTCACAGCGGACGCCGACGTCTGTGCCAGCAAGCTTCGAGAGTGGCGCCGGCAGGGGTCCAATGTGTCCCTACTGGACTTGAGAAAAGCATATTTGCAGGTCCGGATCGGCGAGGCGATGTGGCCTTTCCAGACAGTGATGTTTTCCGGGAAGAGATACTGTCTTACGCGACTCGGATTTGGGCTAAACGTAGCACCCCAGATAATGAAGGCTATCGTCAATGCCGTGTTGTCACAAGAAGAATGGATCAGAAAGGGAACATCGGCGTATATTGACGATATATACGTGAACGAAGATATCGTGTCCTCTTCGCGCGTAAGATCCAAACTTGCCGAGTTTGGTCTAAACTGCAAGGACTCTGAGCGGCTTGAGGATGGTGCCCGCGTATTGGGCTTGAGCGTTCAAGAGGAGCGAGGGATCCTGAGGTGGAGGCGTGGAACCGCAGTTCCCGACGTACCCGACGTTTACACAAGACGTGCCGTGTTCTCCCTGTGCGGGAAACTTGTGGGGAACCTTCCAGTATGCGGATGGGTTCGTGCAGCGACAGGCGTCATAAAAAGGAGGGCAAATGCGGTCAGCAAAGGCTGGGACGATGAGATAACCGACGAACTATTGGTTCGAATGTTAAAGGAGACCGTCGCTAGTGTGAAAAAGAATGACCCCGCCACAGGGGACTGGTGCGTGCAGGGAGACAAACTGAGCGTGTGGGTGGACGCAAGTTCTCTAGCGATCGGTGTAGTTTTGGAGAAAGATGGGGCCGTAGTTGAGGATGCCTGCTGGCTGCGACCGGCGAATGATGCTGCCCATATCAACCTGGCAGAACTCGACGCTGTAATAAAGGGCATTAACCTGGCACTTCAATGGGAAGTGAAGAAACTGCGTGTGCACACCGACTCACTTTGCGTGCACCACTGGGTGTCGGACACACTCACGAGCAAGGCCAGGGCACGCACCAAGGCAGCCAGCGAAATGCTGATAAGACGGAGGCTCGAGACTGTGAAAAAACTGGTGACGGAGTACAACCTGTCCGTAGACGTAGTACTCGTCGCCTCGGACTACAACCTCGCCGACAAGCTCACTCGGGTACCACGGAGATGGTATGAGGCTATGAAGAAAGAAGCTAAGCCATTGCCTCTGTGTGCTGCCTCCGTCGAGGAGGACGAAATCAGGAAGATACATCACGACAGTGGGCACCCCGGAGTGCAACGGACCTACTACTTTGTGAAGTTGGCGAGACCATCAATACCAAAAAGCGCAGTAAGAGCAGTGGTCAGGGAGTGCCAAACGTGCCAGTCCATCGACCCCGCCCCAGCCAGATGGCGGAAAGGACAGCTGGGAATGGACGCGACTTGGAGTCGGTTGGGTATGGATATAACCCACTACGGCAGCCAACACTTCCTCACGCTGATAGACTGCGGGCCAACGAGGTTCGCGATTTGGCGCCAATTGGCAAGGCAGGATTCCACCAGTGTCATCCACGAATTGGAATCCATATTCTACGAAAGGGGGCCGCCTGAGGAGATCCTCACAGATAACGACACGGCGTTCTGCAGCAGGGAATTTAGGCATTTTATGGACAACTGGGGGATCCGCCTTCGACACCGATGCGCGTATGTGCCGAGCGGCAATGGCATAGCGGAGCGATGCCACCGAACCGTGAAGAGGATCGCGGCCAGGAAGAAGTGTACGATCGCGGAGGCGGTTTACAGATACAACACAACGCCTAAGGACACCGTGACTGGCGGCAGTGCGCCTGCTGATGCGATTCATCACTACCACGTGCGCGTCAAGGACGTTGAAGTGTGTCTACCCGACCAACGAGAACTCCAGGGGACGTACCAAGTGGAAGACACCGTCTGGGTGAAGCCACCCGGCGGCCGGTGCACCAGCAGCTTTTGGAGGGGGCGGGTCACCGGCGTCATCAGTGAACAGGCCATACTAGTCGATGGTACTCCGCGCCACGTAAGGGATGTCCGGCCCGCTCTAAGCGCTGACCAATCGGCAAGCAGTGGAAGTAGCGAGTCATCCGACGATGAGCGATGGATCCAACCCGTGCCCCACGAACCTGGTGACTCAACTGCGAGCAGTGGAAGGAGCGAGTCATCCGACGATGAGCGATGGATCCAACCTGTGCCCCATGGACCTGATGACTCAACTGCGAGCTCTAATGCTGATGCTTCCGATGCCACTTCTGAGAGCTCCGATGAGGAAGTCCCGGCAATACCCCTCCGCAGGAGTGCTCGAATCAAACGGCCACGTCCGCCGTGTCACGTATGTGATCTGGAGACCAGGGGGGAGTGTGAGACTAACCGTAGCCCTCGGCGCAAGAGGGTCCGTGTGTGCCTGGCGTGTGGGGTGGTGGCTGATCCTGTGGTCGGGGCAGCGGAAGAAAGAGTTTCAAGATGGCGCCTGCCTGCTTTTATTAGAGACGGAATCTCGCAGGATCGCGCGAGATCTCGCGGGGATGCAAATTAGCTAGGCCATCTTGAGTAATAAAAATCGGTCCATTGGAGGTGCGAGTCAGTCGGGTTCTGACGTTCGTGGCGATCAGTACAGTGACCGTTGGGTTCCGTGTCTATTCGTGCAGTCAGCTGAGCTTTGTAAGTTGCCGTGGCTGTGATTGTTTGTTGGTTTGCCGTGTGTTGCTGTGGTTCTTCAGTGAAACGCTTCGTTGCCCACGACGAGTCTCACCGTCTCCTACACAAGATACTCTTACAAGTAATTGTAAGACATACACAGCAAGGACTTGATTTTCTATCACAATAAAAAATACACCCTTTCGTCCCCTGTGTTACTAGTATGAGGTGAATTTTCTATGAATAGAGCTTATTTACAACAGCTTCCTGTCTGTAGAACATATTACGATGGAGCTGTTCTCCAGCAGTTTATAACATTGTTGTCTTCAAATCTATTGTGGGGGGATCACCCTCCAAATGGACTGTTCTATCGATTATATAAACCATAGACCTTTTGATGCCAGGTGTTGATTAAACACCAGAGCGACCCTCGCCTGCTCGGTGACGTTACTACTCTTTTCAGTTGTAACCTTTTTACGTTGTTTTTCCAGTAATACATTGTTTAAACTCTATTCCGTTGTTCTGTTTTCGTTGTGGCTTATTGCAAGCCATAACACTGGCGACATTGGATTCGGAGAACGTACTCACATTTCAAAACAGTGTTCTAAAGAACTAAGCACTGACGACATTGGATTCAAGGAGCATACTAAAATCGGAACCAGTAACGACATTGAAAAAAATACTCGCGTTGAAATAGTATTCTAAAAATACTAACGACGTCGGACTCAAATGTTATCAAGCCTAAGGAAGTGTCTACCATAACAGTTGCAACTGAAAGGTTCACGGTAACAAAAGAAAAAAAAAACGCAGATCATTACGGGAAAAAAGAGTTGAAAAGAACAAAGTTCGTCACGACTATCAAAGATAGCACTGTACTTTTGCAAAAAGAAAAAGGTTCGTCGCGATTTAGAAAGGTAAATTTTTATACTTTTGGAAAAAGAATTCGCCACGTGGTTTTCGCTGCTAAAATCAGGCGTTATTTTTTTTCCGGAGAAAAATATACACTTGATTTTTTTTTCTGTAGACAATGAACTTTTTATATATTTATGTTTTTTCTGTTCGTTTTATTGTCTGGAGGAAGAAATAAGAAAGAATAAAACGATTTTGTAAAATTCAGCGAACGTTTTGAAATTGCTAATGCTGACAAAGCAAAATGGATGAATTGAAAGTAGCGTTGGAACATTTGACCAAGTTGCATATCGATGCCGCAAAGCGTCAGGCACTATTCGAGGAACAGCAAAAGGAACTGCAAAAACACTTAGCGGAATGTCAAATACGAACAGAGGAACAGCAAAAGAAAGTTCAAAAACAGTTAGCCGAACGTACATTGCGGACAGAGGCATTGCTTACAGAAATTGTTAAAAATAATGCGGACGCAGAAAGCAATTCATCATTTTCTCAGAATACAATATAGACCACGGAAGACAATTTTAAATACGAGGAAGAGGAAAAATCATTAGCAGCATATTTTCAGCGTTATGAAGATTTTTTTTTTAAATATTGACTGCAGCAACTGGTCTGATCAAAAGAAAACCAGACTTCTACTACGAAAATTGGAAACGGCTGAGCATGATAAATTCACGGACTTTCTTGCCAGCGGAAAATAATTATTCTCAGATCGAGAAAGAGGCCCTAGGAATTATATTTGCAGTTTCAAAATTCCACTGGTTCTTGTACAGAAAACATTTTTCTCTACAAACCGGCCATTGATATCCATTTTTGGATAAAAAAAGGACTTCCAACATTCACTGAGAACCGATTATTAAGATGGGGAACTATTCTACTGAACTATAATTTTACAATTCAATTTCTCCCCTCAAAATAACTAGGCCATGCAGACGGTCTATCGAAACTGATTCCTGCCAAAATGGAACCTCTTGAAGATTCAGTAATCGCGGCACTACGTATTAATAGTGATGTAAAAACCATGATAAACAACATTATCTGCGAACTGCCGATCACACTTCAGGAAATTAAGTCAGAATCCCTAAATGACAATTTCATTCAAACCACGAAGCAGAGATTAGCACTGGGTGACACCAGTTCAGACATTTTTTCTGGTTGCGACGAAATACTGTTATACGGTGAAAGGGTTGTCATCCCCCAAACCCTTCAAAAAAGAATTCTCAGGTATTTTCATATGGGGTATCCAGGAATAAACAGAATGAAAAGCCTAATGAGAAGTTTTGTTATTGGCCAGCTATGGACCAAGATATTACCTACATGGTGAACAGATGCAAAGGCTGTGCTTTGGCTGCAAAAGCACCAATGATAACATATAAACCTTGGACTAAGGCTGAACAACCATGGTCGAGGATCCACATCGATTATGCGGGACCTGTGGAGGATTTTTACCACCTGATAGTAGTTGACTCTTACTCTAAATGACCAGAGGTTCTAAGATGTAAAAAACCGACCACTGCAACAACGACAAATTTTTTATGGGAATTGTTTGCTCGGTTTGGGGTTGTAGACTGTTTGGTTAGCGACAATGCTACACAGTTCACCTCGACAGAGTTCAGAGAATTCTGTGAGACATATCAATTCAAGCATATTACGACACCCCAGTACCACGCTAAAAGCAACGGCCAGGCCAAACGCTTCGTCGATATGCTTAAAAGGCCATTAAAAAGGCGTCCGGTACACCGACAGAAAAGGCCCTTCAGCAATTTCTGCAGGTTTACAGAATCACAAGAAATCCGAACAAACCAGATCGGGATCCCCATCAGAAATCATGTTTGGACGGAAAATAAAATCCGTATTTGATAAACTGCTACCAAAACACATAGTACACAACAGAACTTCTACAATGCCAACGAAACGGTTTAACAGCGGAGATAACGTGTATTTTAGACATTTTAGAAATAACGTTTCTTTTTGGGAACAGGGCACGATCTTCTGAAGAATCGGTCATGTTACATACATCATTCAGGGTCCAAAGTTACAACATAAAAGGCACCTGAACCAAATCAGGAAACGCTTCTATAAGAATCAAGAAGAACCACCGCAGGACGGCAGTGACGCGATTGAAACTGTGTATGACTGAAAAAAAAAGGATGTCAGAACCGAGACGCTCCGGCAGGTGGTCTGCCCCAAAAGGAAGAAATACTAATTTTCACAACCGCGGAAATCAGCTTGGGAGGGGGGTGTTGTGGGTGAATCACCCTCCAAATGGACTGTTATATCCATTATATAAAAATGGACTGTTCTATCCATTATATAACCATAGACCTTTTGATCCCAGACCTGTTTACGTTGTTGTTTCAATAATACATTGTTAAAACTCTATTCCGTTGTTCTGTTTTCTTTGTGGCTTATTGCAAGCCATAACAAAATCCAATATCAATAAATTAATGTATTAAATCGTTTTCATAGTTACTTAGACTTACCTCATTGTATTAATCATTTTCATTACTCTCTTAAGCAGTGGTTTGCACAAGGGAATGCTCACAGAGTTTGATACGTTTTGGCGTCGCTGTTTCGGCTTGGCAGAGGGGCGATTCCGTAGTGGGGGTCAATTTTGCGTCAAATTAGCGTTTTTCGTTATATTCACAGTTTTCTTTAATCCTTTAGAATTAATTCAGTAAACGAAAATATTTTTCTTTGAATAAAATTGAAATAAAAATTATTAAAAGAACAAATGTCTAAATTTAAAAGTGAAAATTAAATGCAATAATTCTCCAAATATTTTAAAATCTAAACTCGAGCGAAATTGTTTAAAGTAAAAAAAGAAAGGACTTGTTAAATATATTTTCTAAAAATATTTGAATTAATTTATTATTGATATTTTATTTTAAAAATGTACTGTCTTTTTTTTTAAACAAAACAATTTCTAACTTTTCTAAGTTTAAACCTTAAAAAAATCATTTTTTAAACATGAAAAAATATTCATGAATTAATAAAATGAATGAATCCAAAAAGTACAAAATTTATTTTCAATCAATTTTAAAAGTATTTCGACTAGAGTTTTTTAAAAATCTTTAACTGGAAATACCCTTCTTTTAAAAAACAAAAACAGTTAATGTAATATATTTTCATATTGTTTTTCTTAATTAAAAACAAGTTATAAAATCTTTATAAAAATGCTGACTGTCGTGGTCGATACTGAATTGTCCCTCTGCCAAATTAACCACGCTGTTGGATCGGCCGAGTCTAACTGGTCAAGCTAAAACGGCGACGAATTGGTCACACCGAACTGTTATATTCCCATGCTCATCTGGCGGTGGTCCTATGCATTAAAATGGGTGGGCGCATCCCTTTCTCATAATATTTCTCTAGAATTTATAGTTGAATCTTTAAAGTTAGCCATGAGTATCATGAGGGCATTATTAGGCCACTGTTCATCACTGATCATAGGCCTTTCACCTTTTAACTGACAATCATTCCATTCCCCGAGTTGCTTTTGGTCTTTATAAATAAAACTTATAAAAAATGAATTATCTTTTTTCTAATCTGATAATTCCAATTGTATACAACTGTAATTATCAGATTAGAAAAATGATAATTCTTTTGACAGTTAAGTTTGCATAAATTGGACTTATAATGATTAATTTTTTTTTCAAATTGTGAGAGCCTGTTTAATTTTGAGTCATTTTAACATGGATTCAAATTTCGTTAAAGTCATAGTTTCAACAGGTTCAATGGGATGAGGTCAATTTCGCTTGGAGACCACTTTAAAAATTTCAAGAAGTTTGATATTTGAATACCTCGAATCCATCAAAAGCATCAACTGCTGTGATAAATAACTGTGAATTAATAAATAAATAATTAAAAAAAAAAGGCAAAAAAAAATTAATTTCCCCTTAGGAATTTTTAACATGAAAATAATTCGCTAGCATTTGAAATTCAGTATAATTTGGTATCAATAGTTCATACCTCATTAAAATCAAAGGTTAAACAAGTTCAATGGGGAGAGATATATACTCCATCAGAGGCCATTTCACAATGTTAAAACACCTATTTCTAAATACTTAAAGGCTATGAAATTAGAGTTTACATATTGAAAGTTATGGGTTATAAAAAGCGTTATTTTTGTGGAGATATTATAGTCTTTCAAATAATTGAATTTAAAACAAACGTGGGTAACATTTAAGAAAAATCGGAAACATATTCTCAAAAGTTTGTATTTGGAGCCAAAACTAAAATCAAAAGTAAAAATAAAAACAAAAACAAAAAACAAGCAATAAAAGATCCAGAAAAATTCTATTTCTAAATTATTCATCATAAAATATCAACTAGAAAAATCTAAATAGATTCATAAGCCAATAAAAACGATCTTGAAACATAAGCCGCGAAACGAAAGCTCCCTACAATAAACAAATTAATTCTTATTCTGAAGAAATGTTTAAGTATACTGCACCCTAATCAACCACGTCTCTGACAGCATAGATTAAGCACTATCAATAGATACTCGCGGCCAAGTACATGCATTTCTTGAGTTTAATGCTCATAACTGTAATTAGCTTGGCTTCTCCAGTTACACAGATACAGCTGATAGCATCAAACACAGCTTTTCTATATCCTATTCCCTGATACACGTTGTCACGTTCCTGATCCGTCTCATAGATACACAGTATCAGCAAGCTTCACTTCTTGACCTATTTATGACCACAGTTCCTGAAAATGCCCATAACCCATTTGATTGAAAAATGGTCGACATCACCGATTTCAATGACAATAAAAATATGGGAGTGTGCAACATTCATTGATGGTGATTCAGTAATGGACAACGTCGAGTCTCTCTACTAGTATTTAACAAGATGCAATTTCAGATCATGTTCAAGTCGATTCTATTTTAGCCATTGATGGGGACCTGGCTCAGGGTGGATATTACTAATGGAAGTTAGCAACTGACACACGAACACAAACAAACGTATCATTCACTTGTTGAATCATGCATAATTCATGTATTTTGAAGACCAGTTGGGCTGACAAGCCATAAGAGTAAGCAACATTTCCTACAATGGTTTTTTTGAAAGACAAATTGAAGTACAATTTGGTGGTAAAGGGTTAATTTAATGAAATAGTTAATACTACATAATAATTAAATAATGATAGTTTAAATAAAATTAAATGGTTAAATAAATAAAAAAAAGATAATGTATGAGACATCAAAGGAAGGTCACTCTGATATTCTTGACTAAAGTTGCCAGATTGCCTTTTTTTAAAGACAAATTTCACGAATTTGGCTTTTTTTTTAAAAACAGTTTGGCCTTCAAAAATGGTATTTGGCTTTTTTTTGGTGTAACGTACAGACTAAGGAAGAAACATGCGTAATATTGTATCGATTATAATATTCCAAAACGAGGCTACATCAAAAAAGGACACTATCATATTCTTGTTCAAGGTTTCCAGATTGGCCTTTTTAAAATCAAATTTTGCATATTTAGCCTTTTTTGAAACAGTTTGGCTACCAAAAATTGTATTTGGTTTCTTTGCATTCAAAAATTGTATTCTACCTTTTTCAGCGCGTAACGTACCGACTATCTAAGGAAGTAACAAGCAGATTATTAGATTATGCATCAATATGGTCTCACAATTATAAAAAAAGATAATACGCTGACCCAAACCCGGTTCAGACATAGTGATAAAACAGTCACTTGATTATAAATGAAGCGATATCCAACATTTATTGTAAAAAACAATATAGATTCTTTGTAACATTTATCTTTTAATATAAACATCCTTATTATCATGAAAAAATGATTCTGAGAGTTAACGTTTTCCCTTCCACAACAGCCATTTTTCAATAGAATCTCCGTTGACGTAAGATTCCATATCTATATTGTCTATAAACAGGATCAAATCAGCAAAGCTTTTAGTCTGAACTCTATTAGACTTACTTGTTTTTGTACATTTTCCTTGCTCTGCTCTTTTGAAATTGGATACGTTTCCATGGTAGTCAGCCAATCAGTTTTTATTATGGACTGAACAAAAGAGGAAAGAAACATCGAACAGAAACAGTGGACAAGAGCAGACAATGTCATCTGGACTCTTCAACTTTATTATGTCGGTGACTGTTTACAGCTAGAAGCAAGCAACAATACAACTGTATTTGGTAAGATCTATTGCTAGCCTAGGATTACTACCTTAGTTTACCAACAATGTCTTGTGTTGTTAGCAATGCAACTTGTTTCTAAATATTACCATACTAGTGGTATTCACTTGGCGTTGCCTATTTGCTGATCGGAATTGTTTTTTTTTTGCTGGTCAGAACTTTTTTTTAGCCGGACGGAAGTTTGTTTTTACTGGTCGGAATATATATTTTTTTGTTGGTCGGATTTTTTTTTTTTTTTTTTTGCTGATCTAATTTTTTTTCTTTTGTCGGTCTTTATTTTTGCTGATCGGATTTTTTTTTTTTTGCTGGTCGGTTTTCTTTTTTTTGCTGGTCGGAAGTTTTTCTTTTGTTGGTCGGATTTTTTTTTTGCTTATGGAATTTTTTTTTACTTGTCGGAAGTTGTTTTTGCAGGTCGGAAACGTTCTCTTTGCTGGTCGGAAGTTTTTGTTTGCAGGTGTTTTTTTGCTGATCATTATTTTTGCTGGTCAATTTTTTTTTGCTGATCGGAAATTTATTTTGCTGGTCGAAGTTTTTTGCTGATTAGAATTTTGTTTTTTGGTTGATCAGATTTTTTTTTTTGCTGGTCTAAATTTTTTAAGAAAGATTAATTTCATATATAGTCACGCTTACACTTTTTGCTTTTAAAGAACATGTCTAAAAGATTGTTTTATTCTACGGCATACCAGCCCTTTCTGTATTATTTAATACTGAATCTAATAATTAATTATTATCTTTCAAGTTGTTTTTATCTTCAAATATTTATTTATGATGGTTGGTTAGTTTGTAGAAAAAATAGTTTTTGTTTTTGACTTTGCAGAACATAATTAAGTTTGTCAAACGAAATTTACAAATAATATGGAATATGAGGTCAACTGATAGCGCGGTGGTGTCCATAAAAATCTACAGCTAAAAAATAACAATGAAGTTAAGCAATAAAAAAAAAACTGGAATTGTTATTAAAAAATCTATGTAGCTTACCGTAAAATTTTCAGTTAAATATTCTTCAAATCAACAAATATCTGATAGCGATGCTGAATACAGACGTTTTCCGCGTTTATCGACTGGTTATAACGCTCATCTGTTTGTCCGAGTGTCATTCCAGCATTCTGCTGAATACAGAATTGAAAGGGAGCATTCCCTATCCTGTAATGTTATGCCAACGTAATATGTATGAAACTAATGTATTTAGTAAGTGGAATAATTACCAGGTGTCTTGTAGCTAATTATTACTTTTAATAAAAGAACCGGTGATTTAGAGTTTTGTAGGAGGACTAAAATTAAAGAAGAAGATATATTTGCTACTACCATTATGAGATTAGGTTGGTGAGAGAGAAAGTCAAGGTGAATAAATATAACTTTTATGGAAAGATGAGGAAATGTGTGTATTCTTGTATGAAAATATGCTGCAGTATGAGTTTAGAATGGTGAGTGCAGAAGCTTTGCATAGGAATTGCCGCGTTGGGTTTCTATAGTGTCGGAAGGTCGAGGAGAAAATCGTTATCATTTTCTTTCTTTCGGGCACTGTTGTGGTGGCAACCACTTATTTGCATATGCGAATAACATAACACTATAAATGGCAAGCCTAGGTTGGCCTTGGTGTGTCTTACTCAAATGCCACCGGAAGTGACGCCGAAGAGCGTACATGTCCTCCCACCAAGACTCTCTGACTCGACACCGTCATTTGTACATATTGTAAATATACCTTTTCTTTAATACACTTATTATTGCGTTATCTTGTTGTTTGCGTCTTCATTGTATTTCCTTACTAATTATTGTTCAACCTTGCAACCACAACAGTTGGCGACGAGACATGAAGCATCAAATATAACAGTTTGGCGAAGAACTATTTAAAAAAAAAGTACAACGCAAAGGTTGACCATTTTTTTTAAGGAATGCAAAGTGTTGACGAGCAAACGGATTTTGCGCTAAAGAGAAGTTTCAACTCAAGTGAAAAAAAAACTCTAACGTGGCAAAAGCGACAATTTACGCCGTTTTCTGGGAATCCGACTTGCAAACGAATGTAAAAGTGAATTTTTGTTTTGTCGCTACACGACAAATCTTACTAAAGGACCAACTTGCAAACCAAAAGCGAACTTTGTTCTGTCGCAAAAACGACAGGTCAGACCCGTATTACGAAAAGCAAGGAAGTAACCTACGAAAAAAGTTCACCAGTGGATTCTAATTACTGTTCTCCGTAAACAAAACAACAACTAAAGGACTTTTTAATTAATGTTTTGGTTGACGTCGGTACTAAAAGGAAATACCACAGCTAAAACTAAAATTCAACGAAAGGATTTCTTTTCTTGAAGTTGTCACTGCATAACGGATAATACAGTAAAACGTCACGGAAAAAAGGTAATCTCAATTTAAGAGGTATTTAATTACTAAAATACTAGAAAAAAACTCAAAGAACTAAATGCACTGCATACATTTATTCAATTGTGACTCGATTAAAAAAAAACCCAAACTTTTATTTTGTGGAAAGAGTTACTTATTAGTAAGTGCCTAAAAACGGAAAGTCAATTCCATTTCGTGATTCCAGATAAACCTGTTTTATTTATTTATTTTTTTTTGCAGCGTGACTCGCAAAAAGAATATATTATTGCAAGCAGCGATATTATTATTGAAAACAGGAGCTTACAGCAATTTGCTTTTTTGTTGTAACCCAAACCGGTGTATATTGTACATTGTACAATATTTTTTTTTAACTACACACCAAAAAAAAAAACAAAAAAAAAACATGGAAGACTTATCAAAAATGTTCATGCAATTTTTACAAGCACAGGCTGAGCGGGATAAACGCAGACAAGCTACACAAAACGAGCTTTTGCAAACACAAATACAGGCACAGGCTGACCGCGAGGAAAAGAGAGAAGACAGATTATTGAAATGGCAGCAGGAACAAGAAGAAAAGCAGAAAATGGCACAATTAAAGCAGAAAAAACTGCAATTGGAACAGGAAGAAGGGCATAAGAAACTACAATTGGAATATGAAGAAAGACAAGATGAACGTTTTGCTAAAACACTGGAACTACTAAAGAGTAATCGAGAAAATATCGATAGTGTTAATTTCTCCCATACAACTATTTTTAATAGCATGGACACATTTACTTATGTGCCTGAGGAAGAGAAGAATTTTGAAGCATACTACACAAGATACGAGGATGTTTTTCAACTGGACTGTAAAAATTGGCCAAATAGTCAGAAAGTGAGCCTTTTACTCAGAAAATTGGGTACATCAGAACACAGCAAATTCGTAGATTACATATTACCTAAAAAAACTGCGGAATTAGAGTTCATGGAAGCTGTAAAATTACTAAAAGAATTATTTAATCCAAATATATCTCTTTTTCATAAAAGATGGCTGTGCATGAATCTAAGAAAGATGAACAACCAAGATTATTTGACATACGCATCAGTTGTCAATAAAAACTGCGATAATTTTAAGCTTGCAGAACTAACGGTAGAAGATTTTAAATGTCTAATCTTCGCTCAAGGGTTAGTTTCCACGAAAAATGCAAAAATACGCAGACGAGTGTTGTCTAAGCTGGAATCTGGGCAAGATTTAACCCTCCAGAAACTAGCAGAGGACTGTGAAAGGGCCATTACACTAAAAAAGGATTAAAAAAATATAGAAGAATCCGGAGTGGCATATGTAAGAAAAGTTAGAAATCCATACGCACCAACCAAGAACTTTACAAAGAAAAGCAATGGAACGGGATATTCCAAAGATAATAACCATAAATATAGTACAGAATATAACAAGCCTCTTCCTAGATATAACTGTAAGAGATGTGCAGAAAAGCATTGGGAATCAGATTGTCCTTATAAGAAGAAAAAATGCTACATTTGTAAGAAGGTGGGACACAAAAGCGATTGCTGCAGATATAAAGATTACACCAGAAAGAGAGTACAGCAAACAAAATCAAATACAAAATTAGACAAAGATCGGCGAAAATACGTAAAAGTGGAAATATTTAAAACATCAATAAAGTTACAACTCGACTCCGGCTCCGATGTTTCTATAATAAACCTGAATACGTGGAAAAAGTTGGGAAAACCGGCCATGATGAAAACTAGTAAAGCAGCCCGGACGGTAACTGGTGGTGGTATAAAATTTGAAGGAGAAGTTGTCCTCCCGATAACATTGAAAGGGATTTCGAAGAAATTAAAAATATTCGTACTAAAAAATAGTGAAAATCTGTTTGGAATAGATTTAATTGAGAAATTCGGACTATGGGATAAGCCAATCAATACATTCTGTAAAAAATTAGAATGTTCTTCTCCAACAACAGTAAATATAAAAGACGATTTAAAAGAATTATTTCCTGAGGCATTCACGACTAACTTAGGTCGCTGCAATAAATTCAAGGCCTCGTTTTAATTTAAAGAAAACGCCAGCCCAATTTTTAGAAAAAAGCGAAATGTTCCGTTCGCTGGGTTGGAAAAGATTGATAAAGAATTAAATAGATTGGAACAGACGGGAATTCTATCAAAAATAGAACACAGCGAGTGGGCAGCCCCCACCGTATACGTAAAGAAAAAGAATGACGAAGTTAGAGTGTGCGCAGACTTTTCGACCGGGGTCAACTCCCTATTAAAAGATCACCATTACCCCCTGCCAAGCCCAGAGGAAATATTCACGAAGTTGAATGGGGGTAATATCTTCTCCAAGATAGACTTGAGCGACGCGTATTTGCAAATACCGGTCGAGGAGAATTGCTCAAAAATACTATGCATCAATACGTATAAGGGATTATACAAATACAACCGATTGCCTTTTGGCATCAAAGTAGCGCCTGCCATCTTTCAGCAAGCGATGGACACCATGCTAAGTGGTATTGAGTGCGCATGTGCATACCTGGACGACATTGTTGTCAGGAGCAAATCCCTAGAAGAACATAAGGGACATTTGAAACAAGTATTTACTCGAATACAAGAATTCAGCTTTAAAGTAAAAGAAAGTAAATGTGACTTTTGTATGAGCGAGATTAAGTATCTTGGACACATAATAAACACACATGGACGACGTCCAGACCCAGACAGATCTGCGGCAATAAAAATTATGCCAGCACCCGATAATGTAACAACCTTGCAGAGTTTCTTAGGACTCGCAAATTATTACCAATCTTTTATTGAAGGAATGCATAACTTGCGAGCCCCCTTAAATAATCTGCTTAAAAAGGATACACCGTGGAACTGGACGCAAGAATGTCAAACCGGTTTCGTACAAAATAAAGAGCGCACTAACATCCGAATTATTCTTAACGCACTTTGACACAAACTTAAAAATAGTCGTCGCTAGTGACGCTAGCTCCTACGGCTTAGGAGCATGCATTCAACATATTATGCCGGATGGGTCTAGAAAACCAATAGCGCACGCTTCGAGGACGCTGATACCAGCCGAAAGGGCATATTCACAAATCGAAAAAGAAGCGTTGAGCATAATCTTTGCCGTGACTAAATTTCACCGATATTTATATGGTAGACAATTCATACTTGAAACCGACCATAAACCGTTAGTCACGATCTATGGATCAAAAAAAGGATTGCCGGTATACACCGCAAATAGATTGCTGCGCTGGGGTACAATACTACTTAATTACGATTTCCAGCTACAACATCTAGCATCAAAAAAGATTTGCCATGCGGATGGACTGTCAAGACTGATACCACAGAAACACAATCTGGAAGAATCAGTCATTGCAGCAATTCGGACAAATGTTGAAGTAAAAAATATGGTAGCAAACATCATTAAGGAACTACCCGTAACTTTGTCGGACATTAAAAGGGAAGCCGAGAAAGACGAATATATAAAGGACATAAAAGAGAAAATTATAACGGACACAAAGGTGCAGGAAGTTTTCTCCATATGTGACGATGTGTTACTGTACAACGAGAGAGTGGTAATACCCAAAACATTGCAGAATAGGATGTTAAGAGATTTCCACACAGGACATCCGGGGATAAATCGAATGAAGTCCTTAATGAGAAGCTACGTGTACTGGCGTAACATGGACACTGACATAGCGACAACAATTGATAAATGTAAAGGATGCCAGTTAGCGGCAAAATCTCCACCTATAGTATACAAACCTTGGCCGAAAACCGACCAACCATGGTCGAGAATCCACATGGACTTCACTGGTCCAGTAGGTGAAAACTATTATTTAATTGTAGTGGATAGTTTCACAAAATGGCCGGAGGTAATGCGTTGCAGGAATCCAACAACGAACAACTCAATAGGGTTCCTACACGAGTTGTTTGCAAGATTCGGTGTACCAGACACACTGGTCACTGACAACGGAACGCAGTTCACATCAACAGAGTTTAAGGAATTTTGCGACACGTTCCGAGTGAAGCACATCACGACTCCGCCGTATCATCTAAGGTCGAACGGCCTCGCGGAAAGGTTCGTGGACACGCTAAAACGAGCGTTAAAGAAATCCATTGGAACACCAACAGAAAAAGCTTTGCAACAATTCTTGCAAGTATATAGGATTACAGCACATCCTAGTACACCATCAAACATATCACCAGCTGATCTAATGTTTGCCAGAAAGGTAAAATCAGCGTTTGACAAACTATTGCCAAGGCAGGCAATTATCCGAAACACTACACACACGAGAAGAAAGAAATATAACTCGGGAGATCGAGTATATTTTAAGTGCTACAGAAATCTTACTGGGAATGTGGAGTAGTGGATAAACGCATTGGTGATTGTACATACATGATTAAAGGTCCACAGAATATACATAAAAGGCACCTAAATCAGATAAAAAACGTCATATCCAAGATGATGATGATACGACAACAGTCGAAGAGGAGGACACCATAGATATCATATACGAATCTTTTAATTTGGAACCGCCTCAAAATGCACCTGAACCCCGAAGATCAGGTAGGAAAAGAAAAGTGAATGAACCATTAATGGTAAACCCAAAAAGAAAAAGATATTGAAATCTGTGTGACTTCAAATCTTGGGAGGGGGGTGTTGTGGTGGCAACCACTTATTTGCATATGCGAAGAACATAACACTATAAATGGCAAGCCTAGGTTGGCCTTGGTGTGTCTTACTCAAATGCCACCGGAAGTGACGCCGAAGAGCGTACATGTCCTCCCACCAAGACTCTCTGACTCGACACCGTCATTTGTACATATTGTAAATATACCTTTTCTTTAATACACTTATTATTGCGTTATCTTGTTGTTTGCGTCTTCATTGTATTTCCTTACTAATTATTGTTCAACCTTGCAACCACAACAGGCACCCACCAGGTAAATTGAATTTTTCCGGGATGAAAGATAAGCCATTTTTCATTTATTTTATTTTTGTGAATCCACTCGTTCGAAACACTGCAAACCTGCGTATTGTACTATTAATTCTTCTTGACTTGAATTCTCAGCATGCTCATATCTTTGACGAAACTACATAAAAATTGGCAGGCCTTTTGAAGATCATAATACTATTCTGTGGTTAAAATCTTAGAAAAATTGGCCAAAACAACCCTATATTTTCAAGCCAATAAAATATGCCCAAATTTGCTTACATTTGTATATAGAGCGTCCTGGCAAGCCAGCTTTAGTTTTGCTGCGTTGGGATGAATTTTGCTTAGGGTTATTTTTGTTTGTTTTTTCCCCTGTGGGCTTGCCAGGCCAGTAATATATATATATATATATATATATATATATATATATATATATATATATATATATATATATATATATATATATATATATATATCCTATCCAATGTAACCCTATTCCTTTTAGTGGGGCTGGTTATCTCAATATTCCATAAGAATCTTTCATTTAGTGATACAAGCACCAAAATTGGCACAAATAGCGTTCAGAAAATACATTTTAAGAAAAGAATGTTAGTCATAAAAAAATTCAGGATGACTGCCAGTTTTCAAGCTGGCTGAAGAAGTAAACCTGACAATTTTCAATTTTGGTGCTTGTATCGCCAAGTGAAAGATTGTTTCAGCAATCTGCCCCACTATTTTATAAAATCATATATCTACAATTTACTTTAAAAGCATATTACTGATTGATAATGAGTAACACAGCTTAATAATAATAAAATAAAAATACAATCAAAATGTTTTCATTCGTTTTGATGTGGTTGTTATAGCATAGATGGAATGTTCATATTTTTTCACATAACCTTCATTTCATCGACAGGAAAAAATCTTCACTTTGTCATTGTAATAAGGTTCTAATCTCTTCTCTCTGTCGTCTTCTTCTTCTTCTTCTTCTTCTTTTTCTTCTTCACAATAACAGCTCTCATAAACATTATTTATAATATTAACTTCGATTAAAGAAATTAAGTTTTAAAAATCTTTTGTTGGTCCCCAGCACATCCAGGCAAACTTTGCTGTTGACTTTCAAGCCAACTTCGAATATGTGAGATGGCATCGTGTGACCCTCAGTTTAAACCACACCAAAGACCATAACCGTAGCCAGAAACTTTGTTGAGTTGTGTCCCCAAGCGTTGAACCACCCGGATTTGCATTTTGAGGGTGCTGGTAATGGTTCTGTTGTCATAACTTAGATTGGTAGAGAGCACAACTATGATCAGCACAACTATGATCAGCACAACTATGATCAGCACAACTATGATCAGCACAACTATGATCAGCACAACTATGATCAGCACAACTATGATCTCGCTTGTTGAACAGTTTGTTACTTTCAGGCATGATAGAAGGCTCTTATCTCTCTTGGAATAATGTCATCTTTTCTAGGGTTACAATTTTATCGTTATACCCTGTATATAATAAATAACCATGTAAGACTGCGATTACTTACTATAACGTTACTACCAAGATACGTAAGCTTACTGGAATTCTAATAGAAAAATTCCACTCAGCCTTATTTTTCACTTAACATGGAAGTTTGACACAGTATATCATATTATGACACCGGTACCAGGACAATGCTGTTCTATCATCTGAGAATTAGGAAACGTCAGTTCTGTTATGTCCAGATGATGTCAACAATGGGTATAGTATTTAATTACCTCCACCCCAGGAGGCGAGGCATAAGGTCATGTGTGAATTTGATGAACGTATTTTCTGTGCTACAAATTGAATTCGAACTTCACACACTACGGTTTCGAATCCGTGTTATTAACCACTTGGCCTCCGTCACCCCCAGTTTCTATAAAAACTTTGATTGACTTACCTGGAATTTTTGTTAGGTCAATTGATTTAAATATTTCATTAAACACTTACCTGAAAGAAAAAAAAAGTAAATAAATATACACGTAACAATTTTAATACATTTTTATAAGTACTAGAACTGCCTACAAGGATCCGCGGCGCAGTAGTTAGCATACTTGAAAAAAAGAAAACAAATTCTAAAAGTGATATTCTTCTGAAGGTTGAAGGCTCAATTCTCAGTGTAGACGACCGAAAAATACAACTGGAAACTATTTAAGACCTCAATCCAGTCATGACTGACGGAACGAGTGTCTGCTACTCCTATGAAATCAATAATGGGTTCTCTTCAAAATTCCGCCCGGATTCCCGAGTTCGACAGGTGTATCTTGTCAAACTCGGGATTCCCAAGTTTGACAAGATACACCCGAAGAAGGTCGGGGGGTTCATCGACTGAAACGTAAAATAATACTCAAGATGAGAACAGTAGTCCGAAAAATCCAAACAATACAAACTTCATTAAGAGGCTTCGTAAACAAGTAAATTGATCTGTCATGCTTAAGTTTGATATAATATTTTCGTTTGTCTGTAACTTTTAATTTTGAAATAAATGTCTTGCACATAAATCAGTCACTCGATTTCTATAAAAGACTCTTGGTAGTTAGATTGGTCGGTCTGTTTCACTTAAGTGTGAAATAACATTTTCGTCATTGCTACATGTGTAACATATTAATATATGTAGAGGCCCAACACGTTGCAGACTCCGTCGCAAGGAACTTAAGAAAGGAAGGAGAAAGAAATTCAACTCGCTGTTTCCGGTTTTAACAAAAGTCCTTTATTCCTCCTTCTCCAACCATGCGTAACTTCTCGTCTCGGCTGTGACGTCACACACGTGTTTCTAACGTGATCATTGGTCTGCGCACATGTTCCTTTTTTTATGATCTTTTTTCATTCTTCCTTGCTATAACGTCAATTCGCACATGGCTTGGTCATTTGCATACAGCTGTCATATGCGCGTCCACGCTCTGCTACAAATGCCTGGATCGCCTTAGAAATATTCTGGCTTGGGAAGATTATTAGGGATACTAGCGTCTTTGGAAGTGTCATACTTAAGTTTTCAGTGGCTCTGCTTTCTATAAATGACTGAATTAGGTACAGTCTTTGTTTTTGCAAAATTGTCACCTTCGAGAGTTTTACAGAGAATTGTAGTGATGTGAATGATGAACATGGCGAGAGATTCCGTTAGATTATTTCAGTAATGGAGAAGCATTTGAAAGGAAAATGAAACTGTGGCATGTTGGAAGACTACTGATGAAATATAAAAAGGGAAGATGGTACTCAACACAAGAGAGTTAAGAGAACAAAGTTTGTTTAAACTGACAATTCTGTGTTTTTCATTTATAACCAACTAGCCTGGGTGCCCGGCGTTTCTCGGGTGTTTATAGGTGTGTGGTGAGTAAAAAAACAAACAACAAAAAATTATAGTAGGCAGGCAGGTTCGAACCCGTGACGCGAAGATGGAAAAGAAAGTAAAAAACAAAAAAAACAAAAAAAAAGTGACGCGTTAGCTGTTGCACCCATCGCCAAACCGGAAGTGACATATGTTTAAATTAAGGCTAGTCAATCGAAAAGAAAGAATGACTTTCGAAAATATCGGCGAAAAAAGCGATCCTTCCCTGTAGAAAAGTGCCGAGGTGAAGGTGAAGCCAATTCTTCAATATTTGTCGTCCAAAGGGTCGAGCTTCCAAATTTTTTTTTTTTTTACACAGTGATCACCACTTATCAAGGCCCGGAAGCCACTCAGGGATAAGGGTTATTGCAAGTACATTACGTTAGTGTGGAGATTTGATGAAGTGTTTACTTAAGGGGGCGGTTCATTAGGAATTTGTTAACATTGGACTTGAAGACATCCAAGTTGTAGTCCGGTGGGAAGCAGGCAGACGGAACAGAGTTCCACAGGCGTGCAGTTCTAAGAAAGAAGCTTTGTTCATGGAATCCACGTTTTGATTTAGGCACAGATATAGAGTGGGGGAAATTTTTCACAGTGGATTCAGCTAGACGGATGTTTTTCGTGAAAGATTGGCGAGGGGGGGCCAGAGATTGGAGTTCAGGGGAGCACCTGCCATGAAAATAACGATAAAACAAGGATAGGCTCGCAACGTCTCTTCTGTGGGAGAGAGGTTGCAGGGTAGAGAAAAGGGCATCCCCCACTAAGCCACGAAGTCTATTTTGTACTCTGTCAAGGCAGGATAGGCTGTTTTTAGCAGCTCCTGCCCAGATATGGCAACAGTATTCCATCCTTGGACGTACTTGGCTTTTATATAGATAGAGAATTGCATCAGTAGTGATGATACCAATCTCGTAAAAATCCGTCGCCCTGTCAAAAGTTTTTGCGAAGCATACATACATACATACATACATACATACATACATACATACATACATTCATTCATTTAAACAGACAGGTGAGATTTATATTATAGATAATAATAAAATATAATTTATACTACGTGAAAACGGTGTCTAATCTAAAGAAATAATAGCCAGATTTATTACCAGGATAATTTTTTTATACCGAAACATATCTTTTGTGCAATGTACGTTTTTTAACCTGAAATTTGTAATCAAATGTGTTATCGGGTGGTGTTGGGATCAAAATGGTATTACAGCTGCCTATGTGCAGATACGTTTTTAGCTAGAATATATAAATGGTTTATTTTCCATAAGAAAACAAACTTTTGAAATTTGTCATTCTACAAAAACATGTAAATTAATAAATGTGACGATAAAATGGTGTTATTACTCCCGGTCAACACCATGTTTATTTGTTTTAAATTATGATAAATTGCTTATGAAATAACCAGACCAGGAAGACATCTTGAATTTTGTCATGAAAGCTTTTATTTTTATCAGCGTGGGACAATGGAAACTTGTGCAGATTCCTTGTGGTTATTGAACGTTTGAAGAAATACGTGAGGATGCGGAGACGTGAAATCACGTGTGATGGTCTGAGGTGATTGGATTTAAAGAGAGACGAACAGAGTAAAATTGAACCCAAAGAGAGAAAGCGAAAACTACATGTGAGAAGTAGAACAGAACAGAGGAATATAAAGAGAAATAATCGAAAAAAGAGGGGGAGAGAAAAAGAGATATCACCGAAGATGGAGGAGAAAATAAAGGGAGCGCGAGAAGAAAAAGAGAAATAAACGATAATAAGGGGTGATAAAAAAAGAGATAACCAATGATAGAATGGGAGAAATATAATAAAGTTAACTAAAGATAAAGAGGAGAAAAGAGAAAGTTTTGCTAAGAGAGAGAGAGAGAGAGAAAGAGAGAGAGAGAGAGAGAGAGAGAGAGAGAGAGAGAGAGAGAGAGATTTGCATTGAGAAAGAGTGGAATGGATTTACAACGATAGGAAAGATAGAGAAAGAGGGAGAGATGCAATATAGAGAGGGGGAGCAGAGAAATGCAAGAGTAGAGTGTGATAAATAACTTGGTCGGGTGAACAGAAAAACGTGTTATTCATCAAACATCCTACAAGCATCATACTTCAAAGAGAGGTGTTATAGCGACAAAATGCGGAATAACTCAAAATAAATAAAGTAAGAGTTATCGCCCCCTTATAAATCTTTGAAAAGACTAGAGAGTTCCAGAGTGAACCGAGGACAATATGGCAGCTTTGCTTGGCGCTGAATATCGTTCTGTAAATTATTTAAACTTTCTGCCGTGAATAAATTGTATTTAAATTACAATGAGCTAGTTTACTTATTATTAGAATATCCAATGATTCTGACATCCCATTTCTCCGAGTACAACAAAATTTGGCGACGATGATGTGATGAGATTAAACACCAAATCTCAAAATAAAAAAGAAAAAAAACGCACATGGTAATAATTAAAAAAAATCGTAGAAATCTTTTCTGTACAAACGGGAAAAAAAATCTTTTGTGCAATAATTTTTTGTGAACACACGAAAAATAAAACAGATACTTTTTCCACAATAAATTTTCTTTTGTGAACACACGAAAAATAATCGGAATCATTTACGTTATGGATCCAAATATATTGGATAAAATATTGCAGAACAAGCAAGCGGAATTATAAAAAGCTCAAAACTACTTAATTAAAACTTTGACGCAGAATTTCACAAACAATTGATGGAAATACCAAAACAATTACTCTTGACACAATAATGTATTTTTTTTCAATAATGGATTTTTCATTCAATCCGGATTTAAAACAAACTTTTGCTGCTTGGTATAGTCAGTGGAAGGATACGTTTGAACAAGAGATCGTATCCATGAACGACGCATGGGGAGTACGTTTATTACTTCGCAAGCTGGGTACAGCAGAACATGAAAGATACGCAAACGTAATACATCTGAAAAAAACATTTGATGAAACGATAGCACAATTATCAGATATTTTTGGCGAGCCAGAATCTTTATTTAATATTCGTTACAATTGTTTGAAATTAAAGAAAATGCTACAGACGATTTTGTCAAATATGCTGGAATTGTCAATCTACAATGCGAAAATTTTCGGCTGAAATCGCTTACAGAGGATCAATTCAAATGCCCCATTTTCATTGTAGGGTTACAAAATCCAGAAGATGCGGACATATGCATACGTCTACTGTCTATGGTTGAAAAAGACAACGAAATGACGGTACAAATTCTGATCACAGGATGTCAACTAATAAATCTAAAACGAGACATGACAATGATGCAATAACTAAGCTCGTCAATTACAAACAACATCAAATCGGTAGAGAAATCCCCGACTGGAAATAGAAAGGAACTTCCAACATCCTGTTAGTCATGTGGGGAGATGCACTATGCTCGTGTTTGCTCATTTAAAAGACAAACATGTTAACACTGTTCACGTCGTGGGAACCAGGAGGGATTTTGTTGTAAAAATAATTGCAACACTTCTAGGATGAACACTACATAGCCAAGATGTAAAAACCACAGAAAAAACGCCAAGAAGTTTCCAGAAAGCTACTTCGAATCCAATTTTTACCACTTTCAACGTAAATTTTTGATCTCGGAGAAAATATATACTTGTTGAGATAAACAACACGCTGGTGAACTTTCAGTTTGATGCCGCTATCACTTTAAATTCACGACCAACATGGGAGTTGTTGGGAAAACCAACTCTTAAGAAGGCAACTCATGTTGCTTGTGGTGCATCAAGAAACAAGATACAACAAACTGATGAGTTAACATGCAATGCCTCCACCAAAGAAAAAAAATTACGTGTGTGCTATGTTTTTGATGCATCAACTCTTAACCTTCTTGGTTTGGATTTTATTGAAGAACTTCATCTTTCCAATGTTCCCCTAAACTCAATTTTCGATTCGTTCAGTATTAATGCCGCAGAAGATGCTGACACACATTTTAAGAACATACTTAAAGCAAAGTTCAGCAACGTTTTTTCCAAGAGCGTCGTGGATGTTGTTCTAAAGTTAAAACGACTTTAAAACTGAAGGCAAATGCAAAGCCAGTCTTCAGACCAAAGCGTCCAATACCATACGCAGCTTTAGCCACAGTAGAAAAAGAATTGGATCGTATACAATAAGAAAGAGTAATACAACCTACAAATTACTCATCCTGAGTCATATCTAATGATAAATTACGCCTATGTGCGGATTTCAGTACAGGACTAAATAGCAGGCTGAAGACACATCAGTATCCACTTCCCGTATAGGAAGATCTTATCTCAAAGCTCAACGGTTGATTTTGCAAAACTGGACCTTGCATATATACAAATGGAAGTTGATGAAGATTCCAGAAATCGTCTCACTATTAACACCCGTAAGGGGTTATTTCAATTTAACTACTTTCCATTTCGGGTCAAGTCAGCTCCAGCAATGTGCAAACAAAATATGGGCACAATGCTCACAGTGTTGCTAGGAGTTTCCGCCTACATTGATGATATTATCGTTACAGGCACATCCCAAGAGGAATTTTGCATCGTTTTACTTCCGCGCTGAATCGAATTCAACAACATGAATTTCACTTAAAACCAGACAAATGCAATTCTTCCAAACTTCTATGAAATACCTTGGATTCATATTTGACAAAAATTGTCGAACACCAGATCCGGATAATATTCAAGCAATAAAGGACATGGCAGCTCCCCAAAATGTTATAACACAACAATTCTTTCAGGACCTTGTAAGTCATTATGGTTGTTTCTTAGTCGAACTGCACAAGTTACGGAGAGCTCTGAATAATCTTTTACAAAACGAAATAAAATTAAACAGGTCAAGCGCAAGTAAAGAATCATTTAAGAAAATCAAAACACTTCTTAATTCTGATCTATTGCTGACGCACTCCAGTCCGTTATTAGACATTACTGTTGTGACGGATACTTCAGACTATGGAGCCGGAGCAGTAATATCACGTTTTTCGGAAGCAAAAAAATCCATTGCAAACGCATCAAAGTCATTGATACCTACTGTACAAAAGTATAGCCAAATTAAGAAAGAAGCCCTGGCAATTATTTACGCGGTAAAAAATTTTACAAAACTCTGTATGGCCATCATTTTACTCTGTTATATGCTCTCTACCGATTCAAGTTATGACAACAGGACCATTACCAGCACACTCCAAATGCAAATCTGTATTGTTCAACGGCTGAGGACACAGCTCAACGAAGTTTCCGGCCACAGTTATGGGTTTTGGTATGATCTTAAGTGAGGGCCACATCATGCCACCTCACATCTTTGAAGTCGGCTTGAAGGTCAACATTAAAGTGTACCTGGATGTGCTGAAGAGTGTGAGGATTTCTGGTGCAATTAGGTGGCCGCTCGCAGTATCTGGGTGTGGTAGCAGGAATTACTGCCAGCCCACAAATCCAAAGAGACCCTGGCTTGGGTTCAGAATGGGTGCTACGACTTTGTACTCTTCTCTCACTGGCCCTCTTCTTCCCCGAACTGAACCCGCTGGACTACTTCGTTTGGTCATGCATCGAGAACATCACCATCATGACCTCCCACAACATCAAAGCCAGCCTGATCGCTGCCATCCGCCGAGTATTCGCCGAGCTCCTGCTGACGCTTGTGTAAAAAGGTATTCTCATTGTTCTTGCCTCATATCGAGGCGGTGATTGAGGTTAAAGCTCAGTTACGTTGAATAGATGTGAGCTCTCCTACATAATCAAGTTAACAAAATTGATTTTTTCAATAAAAATATTAAAATACAGCTGTATTGTTGTTTTCTTTAGGGCGACAAATTTATCGTTCTAATCTCTCTCTCTCTCTCTTTCTCTCTCTCTCTCTCTCTCTCTCTCTCTCTCTCTCTCTCTCTCTCTCTCTCTCCATACATATATTTTTATAATTAGCTCTATGTAATTAATGAAATTGTCTTCATTGTTCTATTAAGAAATATTTAAAGTTTATTTATTTAATTTAATTTATATATAATTTATTTTCGATTATTATCCAACTACACAAGTTTCCTTTAAAAACGGAGGTATTTATTGAAGCTGTGAGAGCTATTTCCCTTTTAAGCTATTTCCCGTTTTATCTTCATAGACGATAATTGACGTATTTTTTGCTTCCATAAATCCATCATGTGATCTACTTTCAGGAAAAATTGTAACAAGTTAAGATATTCGGTATATCTTATATAATATGGCACTAAACCCTTTGTCCGCCAATATGTTTCAACCTGGCGACGCCGGGTATATACAGCTAGTTTATTTTTTATTAAAAAAAAAAATAACTAACCTTTGCTTTATTACTGTAAAAATTATTGTAAGCTAAATATTCTTCAAATCATTAAAACGAAAGCCACTTTTTGGAATGTATTGTTTTAAAATGATATTGTTTTTATTAGAGGAACGACGTAACCTAATTTTGAAACAATTCATTTTAAAGTGAGTAATGTTAGGATTGTTCATCATAGCGACATCAGATTAATCACCAAAGCAACATATTTGCTGATTGAACGACCGATTTTTTTTATGTGTGTGAAAGGTGAGAACGTACGTATAAACATGAATTATATGAGCATGTTATTATATACATTATGATTCACGTATGCGCGATAAAATTTAATATTGTTATAATCTGATGATGAATTTTTGTTTTTTAAAACAGTCTGTAATGGACAATGTACACGTCATCGTTCCGGGGAAAGTGACGTCACCCTGTTTTATACTGGTTTAATCAAAGGAAATAAATGAAAGAAAAAAAAATCAAATAAAAATGTCATATTTTCTCTTTATTTCTTTGTCATCAAATATTTACTCTTCCTTTTGTCGCATTATTGAATGTATATATAATTACCTAGTTTCTATTTTTCAAATGCTTGCGAAATTATATATTCTAACAATTCTTTTGTAGTTGTCCTCCAAATCAGCCCAGACAAATTTTATCAACATAGAAGTTAATTTACAATTCACTGTTGTCATTGACAAGAGAGAGAGAGAGAGAGAGAGAGAGAGAGAGAGAGAGAGAGAGAGAGAGAGAGAGAGAGAGAGAGAGAGAGAGAGAGAGCAGAACAACTGCGTTCAGCTTGTCACTCACGCTCGATATCTGTTAGCCTTCTCTTTACCTCTCTCTTTGTTTATGTTTCTCGTGTCTTAGAAAGACATCAGCCGACATTCCTGAAATGTAAGTATTTAAAATAGTTAATTGTTCTTCTTTATTTTGCGTTATGCCATTCCAACTTCTCAATCTGGAATGTAAGCTTGTCTTTGTTTTCGATGATAATTACAATTCAGGTCATTTTTATAGGACACAAGAATATAGATAATCTAAAATGTGCGTGTGTGCACACCTCTGATTTTGTCGACGTCGCCTGGCTCAATATCCAACACTTGTAGCATACGGTTACATATTATTATTGACGAGATTTTAATGGACATATGTTAATATTTTGCATATAATATTAAGAAAATAAATTAAAGTACAATAAACATTGTCTTGACACAGCTGTAGACGACTTCGATATGGTTATTTGTATTTTTTATTTGGAATATGACTGGAAAAATGATAATACACGCACTATATATACATTTTCTTTCTTTGAAGATTGTAATGCTGGGTATGGGGCAGCCAAACCAGCTGCCAGCATTCCCTGCTTCTTATTGAAACCAACCGATAGCTCTTTTTAGTATCCTTGCTGTTCCGTTAAGTGCAATTGTCTGGATTTCTTTTGCGCTTGGTTTACCAGGAATATATTAGTTAGGTAGGACGTCAGATTCTTCTTCATAAGCCCTGTGGCACCTATAGTAATTGGTATGATTGATATCTGCCTAAGATTCAAGTTTCTTTTCATATCATACACGAGATCTTGATTTTTAGTCTGTTTCTCCGTCTTCATGGTTGATATTGCATGAATATATCAAAGGTAGTACTGGCTCGTTTGAAAATCTTATAAACTAATCATTTTGGCAGTTTATGAAGTTTACTCGATCGAAATATTAGAGTGGACATATAACTACATTACAGGTGACGTTTTCGCTATCTCCTTATTTTCTATCTACATATACTGTCAAATTGATATTGGGAGAGCCTTCTATAAGATTTATACACTGCATATGAAGCTTCAAAATAAATAAAAACAAGACTCTTGTATATCGTTGTATGTAATCGTTATTGAGTCTGTTAAAGGGTTACAAACAAAAAAAACATAATACCAAAATAAAGTAAGAACATTATTGCAAAGCATACAATAAGTGATTTGCTCGTCGTACCCGACCAAGGTTGGTCCACCGGATATCGACTGGTTATTTATTTGTTTCCCACGAAACAAAATGTAACACAAGGTCGGTTTAATGTGGGAGATAACCAGCTCCCCTCAAAAGGGGCATTCTGCAAAAATAATATTACCTTATTATAGAAGAGCTTCCCCCTCCATTGACCGAGCACAATTAATTTGAGTGCAGTATCTGTGCAGACATCACTCTTTAGTGACAAGTCTAGTACAAGTATCGGGTGTCGACTGGGTATTTGCTTTCCACGAAAACAAAATGTGACACAAGGTCGTTTTTAATGTGGGAGAAAACCAGCTCCTCTCAAAAGGGGCCCTCTGGCATTTTACAAAAATAAAATTGCCTCAGAATACAAGGGTTTTCCCCTCCATTGACTAAGGACAATTAATTTGAGTGCAGCATCTGTGCAGACACCACAGTTCAGTGACCAGCCCAGTACAAGTACCGGGTGGTGACTGATACCTTACGGCTTAGTTTTCCGGTATTTATTGAGATTGGAATAGTCTATTAGTAAGTAACATAGGTTAGTTCCGCCACAACAGTAACACATACATTTATAGACTTTTGTAATTAAAATTAATAAGATACATATTATCTGTCCTAGCAGGACCTGTGGAAATTCCACAGAATGAGAAATATATTTAATCAACAAATATGATTTAATAAAGCTCATATTTTTCTGGATCGTAGAAAAATAGTTTATGGTCAGGAAAAATCAATAATAGGAGGTAAATACCAATATATTAATATTGCGATGAAAATAGTGTCCATTTTTTTAAATATGGAGCTTATCCAAATGAGATGAATTAATCAGTTCTAATAAATACACAGAATTAATGTTGTGCTACATAGTTCAATACAAACAACAAAATGACATTGTGAGAGACAATTTTTAACTTATTCCTTTAGTTCAGCACCTCTTGGCAGACAATGTTCTTTTTTTTACCCTGCTTCTTTTTTCACATAATGTTTTGATGCTTTCTTTCTTCAGTGGAGAACTGTTGCGCATCAAAATTATTAAGGGTTCCTTTCTCATACCATTCCAACAATGATCATATATTATTATTATTATAAGGATATTTAAAAATGAGGCTGCATCTACGAGAAGTCACTCATAATCTTGTCCAAAGTTGTCAGATTATCCTTTTTGAGACCAAATTTGCAAATTTGGCTTTTGTTGAAATAGTTTGTCCTTGTAATTGTATTTGGCCTTTTTCAAATACGGACTAACCAAGGAAGGATCAAGCAGAATATTATATAAATAGCAGAACATGTCAAGAAAATAGGAAGTTCAATATATTAGATAGAGCAATTATAGATAAAAAATTGTTGATTAAAATAAACATTGAATAAATTACAATATTATATATCATATTAAATATCCATCAAAAATTCAAATAAGAAATTATAATAAAGAAAAATCTTAAATAAGGCATACAATTTTTTACTGATGTTTGTTCTGCTATGAAAAGAGTTTATTTTTGAAAATCCACGTTAAGGATTTTTCTATATTATAATCCATTGAAGTTTGATAAATTAATAAATATAATTTATTTAATTTTTTGATAAATTAATAAATATTTAATTTATTTAATTTTTTGATACATTAATAAATATCATAATTTATTTAATTTTGGATAAATTAATAAATATTTAATTTATTTAATTTTTGATAAATTAATAAATATCATAATTTATTTAATTTTTTGTTAAATTAAAAAATATATAATTTATATACTTTTTGTTTTCTAGTATCAATTTTTCATGTTTTCGCTAAAGTTTCAAAGAATGATAATCTCTGTATTTTAAAATAAAAATTAAGCACAATGTTTTTATTAAATTATTTGGACTATTATTCTCATCTTCTAATTGCTGTTTTCACGGCTTTTCGGTCAATTATTTCTCTGGCCTTCGTTAGGTTAACTGCAAATGGATAGGAATGTCGAATTCTTCAACTACACCCACAGCAATTGCTGCTTTTAATAGCTGTTGTCATCTAAACACGGTTTTTTCAACTAATCCTTTGACCGGCTTAGGGTGGGATCGAAACCGCTAACTCTAGCTAAACGCTCACCTGGAATCGTAGATATCCACTGCACCACGGGCAACAAAGGGCGATCAAGGTTGAATTTTTGGCCTCATAAATTCAATTGTTCTTCCAATTGTTGGGTCAATACCGATTGTTATATTATTGAATTAGTTTGGAATTATTTTGGAGATGAGTAAATTGTATAATTTTTTATTTAATTATTTGCACTATTATATGAGTAAATTGTATAATTTCTTATTTAATTATTTGCACTATTATATGAGTAAATTGTATAATTTTTTATTTAATTATTTGCATTATTATATGAGTAAATTGTATAATTTTTTATTTAATTATTTGCACTATTATATGAGTAAATTGTATAATTTTTTATTTAATTATTTGCACTATTATATGAGTAAATTGTATAATTTTTTATTTAATTATTTTAACTATTATATGAGTAAATTGTATAATTTTTTATTTAATTATTTGCGATATTATATGAGTAAATTGTATAATTTTTTATTTAATTATTTGCACTATTATATAAGTAAATTGTATAATTTTTTATTTAATTATTTGCGCTATTATATGAGTAAATTGTATAATTTTTTATTTAATTATTTGCGCTATTATATGAGTAAATTGTATAATTGTTTATTAAATTATTTGCACTATTATATGAGTAAATTGTATAATTTTTTATTTAATTATTTGCGCTATTATATGAGTAAATTGTATAATTTTTATTTAATTATTTGCACTATTATATGAGTAAATTGTATAATTTTTTATTTAATTATTTGCGCTATTATATGAGTAAATTGTATAATTTTATATTTAATTATTTGCACTATTATATGAGTAAATTGTATAATTTTTTATTTAATTATTTGCGCTATTATATGAGTAAATTGTATAATTTTTTATTTAATTATTTGCACTATTATATGAGTAAATTGTATAATTTTTTATTTAATTATTTGCGCTATTATATAAGTAAATTGTATATTTTTTTATTTAATTATTTGCACTATTATATGAGTTAATTGTATAATTTTTTATTTAATAATTTGCGCTATTATATGAGTAAATTGTATAATTTTTATTTAATTATTTGCATTATTATATGAGTAAATTGTATTATTTTTTATTTAATTATTTGCGCTATTATATGAGTAAATTGTATAATTTTTTATTTAATTATTTGCACTATTATATGAGTAAATTGTATAATTTTTTATTTAATTATTTGCACTATTATATGAGTAAATTACATAATTTTTTATTTAATTATTTGCACTATTATATGAGTAAATTGTATAATTTTTTATTTAATTATTTGTACTATTATATGAGTAAATTGTATAATTTTTTATCTAATTATTTGCACTATTATATGAGTAAATGGTATAATTTTTTATTTAATTATTTGCGCTATTATATGAGTAAATTGTATAATTTCTTATTTAATTATTTCGACTATTATATGAGTAAATTGTATAATTTTTTATTTAATTATTTCCACTATTATATGAGTAAATTGTATGATCTGTTATTTAATTATTTGTACTATTATATGAGTAAATTGTATAATTTTTTATTTAATTATTTGCACTATAATATGAGTAAATTGTATAATTTTTTATTTAATTATTTGCACTATTATGTGAGTAAATTGTATAATTCTTTATTTAATTATTTGCACTATTATATGAGTAAATTGTATAATTTTTTATTTAATTATTTGCACTATTATATGAGTAAATTGTATAATTTTTTATTTAATTATTTGCACTATTATATGAATAAATTGTGTAATTTTTTATTTAATTTTTTGCACTATTATATGAGTAAATTGTATAACTTTTTATTTAATTATTTGTACTATTATATAAGTAAATTGTATAATTTTTTATTTAATTATTGCACTTTTATAGTAGTAAATTGTATAATTTTTTATTTAATAATTTACACTATTATATGAGTAAATTGTATAATTTTTTATTTAATTATTTGCGCTATTATGTGAGTAAATTGTATAATTTTGTATTTAATTATTTGCACTATTATATGAGTAAATTGTATAATTTTTTATTTAATTATTTGCACTATTATAAAAGTAAATTGTATAATTTTTTATTTAATTATTTGCACTATTATAGGAGTAAATTGTATAATTTTTTATTTAATTATTTACACTATTATATGAGAAAATTGTATAATTTTTTATTTAATTTTTTGTGCTATTATGTGAGTAAATTGTATAATTTTTTATTTAATTATTTGCACTATTATATGAGTAAATTGTATAATTTTTTATTTAATAATTTGCACTATTATATGAGTAAATTGTATAATTTTTTATTTAATTATTTGCGCTATTATATGAGTAAATTGTATAATTTTCTATTTTATTATTTGCACTATTATATGAGTAAATTGTATAATCTTTTATTTAATTATTTGCACTATTATATGAGTAAATTGTATAATTTTTTATTTAATTATTTACACTATTATATGAATTAATTGTATAATATTTTATTTAATTATTTGCGCTATTATATGAGTAAATTGTATAATTTTTTATTTAATTATTTGCACTATTATATGAGTAAATTGTATAATTTTTCATTTACTTTTTTGCACTATTATATGAGTAAATTGTATAACTTTTTATTTAATTATTTGTACTATAATATAAGTAAATTGTATAATTTTTTATTTAATTATTTGCACTATTATAGGAGTAAATTGTATAATTTTTTATTTTATTATTTACACTATTATATGAGTACATTGTATAATTTTTTATTTAATTATTTGCGCTATTATGTGAGTAAATTGTATAGTTTTTTATTTAATTATTTGCACTATTATATGAGTAAATTGTATAATTTTTTATTTAATTGTTTGCACTATTATAGGAGTATATTTTATAATTTTTTATTTAATTATTTGTACTATTATATGAGTAAATTTTATAATTTTTTATTTAATTATTGGTACTATTATATGAGTAAATTGTATAATTTTTTATCTAATGATTTGAACTATTACAGGAGTAAATGGTATAATTTTTTATTTAATTATTTGCTCTATTATATGAGTAAATTGTATAATTTGTTATTTAATTATTTACACTATTATATGAGTAAATTGTATAATTTTTTATTTAATTATTTGCGCTATTATATGAGTAAATTGTATAATTTTTTATTTAATTGTTTGCACTATTTGATGAGTAAATTGTATAATTTTTTATTTAATTATTTGCACTATTATATGAGTAAATTGTATAATTTGTTATTTAATTTTTTGCACTATTATATGAGTAAATTGTATAATTTTTTATTTAATTATCTGTACTATTATATAAGTAAATTGTATAATTTTTTATTTAATTATTTGCACTATTATAGGAGTAAATTGTATAATTTTTTATTTATAATTTACACTATAATATGAGTAAATTGTATAATTTTTTATTTAATTATTTGCGCTATTATGTGAGTAAATTGTATAATTTTTATTTAATTATTTACACTATTATATGAGTAAATTGTAATATTTTTTATTGAATTATTTGTACTATTATATAAGTAAATTGTATAATTTTTATTTAATTATTTGCACTATTATAGGAGTATATAGTATAATTTTTTATTTAATTATTTACACTATTATATGAGTAAATTGTATAATTTTTTATTTAATTATTTGCGCTATTATGTGAGTAAATTGTATAATTTTTTTTTTAATGTTTTGTACTATTATATAAGTAAATTGTATGATTTTTTATTTAATTATTTGCACTATTATATGAGTAAATTGAATATTTTTTTATGTAATTATTTGCGCTATTACATGAGTAAATTGTATAATTTTTTATTTAATTATTTGCACTATTATATGAGTAAATTGTATAATTTTTTATTTAATTATTTGCGCTATTATATGAGTAAATTGTATAATTTTTTATTTAATTAATTGCATTATTATACGAGTAAATTGTATAATTTTTTTATTTAATTATTTGCACTATTATATGAGTAAATTGTATAATTTTTATTTCATTATTTGCACTATTATATGAGTAAATTGTATAATTTTTTATTTAATTATTTGCACTATTATATGAGTAAATTGTATAATTTTTAATTTAATTATTAGCACTATTATATGAGTAAATTTTATAATTTCTTATTTAATTATTTGCGCTATTATTTTAGTAAATTGCATAATTTTTTATTTAATTATTTGCTCTATTATATGAGTAAATTGTATAATTTTTTATTTAATTATTTGCACTATTATATGAGTAAATTGTATAATTTTTATTTAATTATTTGCGCTCTTATATGAGTAAATTCTATAATTTTTTATTTAATTATTTGCACTATTATATGAGTAAATTGTATAATTTTTTATTTAATTATTTGCACTATTATATTTTTTTTTTACACAGTGATAACCACTTATCAAGGCCCGGTAGCCACTCAGGGATAAGGGTTATTGCAAGTACATTACGTTAGTGTGGAGATTTGATGAAGTGTTTACTTAGGGGCGGTTTATAAGGAATTTGTTAACGGTGGATTGAACACATCCAAGATGAGTAAATTGTATAATTTTTTTATTTAATTATTTGCACTATTATATGAGTAAATTGTATAATTTTTTATTTAAATATTTGCACTATTATATGAGTAAATTGTATAATTTTTTATTTAATTATTTGCACTATTATATGAGTAAATTGTATAATTTTTTATTTAATTATTTGTACTATTATATGAGTAAATTGTATAATGTTTTATCTAATTATTTGCACTATTACAGGAGTAAATGGTATAATTTTTTATTTAATTATTTGCGCTATTATATGAGTAAATTGTATAATTTCTTATAAAATTATTTCGACTATTATATGAGTAAATTGTATAATTTTGTATTTAATTATTTGCACTATTATATGAGTAAATTGTATAATTGTTTATTTAATTATTTGTACTATTATATGAGTAAATTGTATAATTTTTTATTTAATTATTTGCGCTATTTTGTGAGTACATTGTATAATTTTTTATTTAATTATTTGCACTATTATATGAGTAAATTGTATAATTTTTTATTTAATTGTTTCACTAAAATAGGAGTAAATTGTATAACTTTTTATTTAATTATTTGCACTATTATATGAGTAAATTGTATAATTTTTTATTTAATTATTTACACTATTATAGTAAATTGTATAATCTTTTATTTAATTATTTGCGCTATTATATGAGTAAATTTTATAATTTTTTATTTAATTTTTTACACTATTACATGAGTAAATTGTATAATTTTTTATTTAATTATTTGCGCTATTATATGAGTAAATTGTATAATTTTTTATTTAATTATTTGCACTATTATATGAGTAAATTATATAATTTTTTATTTAATTATTTGCACTATTATAGGAGTAAATTGTATAATTTTTTATTTAATTATTTGCGCTATTATATGAGTAAATTGTATAATTTTTTATTTAATTATTTGCGCTATTATATGAGTAAATTGTATAATCTTTTATTTAATTATTTGCACTATTATATGAGTAAATTGTATAATTTTTTATTTAATTATTTGCACTATTATAGGAGTACATTGTATAATTTTTTATTTAATTATTTACACTATTATATGAGTAAATTTATAATTTTTTATTTAATTATTTGCGCTATTATGTGAGTAAATTGTATAATTTTTTATTTAATTATTTGCACTATTATAGGAGTAAATTGTATAATTTTTTATTTAATTATTTGCGCTATTATATGAGTAAATTGTATAATTATTTATTTAATTATTTGCGCTATTATATGAGTAAATTGTATAATCTTTTATTTAATTATTTGCACTATTATATGAGTAAATTGTATAATTTTTTATTTAATTATTTACACTAGTATATGAATAAATTTTATAATTTTTTATTTAATTTTCTGCGCTATTATATGAGCAAATTGTATAATTTTTTATTAAATTATTTGCACTATTATATGAGTAAATTGTATAATTTTTTATTTAATTATTTACACTATTATATGAGTAAATTGTATAATTTTTATTTAATTATTTGCACTATTATATGAGTAAATTGTATAATTTTTTATTTAATTATTTGCGCTATTATATGAGTAAATTGTATAAATTTTATTTAATTATTTGCACTATTATATGAGTGAATTGTATATTTTTTTATTTAATTATATGCACTTTTATATGAGTAAATTGTATAATTTTTTATTTAATTATTTGCACTATTATAGGAGTAAATTGTATAATTTTTTATTTAATTATTTGCACTAATGTATGAGTAAATTGTATCAGGTTTTATTTAATTTTTTGCACTATCATATGAGTAAATTGTATAATTTTTTATTTAATTATTTGTACTATTGTATAAGTAAATTGTATAATTTTGTATTTAATTATGTGCACTATTATAGGAGTAAATTGTATAATTGTTTAGTTAATTATTTACACTATTATATTAGTAAATTGTATAATTTTTTATTTAATTATTTGCGCTATTATGTGAGTAAATTGTATAATTTTTATTTAATTATTTGCACTATTATATGAGTAAATTGTATAATTTTTTATTTAATTATTTGTACTATAATATAAGTAAATTGTATAATTTTTTATTTAATTCTTTGCACTATTATAGGAGTAAATTGTATAAGTTTTTATTTAATTATTTACACTATCATATGAGTAAATTGTATAATTTTTTATTTAATTATTTGCGCTATTATGTGAGTAAATTGTATAAATTTTTATTTAATTATTTACACTATTATATGAGTAAATTGTATAATTTTTTATTTAATAATTTGCACTATTATATGAGTACATTGTATAATTTTTTATTTAATTATTTGCGCTATTATATGAGTAAATTGCATAATTTGTTATTTAATTATTTGCGCTATTATATGAGTAAATTGTATAATCTTTTATGTAATTATTTGCACTATTATATGAGTAAATTGTATAATTTTTTATTTAATTATTTACGCTATTATATGAATAAATTTTATAATTATTTATTTAATTATTTGCCCTATTATATGAGTAAATTGTATAATTTTTTATTTAATTATTTGCACTATTATAGGAGTAAATTGTATAATTTTTTATTTAATTTTTTGCACTATTATATGAGTAAATTGTATAATTTTTTATTTAATCATTTGTACTATTATATAAGTAAATTGTATAATTTCTTATTAAATTATTTGCACTATTATATGAGTAAATTGTATAATTTTTTATTTAATTATTTACACTATTATATGAGTACATAGTATAATTTTTTATTTAATTATTTGCGCAATTATGTGAGTAAATTTTATAATTTTTTATTTAATTATTTACACTATTATATGAGTACATTGTATAATTTTTTATTTAATTATTTACACTATTATATGAGTACATTGTATAATTTTTTATTTAATTATTTGCGCTATTATATGAGTAAATTGTAAAATTTTTTATTTAATTATTTACACTATTATAGTAAATTGTATAATCTTTTATTTAATTATTTGCGCTATTATATGAGTAAGTTTTATAATTTTTTATTTAATTATTTACACTATTACATGAGTAAATTGTATAATTTTTTATTAAATTATTTGCGCTATTATGTGAGTAAATTGTATAATTTTTAATTTAATTATTTGCACTATTATATGAGTAAATTATATAATTTTTTATTTAATTATTTGTACTATTATATAAGTAAATTGTATAATTTTTTATTTAATTATTTGCACTATTATAGGAGTAAATTGTATAATTTTTTATTTAATTATTTACACTATTATATGAGTAAATTTATAATTTTTTATTTAATTATTTGCGCTATTATGTGAGTAAATTGTATAATTTTTTATTTAATTATTTGCACTATTATATGAGTAAATTGTATAATTGTTTATTTAATTATTTGCACTATTATAGGAGTAAATTGTATAATTTTTTATTTAATTATTTGCGCTATTATATGAGTAAATTGTATAATTTTTTATTTAATTATTTGCGCTATTATATGAGTAAATTGTATAATCTTTTATTTAATTATTTGCACTATTGTATGAGTAAATTGTATAATTTTTTATTTAATTATTTACACTAGTATATGAATAAATTAAATAATTTTTTATTTAATTATTTGCGCTATTATATGAGTAAATTGTATAATTTTTTATTAAATTATTTGCACTATTATATGAGTAAATTGTATAATTATTTTTTAATTATTTGCACTATTATATGAGTGAATTGTATAATTTTTTATTTAATTATTTGCACTATTATATGAGTAAATTGTATAATTGTTTATTTAATTATTTGCACTATTATAGGAGTAAATTGTATAATTTTTTATTTAATTATTTGCACTATTATATGAGTAAATTGTATCAGGTTTTATTTAATTTTTTGCACTATTATATGAGTAAATTGTATAATTTTTTATTTAATTATTTGTACTATTATATAAGTAAATTGTATAATTTTTTATTTAATTATGTGCACTATTATAGGAGTAAATTGTATAACTTTTTAGTTAATTATTTACACTATTATATTAGTAAATTGTATAATTTTTTATTTAATTATTTGCGCTATTATGTGAGTAAATTGTATAATTTTTATTTAATTATTTGCACTATTATATGAGTAAATTGTATAATTTTTTATTTAATTATTTGTACTATTATATGAGTACATTGTATAATTTTTTATTTAATTATTTGCGCTATTATATGAGTAAATTGCATAATTTGTTATTTAATTATTTGCGCTATTATATGAGTAAATTGTATAATCTTATATGTAATTATTTGCACTATTATATGAGTAAATTGTATAATTTTTTATTTAATTATTTACGCTATTATATGAATAAATTGTATAATTTTTTATTTAATTATTTGCACTATTATTTGAGTAAATTGTATAATTTTTTATTTAATTATTTGCGCTATTATGTGAGTAAATTGTATAATTTTTATTTAATTATTTGCACTATTATATAAGTAAATTGTATAATTTTTTATTTAATTCTTTGCACTATTATAGGAGTAAATTGTATAATTTTTTATTTAATTATTTACACTATCATATGAGTAAATTGTATAATGTTTTATTTAATTATTTGCGCTATTATGTGAGTAAATTGTATAAATTTTTATTTAATTATTTGCACTATTATATGAGTAAATTGTATAATTATTTATTTAATTGTTTGCACTTTTTAAGGAGTAAATGGTGTAATTTCTTATTTAATTATTTGCACTATTATATGAGTAAATAGTATAATTTTTTATTTAATTATTTGCACTATTATTAGTAAATTGTATACTTTTTTATTTAATTATTTGCGCTATTATATGAGTAAATGTTATGATTTTTTATTTAATTATTTACACTATTATATGAGTAAATTGTATAATTTTTTATTTCATTATTTGCGCTATTATGTGAGTAAATTGTATAATTTTTTATTTAATTATTTGCACTATTATATGAGTAAATTGTATAATTTATTATTTAATTATTTGCACTATTATATAAGTAAATTGTATAATTTTTTATTTAATTATTTGCACTATTATAGGAGTAAATTGTATAATTTTTTATTTAATTATTTACACTATTATATGAGTAAATTTATAATTTTTTATTTAATTATTTGCGCTATTATGTGAGTAAATTGTATAATCTTTTATTTAATTATTTGAACTATTATATGAGTAAATTGCATAATTTTGTATTTAATTATTTACACTATTATAAGAATACATTGTACAATTTTTTATTTAATTATTTGCACTATTATAGGAGTAAATTGTATAATTTTTATTTAATTATTTGCACTATTATATGAGTAAATTGTATAATTTTTTATTTAATTATTTGCACTATTATATGAGTTAATTGTATAATTTTTTATTTAATTCTTTGCACTATTATATGAGTAAATTTTATAATTTTTTATTTAATTATTTGCGCTATTTTATGAGTTAATTGTATAATTTTTTATTTAATTATTTGCTCTATTATATGAGTAAATTGTATAATTTCTTATTTAATTATTTGCACTATTATATGAGTAAATTGTATAATTTTTATTTAATTATTTGCGCTATTATATGACTAAATTGTATAATTTTTTATTTAATTTTTTGCACTATTATATGAGTAAATTGTATAATTTTTTATTTAATTATTTGCACTATTATAGGAGTAAATTGTATAATTTTTTATTTAATTATTTACACTATTATATGAGTTTATTGTATAATTTTTTATTTAATTATTTGCGCTATGATGTGAGTAAATTGTATAATTTTTTATTTAATTATTTGCACTATTATATGAGTAAATTGTATAATTTTTTATTTAATTGTTTCACTATTATAGGAGTAAATGGTATAATTTTTTATTTAATTATTTACACTATTATAGTAAATTGTATAATCTTTTATTTAATTATTTGCGCTATTATATGAGTAAATTTTATAATTTTTTATTTAATTATTTACACTATTACATGAGTAAATTGTATAATTTTTTATTTAATTATTTGCGCTGTTATGTGAGTAAATTGTATAATTTTTAATTTAATTATTTGCACTATTATATGAGTAAATTATATAATTTTTTATTTAATTATTTGTACTATTATATAAGTAAATTGTATAATTTTTTATTTAATTATTTGCACTATTATAGGAGTAAATTGTATAAGTTTTTATTTAATTATTTACACTATTATATGAGTAAATTTATAATTTTTTATTTAATTATTTGCGCTATTATGTGAGTAAATTGTATAATTTTTTTATTTAATTATTTGCACTATTATATGAGTAAATTGTATAATTGTTTATTTAATTATTTGCACTATTATAGGAGTAAATTGTATAATTTTTTATTTAATTATTTGCGCTATTATATGAGTAAATTGTATAATTTTTTATTTAATTATTTGCGCTATTATATGAGTAAATTGTATAATCTTTTATTTAATTATTTGCACTATTATATGAGTAAATTGTATAATTTTTTATTTAATTATTTACACTAGTATATGAATAAATTGTATAATTTTTTATTTAATTATTTGCGCTATTATATGAGTAAATTGTATAATTTTTTATTTAATTATTTGCGCTATTAAATGAGTAAATTGTATAATCTTTTATTTTATTTTTTGCACTATTATATGAGTAAATTGTATAATTTTTTATTTAATTATTTACACTAGTATATGAATAAATTGTATAATTTTTTATTTAATTATTTGCGCTATTATATGAGTAAATTGTATAATTTTTTATTAAATTATTTGCACTATTATATGAGTAAATTGTATAATTTTTTATTTAATTATTTGCACTATTATATGAGTAAATTGTATAATTTTTATTTAATTATTTGCACTATTATATGAGTAAATTGTATAATTTTTTATTTAATTATTTGCACTATTATATGAGTAAATAGTATAATTTTTTATTTAATTATTTGCACTTTTATATGAGTAAATTTTATAATTTTTTATTTAATTATTTGCGCTATTATATGAGTAAATTGTATAATTTTTTATTTAATTATTTGCTCTATTATATGAGTAAATTGTATAATTTCTTATTTAATTATTTGCACTATTATATGAGTAAATTGTATAATTTTTATTTAATTATTTGAGCTATTATATGAGTAAATTGTATAATTTTTTATTTAATTATTTGCACTATTATATGAGTAAATTGTATAATTTTTTATTTATTTATTTACACTATTATATGAATAAATTTTTATAATTTTTTATTTAATTATTTGCGCTTTTATATGAGTAAATTGTATAATTTTTATTTAATTATTTGCACTATTATATGAGTAAATTGTATAATTTTTTATTTAATTATTTGCACTATTATATGAGTAAATTGTATAATTTTTATTTAATTATTTGCACTATTATATGAGTAAATTGTATAATTTTTTATTTAATTATTTGCACTATTATATGAGTAAATTGTATAATTTTTTATTTAATTATTTGCACTGTTATATGAGTAAATTGTATAATTTTTTATTTAATTATTTGCGCTATTATATGAGTAAATTGTATAATTTTTTATTTTATTATTTGCTCTATTATATGAGTAAATTGTATAATTTCTTATTTAATTATTTGCACTATTATATGAGTAAATTGTATAATTTTTATTTAATTATTTGCGCTATTATATGAGTAAATTGTATAATTTTTTATTTAATTATTTGCACCATTATATGAGTAAATTGTATAATTTTTTATTTAATTATTTGCACTATTATATTTTTTTTACACAGTGATCACCACTTATCAAGGCCCGGAAGCCACTCAGGGATAAGGGTTATTGCAAGTACATTACGTTAGTGTGGAGATTTGATGAAGTGTTTACTTAGGGGCGGTTCATTAGGAATTGGTTAACGTTGGACTTGAACACATCCAAGATGAGTAAAGTGTATAATTTTTTATTTAATTATTTCGACAATTATCCAACTAGAAGATGAGAATAATAGCCCAAATAATTAGATTAAAAATTATACAATTTACTTCAAAATAATTCCAAACTAATTCAATAAAAATGAAGCAGTTAATAAAATGTGCTAAATGTAAGCACAGAGCCGTATAAATCTATTTACAATCTGAGGATGTTTTATATAATTTTGTGTAGTTCAATTTTGAAAGATTGCCTGAAATAAATGAATATTAGTCATGTCTCTGCTTTGAAAATAAAAATAAACAATTGCTGAAGAATGAATTTCTGGTTCTCATTATTTTAAACATATGAAAGTGTTCTATTAGTTTCTGCGCGTTTGTGTAAACGGTTCCATCAGTTAAGAACAGGCAAAGGTAAATAGAAAGCGAGGATAAAAATGAAACGGGAATAGAGAGGGGGGGACAGAAAGAGAGATAATGACTTATAAATATAATGGAAGAATTTTAAAGTGATATTTAAGGAAAGCAGTTTTGGAAAATAAAACAAAATTTACCAACACGAGATACAGAGGAGTTGGACGAGAGGAGTGGGTAGAGGAGAAGGAGGGAAATAAAAACGGGGGAAGAAGAAGAAAAATTCGAATGAAGAGGAAAACATTAAAATTAAATAATATGAAAAAAGAAGAAACACACGAAGGAGAAACTGTCTGTCTGTGAATGATTACTATCTACTAATGTGGAACATCACCAGCTACCACTGAAGATAATGCATAACTATTCATAAAAGAAGAAAGCGCTATAAGAAAATTTATAATGTGAAAGTATTTAGATTTCTCTTACATCATAGAGTGTGCTGATAGTGTATACTTGGATTTCAATCTCAGTTTGAAATACTTGTTTGTCAGTCCACGCTAAAGATCTGTGTTACGGCAAACATGCTTGTCTGCGAAGGGCACAGACACATACATATACGAAGTGACTTTAATGAGTTTTCAGACGTTTGTTGTACAGGCATTTAAAATTGTCGTATTCAGTATGTTATTGCTATACACATTATGAGAGGACTGACCAATTTTTATGATTTCAGGTTCAAATGAACAGCTACAGCAGAAATTGCATTATACTCTACTAAACCCTGATTGCATTATACTCTACTAAAGCCTGATTGTCACAACTGATGAATTTCGAAAATGCAATCGTGATGTGAGGACACCTTAGAAGAATGTTTTAAACTTTAAAAAAAATTCCAAAGTAACGTATGGAATGCTTCAGACTGTGTTTGGAAAATCTTGTATCTATCGAGCATCAGTGGCATAAGAGATTCAAGGAAGGCAGGGTGTCTGATATGGACAAGTGTGGAAGGAGTAAGGAAGTCAGCACACCAAAGTTGATTGGCTAAATAAAGAATTTCATGGATAAGAACGGTCGTGTGTCTATAGAGACAATACGTGCACAGTTTGATGTCAGTGTGGGAACTGTACACACAATTATTCACGAGAAACTGAAGATGCGGAAGATTTGCATGAAATTTGCCACAAGAGTGTTCAGAGAAAGACAGTGCCATGACAGCAGGATGGTCGAGTTGATCAAATTAGATCCCAAGTTCTTGATGTTCTGGTGACCTGCCATGAAAGCTGGATCTACTGCTATGACCCAGAGACCAAGAGACAGAGTTCCCAGTGGAAGCATACTGTCTCTATCGAACTCAAGAAGGCCAGACAGAGATCTACACGCACTGGGTTCCCATTGGACAGACAGCCTACAAGAAATACTATGCTGACGTTTTAAGGGAGTTCAGGAATAGATTCCATCAGAAGAGGCCAGCACTCTTCAAATCAGGTCAGTGACATTTCCACTAGCACGATACATTGCTCCACAACTTCATCCTTGTCACAGATTATTTAACTAAGATGGGCATCAAAACAGTTCCTCATCCTCCCTATGGTTCAGATCTTGCTCCCTGTGACATTTAGTTATTCCCTAAGCTCAAGGAAAACGGAGGTTTTCATAATGACACAATTGAGGAGATGGAAGAGGTTATGATGAGGGTCATTGACACGCTCGCGCAAGAGGACTACTATGGGGTCTTCCAGAAGTTGTTGAAATGCTACAACAAGTGCATTGCAGCCGGAGGAGATTACTTTGAAAGGGACTAGGGTTTAATGTGTGTACTATTAATAAAAGTGCACACATGAAAAACGTCTGGAAACTTATTGAAGAAAGCGCGTATTTATGTATGTGGTCCATCTTGGAGTGCAGAACACTCACAAAACCTTAAATACCAAAACTAGATGATACGAAATTAATGTTTCTGTTTAGAGCAGCCATTTTAAACCTTTCCTCCATCATTGACGGCTTTATGTATTTCCTCATTTGCCCCCCTACTTGCATACAAAAAATTCATAATCATCATAAAGTGAAAGAAAAACAAGAAGGTCAAAAATAACCTTTTTATTGTTTAAGATTTTAGTTGTGTATAAAAAATAGTATTATACATCATATCACAAAAAAAGAAGAAGAAAATCATATCTTTTTTAAATAGAAAATTATGAATTTGTATTAAGTTTCTTAGACATGAGAAAATATGAAAAACAATACTTATTTTTATATTATCAGGCACTTGAATTGTTTTCCCCCGACTATATAACTTTTACCCATAGGGATAAATTTACTACTGGCTGAGTATTTCTGGTTTGGAGCACTATTAAACTATGACACTTGAGTGTTACATTTTAAACTTTAATTCAATAATTTTATAATTCAGTAATAAGTCAATAATTTTATAATTCAATAATGAGTCAATAAGTTTATAATTCAACAATGTCAATGATTTTATAATTCAATAATAACTTAATAATTTTATAATTCAATAATAAGCCAATAATTTCATAATTAAATAATAAATTAATAATTTTTAATTAAATAATAATAAGTCAATAATTTTATAAATCAATAATAAATCAATCATTTTATAAATCAATAATAAGTCAATAATTTTATAAAATAAATCGTAGGTTCTCTACAGTACAATGTATTTTTCCCTGTAAACCACGATGTATTCTCGACTAGAGTAATCAATCAATTGATTAGATTTAAAAACAATGGGCGATTTCATCGATTTCAATCACAATAAAGTATAAAAAGGTGGAAGATTTGTTTATCCTTATTCAATCCCGGACAACATCGGAAACCTCTGCTGGTTCAATATAAATTTTTAAAAATAACAATATCGAACGATAAATAATTTGAAAAAATAAAATCAAACGCTAAATATTGTAAAAAATAAAATCGAACGATAAATAATTAAAAAAAAATCGAACGATAAATAATTAAAAAAAATAAAATCGAAGGATAAATAATTTAAAAAACTACAAAATTGAACGATGAATAATTAAAAAAAATAAAACCGAACGATAAATAATTTTAACATATAAAATCGGACGATAAATTATTTAAAACATAAAATCGAACGATGAATAATTTTAAAACAAGAAATCGAACGATAAATATCTATATCTTTTATTATATAAAAGGAACTTCGTCTGTGTGTGAGGGTGAGCTTATTTCCTCTGGACTCAAAAACGGCGGAGTCAATTTTTATGAAATTTCATACGAAGGTTCTTTATGTGCGTTCGTAGATACGTTTTGTATCGGAATGTCGTCGACAAGTATCGATAATCGATAATTGAAATAATTCAGTGAAAGAAGGAGCAGGCGATATATACTAAAGTTAACACCTTACACAGCCTAACAGCACAAGTACATTTGAGAAATTTTATTACGACACAAGCTCAAAGGCCCAACATATAATCAACAGTAGGTTCTTTGATATGACAGGGGTACGTTTTAAATGAATGTTTCTACTTAAAACACAATTACCCCATGATATTTAACGTTTTTATTTTAAACTTCAATTAAAACCACTATGACAGCACAAGCAGTAAGGTCAGGCGTATAGAATTAACAGTTGGTTGTTTGATATGACTGGGGCGCGTTCAAAATGAATACTTCTGTTTATAGTGAAATTGAAGCATGATATTAGACTCTTGCAGTAAAACATTAATTCAAGCCATTATATATAATCTAATATATAAAAGGTATTATCTCTGTCTGTCTGTCTGTTTGTCTGTCTGTCTCCGCATTTTTAAACTCTATCTCACCTGAAAATAAAAGTCACAGAACAGTGCTAGATGCACCAACTGATTGGATTTTTTTATGGACTGTTCTTTTCTGGATCTTTAACTGGTTAACATAGTTTTTACAGGGTGACCCCAAAAAAAAACGGGCCCCAACTCTAATTAGGCCCCGTTTCTCAGTGTTTTGTCCGAATGAAATGAAACGTTGGTCATAATTAGTTTATTATATTCAAAAATAACATCAAAGCACTAGGGTCTTTGGCCTTTTTTTCTCCGTTCTACAGCATATGTTCTAGATTGCCTCCATTTAGCTTTTGTTTCTTTTTGGGTCACCCTGTATAACAGGTCAAAAACGGGTCAAAATGGAAAAAAAAATCGTTATAAATTTTGTACATTCCTCTTAGTTAATTTTTCATTTTTATTCAGTTCATATGCCTGTCACGTTGATACGGTGGTAACGTCACCAGCTTTTAATAGTCCAGTTTTGCTTTCGGTTTCGATTTCAGCTGATGGCACCTAAATACATTTATTTTTACTTTTGAAATTACGACTCTATATTAATATGTACGGAATGTTTACAAATTCAAATATCACATTTAAGCGTATTTTACGACCAGGCAAAGCCGGACCTCCACCCCGCTAGTCTAATATATTAAAGCCTTATCTCTGTCTCTTTGTCTGTCTCTATATTTTCAAACTCTATCTCTCCGAAACTAAAAGTTGCAAGGGACCTCAAATGATGTTTTTAGCCGGTTAAAATAGTTTTTCAAGGAGTCAAAATGAATCCAAAGAATAAAAAAATCGTTACACATTTTGTACCTTCATCTTAGTTTATATAGTTTACAATCAGTTCATATACGTGTCACGTTCGTAACGTCACCAGATTTGAATGCCACAATTTTGCTTTCGGTTTCGATCCTAGCAGATGGCACCCAAATACTTTTTTTTTTACTTTTGAAATTACGACTCTAGAATAATATATACGAAATCTGGACAAATTAAAATATAATATAAAATATAAGCGTATTTTACGACCGGGCAAAGCCCCCCCCCCTGCTTATCTAATTTATAAAACTCACTATGTCTGTCAATCAGTCTGCCAGTCTGTCTCCATATTTTCACACTCTATCTCTCCTGAAACTAAAAGTTGTTTTTTTGTGGACCGTTTCTTTAGGCTAATTAATCAGTTAAAATAGTTATTAAGGGGTACAAATGGGCAATAATTAAAAAAATCTTGTACATTTATGTTAGTTTATTTTTAATCAGTTCATATGCATGTCATTTTGGTACAGTGGTAACGTCACCAGCTTTGAATGCCGCAATTTTGCTTTTGGTTTCGATTCTAGCTGATGTCACCCAAATACTTTGTTTTAGTTTTGAAATCACGACTCTATAATAATATATACGAAATCTGGACAAATTAAAATATCATATTTAAGCGCATTTTACGACGGGGCAAAGTCGGCCCCCCCGATAGTCTCTTATATATATATATATATATATATATATATATATATATAATTTGATTGCAGAAATTCCCTTCTGGATCAAATTACGGTAAGTTTGCAATAACAAATGTCACATACAAATTTATTATATTTAAACTTTTACCCACCATCTTATGTAAGTTTTGAACACCATTACAGACACTGCTATTCCTTATAATAAAATCCTATCTCATTTCCTACGAGCGACATCATCACGATTACGAAAATTTATAGATGAAGTAGTTCGTATTTTCCCCTCTACCTAAAATATCCTCCCACGTCGCAGCTTTCTTTATATCATATCCGGTTTTCGCGTCCTAAATTGACCTATGCTAAAATGAAATGATCTCTTTTTTAATTATTTATACTTTACTATCATGGCTTTTCCTTTATTATACAGACAGATGTTTACAACAATTAACATTTATTTAAAACTTAAACGTACAATTACGCATTATTTCGATTAACATTGTTCCATTAAAAACATCGCAGCTTTCTTTACATCATATCCGGTTTGGCCGTCCTAAATTAACCGATGCTAACATGAACTGATCAATAAAGAAATTGTTAAATTTACGCACACATATATACACACACATATATTTATGCATATATAAATTTATTCTTACATCAACAGCTTACCAAATGTAACGTGGTATCTACGTCGTTTGTAGTCATTAAAACCTACTTATATAGATTCAAAATAGATTCAAGCCATGAAGATAAAATTCAAAATGACGACACTGACTACACATATAGAGAATATAAATGTAGCGACTAAAATGGTCATGATAATGAAAATGAAGCACTTGCTTTTGGTTATACCTTTTTATTTTATCTTTTATTTCAATTTCGTATTATCTGAGATTAAATGACGAACCACAAAGCAAAGTTATCCTGATTAGTTTGTGAAAAAGGAATTGGGTACAATGCCATTTTTGTGGCACCTGTAAGCGTTGGGTACTCACGAAGTTGAATTAATCGTAGGTTGACAGATGATAAGTTTGTTTGATAAAAAAACTAACATAATGGAGATTGATGAGATGTAGACAAAGTATATTTGAATAAATTGTTACGGCTTAAGCTTATACACCATTTCAGTAATAAAAGATTTACCCACTGACAATAAACATAGATCTCTTACATACCGGTGTATATTTATTCTGTACACTTCTGTTTTTTTTTCTTTTAATGTATACTTGACGACACCAAATTACGTATACGCACTCTAGTGTTTAACAAATAAAATGATAACCATATTTTACAGCCATTGTATCATTTCTCTCCATACTACGCATGTCCTCAACACTTACGACAATCATCTTACTATTTCATATACTAACACAAAAAATCCCAGGACGAACTTTCCTGATGTCCAGTCTTTTTTTCGAATCTCATATCCTTGCTCTTTGTTAGTCTAATCTGAAGTATTTTATTAATAGCAACGATTTATGTGTGGATGGTTTATTATGAGCTGCTGAAATCTGTTTTAACTATTTAACTATTTATAGTTAAATGGGCTGGTAAGCAGCAAAAATAAATAAATAAATAAAAAGTTCAGATAGAGTTCGTCACTATCATCTCCGTCACTCACAACCTTCTCTCTCAACTTCCAGCACGCGTCTCACCTCACCTCTGCCAACAGGTATTTTTTTAATAAAATACCTGACTGCATTTTATTTGCATATGTGTGCAGTGGGCGGTGTGATTTCGTGCGATCCCACGAGACTACACTTTATAAAGCCATGGTCGCCATCTTTAATTTCTCTCTCTCTCTCTCTCTGTCTATCTATCTCAGATAAAACCTTAAGGTAAGTCGGATAGCCACATAATGCACACACACGTGGGCGCTTTCTTATTTGCTTATTACATTCAACTCAACACTATTTAATTATTTAACAATTTAATTATTCTCTGTCTCATGACTTGTTTGAAATTGTCACCTTCGCTAATCATACTTGATCTTTTTCTCATTTCGGTTCTTGAATCTTGTTCTGTTTACTCTTCTCCTTCATTGGGTTCTTTTAATCGTGCTGTTGTTGATGTTCATATTGATTATTCTGTTAAGTCTTCAATTGATCGTCTCTTCCATAGGAAGACGTTTAATTATTAGAAGGTTGATTGGAATGAGCTTCCTATGGGTCACTATTTTTGGTATGTATCTGAATGATGTTGCAAAGGAGGTTACTTACTGGCTTCTTGTTGGAATTGACACCTTCATTCCTCATCGTAAGTTTCAATTCAAACCCCATTCTCCTCCATTGTTTTCATTTATTTGTGCTTCTGCCATTACCCATCATAATCATTACTTCAATCGGTATCGTTGGGATAGTTCTAAGGCTTCTAGACAATCCTACAGAGAAACTAGCAATACCTAGCAAGACTAAGTCTAGCTACTCTCAAAGAATTTGTAACTATCTCATTTCAAAAGGTTAGCTCTCATAATTTTTTGAAGAATCTGTAATAGTCTGATTAATAGTGGCAAGTCTGCTATTCCCCCTCTTTTTAATGGAGTTCAGCTTGTTTCATCTTCTAAGTGTAAGGTTATTTGCTCGTCTTGTTGCTGACTATTTTCTATTGGTGATTATAGTGCTGTTCTTCCTGATTTACATTTAAATCTATTGATTCTATAATTACCATTCCAAATATGGTTGCTAGGGTTCGTTCTGACCTGGACGAGACTAAGGTTTCTAGTCCTGATTCAATTCCTATTGTCGTTCGCAAACATCCTGAACTTTCTTCTATCATCTCAAAATTATTCAATCTATGTTTATCAAAATCGTTTCCCTTTTTGTTGGAAAGTTTTTTGTTGTCCATATCCGTAAAAATGCAGTTGATCGGTCTGATCCAAGTATCATCCTGTTGGTCTTCTCCGTGTTATTAGTAAAGTTTTTGAAAAGTTATTCAATGGCAAGCCTCTGGGTTTATTTAGTGATGTTTATTATAGCTTTCATGGTTTACGTTCAACGGCTGATCTTTTAACTCTTGTAACTGAATGGATCCGTCGGTCATAGATAATCCAGAAGAGAGTAGGGTTATTGCGCTTTACATTTCGAAGGCGTTCGACAGTGTAGCATTCTGGTGCTCTACATAAACTTCGAGGTTATGGTATTGATGGTAAAGTTCTTGACATCATTAAGTCTTTTCTTTCCTGCTTGCGAGTAGCTCTAGATGGTGTTTATTTATTCTTTTTTCCTATTAATGCTAGTGTTCCCCAGGACTTTATTCTACACCCAACTCTGTTTCTTCTTCCTATCAACGATCTTCCAGAGAATATTGTTCCAAAAATTGATATCTCTATTCTAGTGTTGCTTCTCGCCCGTCTATCTCAGATCAGATATGCAGCTACTCTAGAAGTTGACTTGGATTCCGTTGTAGATTGAGGTACGAAATAGCTTGTTACGTATTATACTTTGAAGGCACATCATGCGTCTTTCATTCGTAGGCGTGCCCCTTTTATTTTTACTGAGATTCTCATGGATGGCTCTGCTCTTGAAGAAAAATCGACTCTGAACTTCTTAGCCTTTCTTTCTCATCAATTCTTTCTTTGAGTACATATATTAGATCCCTTGCTCTTTCAGTGGCTCATAAAGAAGGTTTTTTGTATCTTTCTAAACATTTTTCCACATCTGAGACTATTCTATATCTCTTAAAATCCACCCTCAGCGGAGTATTGTTGTCATATTTGTCACATCTGCGAGTTATTGATAAGATGCAAAAAAACGTATATATAATATAACTGTCCTCACGCTATCTCCTTCTCTGTACTCTCTCTCCCTCACAGACGTGATGTTGCTAGTCTCAGTCTTTTCTATAAATACTATTATGGTATGTGTTCTCCAGAGTTTCCTGATCTATTCCTAGCTTCTTATGTTCCGGCTCGTTTAACTCGGTGGTCTAGTGGTCTCCATCAATTCGCTGTTTTTATACCGCCTCCTATTCCAGTAAATTTTTTTGCAAAGAACCGCAGACGTGTGGAACTCTGTTCTTGCTGACTGATTTCCCCTTACTTTTAATTTTAGTCTTTATAAGACTAAAGTTAATAGGCATCTCCTGTCTGTGTAATAATCATCTTTCATTCTTGTTAGCTCCTTACATTAAGTGTCTTCACGCCTTGTCTGTAGCGATTTCCATTCAAACAAGTGAAGCATGCATGGCCCACCGTGAGAGTACAGTGAACAAGGCATAAAAAATGAGCACTGCCCCCCCCCATTTAGCCCCAAAAGTCTACAGGGGACGTCAAATCCTGGTGGAAATGAACAAAAAGTGCAGTTTTAGGTCTTAACATATGTAAATTTGACTAAGTCCATCATTTACCCCCGCTTCATTTAGCCCCGAAATCCCCAAGGACTTAACATATTTAAATTTGAGTTCATAATCATGTAAAACTGGTAAATAGACATAGACAGAAAATTTTGGACAAATATCGTAAAATAGTCCCCAAAATGGAGTGTTTTTATTAGTCCTAAAAGAGCCCTGGAGGCACACTAAAAAGTTATCGCGAAGTGCAAACATAAAAATTATATAGAAATCAGTTATTTACAACTTTTCAGAATGTTTTATAAAAATCCAAGTCATCAATTTTTTAAGAAGTACAAAAGTGTCAATTTTAGCCATTTAACCCGAAAGGCACCTCTGGGGGCGGGCGACCAGAGTTTTCCTGGAAAATCCGTTCTGTTACACTTTTACTCATATCATGTTTAATGTTTGTGCAAAAGTTAAAAAAATTCTAATGCGTATATATTGAGAAAAGCGCGGACAGACTAATGGGCGAACGAACAATGGTGAATTTACAGGTCCACTCTCTTTTTGTCGGGAGGACCAAAAATATTTTTCCTAAAGTGATATATCTGACTTTAAAAAAGATATAAATGTTTTTTGTGGCATGTATAATTGTTGATATAAATCTAGAAATAGATTTCAAGTATTTATCTGATATGATTGGAAGATGCTAGAAAAAAGGTAATTGATTGTCTTTTTTCTGTCATTAACATCATTTGCCGTAAGAATTTAGCGATAGTAGAACATCATGTAAGATCTCGAGAAATTGAGGTGCATACACCTCCCTCATTTCTCCACCAAAGATAATTCAATACGTATATTTGAAATTTAACGGGGTTATACTCTAAGAGATTTGGGAACACTTCCATTGTCTTCCTCGGCAAATTTTATATAGCAATACACTTTTAGATTCTCTAATCTTTATTTCTATAGGGAACACACATTACACACACATAGACATTGAGTCTACCCGTGGCAATATATATGGACTTCTCACACTTAGAAGATAACAAAAGTTGATTAAATCTGATTCCTGGTAAGGTTGCGTATTTTTAAGATGGCATCCTAGTTGGCAAACGGATATCCGTAAAATATCCTGAAATAACTAATAAGCATTTCATATTCGAGATTAGTTTTTGTAGTGATCTCGCGAGACTTCGTTCACTACAAAACGTCACAGCCGCCATGATGGACTCTTTCTTTCTTTCTTTCTTAACGCACGCGACTCACAGGACAGACAGACCCGAGGACGTTTGTACTTCAAGCCATTTTCCCCACACCAGACATACAGATTTATTCTCACAAACATAAATATAGGATACGAAACATACAAGATGGTACTTAGTATGATATACCTACTACAAGCATAATTACTAAAGAAATAATGAAACGTTACACACGTTTTCACATGCGTTAACATGTAAACACTTAGGAACCAACACATTATAGACCGAATCGCTATTACATAAAGAAGAGGAAAGGAGTTCAACTCGCTGTTTCAGACTTCTCGTTACGGCTTTGACGTCACCTACGTCTCTAAGTAATCATCTTCTCTAACCTGATCTTCGGTCTGTGCACACGTTCTTTTTATAGTCTTTTTTTTTTTACCGTGGCATCACTTCGCACACGGCTCGGAATTTACATGCAATGTCCATACGCGTGTCCCCGCTCTATTACAATAATAAATTGACGTCCCGCTACAATAAGATACGTGTTTCAATGTTGGATATTGACAATAATACACAATAACAATATACACGTGAATATGACTTACATTTGTGTTGTTTATGGTGTGCTGTAAGGCAAGGCGACTGCTAACAGAAAAATAAAAACCTGACGATTTCAATGCCAGGGGTTAAATAGGCTTTAGCAGTTTGAAAGAGTCTATGATGGCATCTTAATATCCACACGTGTGTAACAACTTTTCTTAAGTTTACGATAACAGAATGCATTTTCTATAACGCTGAGCAAGAAATTTATTCAAGAGAGATAACTTAGATATTAGTTCAAGGGAGATAATTTTCTCCATTATCACTATAAAGATTTTAAATATTAATATTTTTCAGCAATAAGTCTAAATAGAGTTTCCATTGCAGATGTGAAAAAAAAAATGAATAAAAAATCAACAGGTAAAAATTAAATGGTCGTAGGAAGAAAAAATAAAGTAAAACGTTAAGATGAAGATGTAAAGACGAAAGGCAGAGGAGAAGGAGGAGGAAAAAAGAGGAGGAGGAGGAGGAGACAATCAAATAAAAGTCTGTGGGTGTGGCAGGGAAACAGACATCGCTTCTTTCCCTTAGGATTACTTGCCTCAGCCTGTCATTGCTGTGGTCATGGAGACAGAATAGCTGTTTAAGAAATATAAAACTTCTAATTGTCAATAGCCTCCCCATCTTCCATTCTCCCCTACTTCTTTTCCCCCTTCTCCCCTCACTCCTGTGATGTCAAGGCGGAACAATATTGCATTCAAAGGCATTTTATTCGGGGGTGTGTAAAGGATTCTGCTGGTGTTACGCGACGTGATGCCTCTGTTTCCTTTAAGCTAAATCTGATTTGCTCATCAATTTCATGACAAAAGCACGCTGGGTGACGAAGCTGACTTCCAATTAAACGGCTAACACATTTGTGTTGCGTTTCATAAAACGGACAATTTGTCTAAAATATACTTCCAATTAAAAGCAAACATATACCCTTACAGGGTTTCGTGTAAATGCTCGCCAACAAAGACGCTATTCTAAAATAATATATATTATAATATGATAATATAATATAATATAGCAGACTAACTATAAAAGTCTAAAATATAAAATTATGACGACCAAATTGTAAAAGTTGTACCTAAATATCACTTAAGCGGACCGTTCAGTAGATAATGGGGAATTATGGATCACAGCACAGGAATTATGTGCTGGGGGACTTTATCTTCATCAACGTTTTGTTCCATGCGCGTGCGCGTCTCTTGCTGAAGGGGGTTTACTCATCAAGAGTGAGCGAAAAACGGTCTCCTTTCCCTTTAAGTTTGACCATTTATATTCTACAACTCTCGTCATTTCACGCGCCTTCCTCGTTTCCTGACGTAAAACAAGCCACACCCCTTGCGCCTTTTCTTAATTTTCCAGCGCTGGCAGCAAAGAAAGCATAACTTTTGCTTTTTTCAGGTAAGGTTGTTTGTAGCATTACTAATACATAGACAAAACAAACTTTGATTCTTATTGTCTAATTTTAATTTGTTATTAGTGTGCGATGTTATTAACAATAAAATAATGTTACAAGTTATTCAGAAAAAAAATACTTTATCTGATCCGAATATTATCTTATAGAATGACATTCTTAAACATATAAAAACAAAATCAGCTAATCACATCGACCCATCAGTTCCTGTTAGATCACCGAAGCTAAGCGACATTTAGTCTGGTCAGAACTCAAATGGGTGACCATTTGATAATACCAGGTGTTATATGTGCTTTCGCTTATCTCGGCATTGTTGCCAGTCACCATGGATTTATCATTGTCACTGGAATCAAGCAAGCAATGTCGACTCACATTTATACATGCAGATACTCTTACCGGGATATTATTATCGTCCAAAACAGAACAGAAGTCATAGTTAAGTTTTTTTTCTTATTTGCTGATTTTAGACTAAGACTACCCCCCCCCAAATAGTAATATTTGAAAAACAAAAATAAAATTCAAAGTCTATGTCAAACAAGAACGTATGAAAGAAAAAAGTTTAAACATTTGAATAATTATTATCAGCTTTTTAGTTGAGGAAATGAGAAAAAATTAGACAGTTTAGGCAACTCGAAGTATTAAAATCCGGCTTCGACGTGAAAGGAAAAAGATAATAGCAATAAAAACCTTACCTTGTGCAGTGACCCCTTTACGACTTTCTAGGTAAATTTTTCTGTGAGTTGCAACAAATTGCCTTGTTGCTCACAACGATAACATGTCCTTATAATCTTAACAATACGGCACTTTCTTTTTAGCTTAGGTAATGCGGGCGATCGCTTCAGTGTCCACGATCACTAAACTGCTAAACGCAAACTCCATGTAAAGGCGACAGTAATAAAGAAAGAAAACAGTCAGTTAAGGAACGAACAAAAACGGACTAACCAATCAACGGATCGACTATAAGGATGTTTTCATAATCATCTAATCGATCCTATGCAAATGTTGTCTCATCCAACCTACATGGGTGAACAACAAACCGACACTATAAAGTCGGTCGATCAAGCAGTAGACGAGTTCTTGCTTGAACGACAGCCACACTGAATTCCATTGCTTCACCTCTTAATTGTCACCTGGGTATTACCTAAAAGATCAACCCTCTCAGGCTTTGCTATCCGGCTTTCGGGTGGGGCAAGTTTATTGTTACTTGAGGTGCCCTTCCCAGAATTCCGATTGGGATGCCCAGGCAATGCCAGAGTGCCCCTCCTTTAGAGGCGCTGGCTGGACACCCCCACTTTCTGACCTTGTGTCACATTTTGCTGACGCGGGCAACAAGTAAATATCTACCCTTATTCATATGAAAAATATTGCAGCACTCCTTTACTTTGTCGTCGTCGAAATCGGTGAAATCTGCACATTTTTAATCAAATCGATTGATTGCCTGCTTTAGTTCGAGATCGTCCCCGCAATGTACTGAGAGAAAACTTTTCATGCCTCCCCGCAGTGACTTAGTCCACAATGTATTGTACTGTATAGAATCTACTGTTGATGTTATAAAATTATCTGTAATTAATGGCTTCACTTAAGGTATTCATGCAAATGTCAAGTATCATGCTTCAATTGTGCTTTAAACAGAAACAAACGCGCCCGTCTTATCAAAGAACCAACTGTTGGTTTTATGAAATTAACTTTGCATAATAATTTTTGCATAATCACTTGAATTAAAGTTTTAAATACAAACGTCAAGTATCATGATTCAATTGTGCTCTGAAAAGAAACATTCATTTCGAACGCACCCCTGTCTTATAAAAGAATCAACAGTTGATTTTAATGGCTGGGCTTTTCAGCTTGTGCGGTCATAAAACGTCTCGAATACACTGATGATGTTAGGTTGTATAAAAATGTAAACTTTGGTCAAAATCAAACTTCCTTCGTTAGTTGGAGTTTTTGTATTATCGATTTTTTGGTACTTATCAGACGTTCTCCGATATAAAACCCGTGTAAAAACACTCCCAGACACATCAACTACCTTTGTGTGAAATTTCTAAAATCATCGACCTTGCTGTTTCCGAGTATGTAGGAAACGAACACACACAGACACATACACACACGCAAAGTTCCTTTTATTTTTATTTATTTATTTTATTTTTTTTACACAGTGATCACCACTTATCAAGGCCCGGAGGCCACTCAGGGATAAGGGTTATTGCAAGTACATTACGTTAGTGTGGAGATTTGATGAAGTGTTTACTTAAGAGGGCGGTTCATTAGGAATTTGTTAACATTGGATTTGAAGACATCCAAGTTGTAGTCCGGAGGGAAGCAGGCAGACGGAACAGAGTTCCACAGGCGTGCAGTTCTTAGAAAGAAGCTTTGTTCATGGAATCCGCGTTTTGATTTAGGCACAGATATAGAGTGGGGGAAATTTTTCACAGTGGATTCAGCTAGACGGGTGTTTTTCGTGAAAGATTGGCGAGGGGGGACGAGAGATTGGAGTTCAGACGAGCACCTGCCATGAAAACAACGATAAAACAAGGATAAGCTCGCAACGTCTCTTCTGTGGGAGAGAGGTTATATGATAGTAGAAAAAGAGATTATTCAAGCTTAAAAAAAGAGAAAATTATCCTTTCTAGCTGAACTCGCTGCGATTCATGCAAGAGGAGAAGCCAATGAAACTTACCTAAAAGGAAACAGAATATAAAATAAATAGGAATTTCATTTCGTTTTCATTTATATACAAACAAAATAAAATTAATTTTTAAAGATAAAAAGTAAGACAAAACTGTTGAATAGAGTTATCTTCCTTTCCCACAAACTATAAAAGAATGATTGTGTCTTTTTTAACATTAGCTGCCAATAGTGAGTCTATACATCATGAATTGATATGAATATGAATTGGAGATACGTTCTTCTTCGACGTAATCGTCGAGAAAGAACCTCCAATTGATATCGAGTAGGACCAGAAGAAATCACAAAGGACCAGATCAGTCCGACAGTGAGTGGGCCGTTGTGATGTTTTGACCTTCCCAAGATTTACAAACTCTATTTGAGAAGCAATTACTTAAAGCTTTTAAGCATTTCCTTGTAAGGACGCCTCGGGCGTCCTTACAAGGAAATGCCAACGAGACTGTTCAGACAATTTATGCCGCGTCAAAATGTGCTATTTCTTGTGCACTCTGACCTTGTATCAAAAATTCCCCACCGTCGAACCTTGTGTCAAAAACTCCCATCTTTGAACCCTGTGAAAAAAATCCTGTAGTAAACGAGAGCTCGGTACCGTAATTATAAATTCCTTGATCGCATAAATATGCCATTCTCAAAGAATTATCTTATTCGTTATTCTTTTCATGCGGACGACTGGTCAGTTTTACTGCATTGTCGAAGTGATGAAAAGAATTCAAATTTACAATGCATACAAAGCAAACATTATTTGATTTTATGGGAAAGGGATGAAGCCACTTGATGTAAAGAACTAAAAAATGCCACTTCAAGATACAATAAAAGCAAACTAGCCAACGATAAGCATTATATGGATAGATTTTAACCCAGAATATGGCATAATCACAGTGACGCACTAGTTCGCGTTAGATCACTTAACTCAAGCAACGTTGAGCCTAGTGAGTACTTAAATGGGTGACAACTTAGGATTTTCAGGTGCTGTATGTGTTCTCTGCTTATCTCGGCATTGATTCTAGTTATCCTGGACTTATCGTTGTCCCTGGACTTAAACAGTGCCGATTCAGAAAAGGTGTGGTTGAGATTGAGCAACCCTTGCTTCATAATTACACGAGCAGCTACCTTTACAGGGTATATCCATTGTCTTTCGAGACTGGACGGAAGTTTCCATTTTCCAACCCAGAAAAGCAGTAACTATTTCCACTTTTGTCAGAAACATCGTTCATGGAATGCGAGAACTAAAGAACAAAATAAGGTAAGTGAGGGTTACGAGGCTGCGAATGCAAACCCAAGGTCCATATATTACTCTTCTTAACTGTAGTAGGCAGACATGTCTACAACTTATAGAATATTGTTTTACTGACGCCACAGTAAAATGGAGGATTTGGCAAATGTTTCAACAGAGAGATTTAAAACAATTTTGATGAAACCGTCCACACTTTTGGAAAAAAAAATCCTAACAAAAATCTACAAACGGAAATAATTCAACAATTTCTTTCACATCAGACGGAATCGTTAATTCAATTAGCACATTTACTTATCTCGAAGAAAACATAATCTTCGCATCATATCTTAGGAGAAACAATAAGATTGTCTTTAAGCGAATGTAAAACATAGACTAGTGATGAAAAAAGTTACGTCTCTATTTACGTAAATTATCACTTGTAGAACACTCATTGTACTGCAACCCAATTTTGCCAAGAAAAAGAAACAAAGAACGCAATTTTTGGTAAAACAGTTTCCATTTAGTAAAGAATCTTTCGGGGAAAAGGCTCTTTGTTCCATTATTTACTGTGGTAACGGTGTGGAAAGACGTAGCAATAAGCTGCCACGGTTAGCATGTGACCGCTGTAGAGAAGCAGTGCAACGCAAAACTGGAACCTTTCAGATACACGTATAATGCGATTATGCAAATTTAGGCGCTGTCGGTAGTCCAAGGGGCAGCATAGAAACAGACTGTTTGCTCGACAGGAGTTTTTTGATTTTGGACGCTGCCTTATTCGCGTATGATTTTATTGTTGTTGAAAAGAAGAAAAAATTTGAAAAAAAAAAAACAAAACAAAAAATAAAACAAAGCAAAAAACAAATGTCTTCCTCATGGCAAAATTGCAATTCGACTCGAGTGTGTTTTATTTTCAAAGAATTTACGTGACGGAAATAAAAAATTACCTAAATACATATTTTGGCCACGTAAATGTAATGCATGGATATGCATACATGCAACGGCTCTGCTGTTTTTACAGTGTCGGCAACCGCGGCTCTCACAAAGACAAATAAAGACGGTAGTTTCCCCTTGCTTTCCGTATTGATCTGGAGTGTATCTACTCTCGTGAGTTAAACTCGCTCCAAAATACCAACATGGAAATTTCTACAACTCAGCGCAGTAATATACAGCGCCTAGGTCACCCCTATGGTCACCCATCTGGCACTGGCCAGGCTCATCACTGCTTAACTTCGGTGATCTGGCAAGAACTGGTGTGTCAACGTGATTGTAGCGTATATATAGGTAAAGGATATTATGACGTGACCATCCCAAGGAGCGGTAGACCTCCCCATTTTGAGTAAGTTAAGACTCCCGAAACTCTGAAGAATGCCGGGCAACTATGCTTGCGTTATTTGTTAAGCATTATTGTATGCCCGAGCATCAACATTCAATCCTGCTGAGGATTATGAATTTTATAATTTTAGTGAAACCGACATATAAATTTTATTGTTTCATGGAAAACTGGCAACATATATCACCTTGAGAATAGGTAACGGACATTGAAGTGATAAGCTTGACCTTTGGGGCCTGAGAAATTGACAGATCACAGGACACCCGCAGGGAATCAGGGAATCTCTCTGGGATGACTACTTCCTGGCGATTGGTCTAGGAAGCAACCTACTCTACTCCAATAACTCGGTATATAAGCGAATCCTCGCGCCAAAATCAGTCAGTTGGAGTGAGTTGGAGCTGAGTTTTGAGCGAATCTAGTCCTAATCGAAGAGTTGTCGCCACCCTCTATTCCCGTCCATCGTACCGCCTAAACTGAGAGTAATTATATCTAATTGGGACTCAACAATGTTTGTTAAAAATCGACAATTGAACGATTGTATATAAGTGCATATTATATTTTGTATATCTAACTTGAATTGACCAAGTAGAATTGAGATATCTGAGTCTGCATGCACGAAAATCTATTCACTTCCAGCGTGACAGCAGCATAATCAACCCGAAGGTGAAATCGATAGTGACCAACCCGATCAACGAGTCCTACGGCGCCGAGAGATCTTGCAAAGAATTTCGTGCGAAGAACGAGCATGACACCTATGTGACAAGGGATCCCTATTTAAGGATCGCTGAGGGTTCACATCTGTTGCCGGTGACCCAGAAAGGTCACAATATATTAGCCTCGAAATAGAAAATTAAAAATGATGAAAATAAAGAAACAGAGATTAATGATAAGAGATAGGCAATCGAATGGTAAAACTAAAAATGAAGATTTGCAAATGAAAGCAAAAGATGACAACGATGAACCTGGTTTCATTTTAATCCTTCTTTCTCAACAATACGTTAAATAAGGTGCAGCGAAATAGGAAATCACACGCAGAAAAAATGTAAAAAAGGTTTCGAAATAATTAAAGTTTCAAAGTGAACCATCTTAAGTGTGAATTTTTACGACTAACATAAAAATGTTTAGATCAGATTGTAGATGCAAACGGATGAAGACCGGACGAGGAAAAATAGTACGCACAAAAATGCTTCTCAAGTATTTCTAGAGCTTGTAAATTCTTATTTATGTACAGAATATGCATAAGTAGAGAGCGCCATTGAAATCTTTGTTGAAAAAGATATGGAATTGTTGAAATTGATGGGAAAATGTACCCAGAAAATCATTTATAAAATAACCTCAAATGTATCGCGATTTCAAATAGGACTTTACGGTGAAAATGGTATTGGTGCGTCTACTTTTGGGATTTTTTTTTTTAGATGGAAAAAAAAATAAGTACTATAGTGCATGCATTAACAACTTATCTAGCAATATGTATCTCCCTTTCACAGCGGAATGATGCGACAGAAGAGTCAAAAAGTGAGATTTGAAAAGCCAACAACATAGAGGAAGAGCACTCTGTAAAAAATGCCCAAGAAAATGTCGGTATGAGATGATTAGCAACAAACTATATCCTTCTCGAAGGAAAAGGGCAAAGCCTGGGAGAGTGGACCTCCTAAAACTGCACAGAACCAAATACCATCTCAATAATAGCCTAGACTTTTGACTTTAGCAGCTGAAAACATTATGATCAAATTGAGAAAGAGGTGTTAGCAATATTTATTGTGATAAACATATCCATGAAAATAGTGCATAGCAAAGCTTTTGCTTTACAAACGGACCACCATCAGTTAGTAGGTATTTGCGATTCTAAAAAAAAAGTTATCTCTAAATATACAGCGAATCGATTACATCTCTGGGGACCACGTCGTTAGACTATGACTTAAAAATTAAATATATACCATGATGTTGATATCTGACCTTTACCTTCGAAAATGGAGTGCACCATCCCTAGGCAGAGGACTATCATTATGTCAAGTTTGATTATAATCGGTCCAATGGGGTGCGATGTAGGAGAATTGTACATACAGACACAGAAATGCAGTGCAGATCATGGCTCTTCATATTGGTCGAAAGTGATTTTTTAGCGATGAAAGTAAGTTCAATAGGCTAAGCAGTAATGTTAGGCTTGTCAACGGAAGGACAAAGAATTTAATTCTCGGTGCACAGTTTCAACGCTGCAAGGTGGTGGAGGTTCAGTTGTAGTTATTAGTACTAATGGTCCAGGTTCTATAGTTCGCTTGCAAGGTCTAATTAATTCGACCAAGTATATAATTATTTTAACTGAGCATTTTTCGACCCTACTTTGGCCGGAATTTGGATGACAATCCCATCTTTATGCAGGATAATGCTCTCATTCACAAAGATGGCAATGTCAAGAGGTTCCTCGAAGAGCATGATATTCCATGTTTGGATTGGCCTGCATAATCTCCAAACCCCAATTCCATCAAAAACGTATGACATTACATCAAGCAACAGATACGCAATGATAAAATTCCAAATCTGAAAGAACTTTGGACCAAAATTAAAGAGAAGTGGAATGCCCTTTTACTGGAGTATTGCCGCAGACTAATCCAAGGAATGCCTTAAAAACTGCAGGCTATCTATGCTACTAATATTAACTAGTTCATCATGTTCCTGTTTTTTAATTTTTTTATTACATTAAAAAAAATATTACGTTTCTACCCCAAACAAGGCACAATGCTACTTTGATGTAGGGGGCTACTATCAGGGACATAAATTGCAGGGATACTATGTAGGGAGTTAAGCAGCAAGATATCTGTTTGAATTACACTTGAACTTTTGCATGTCAGTACAGTTGGGGAAGCAGGAACCCGGAAAGGAATTCCGAAGTCTAGAAGTTCTGAGGAAGAAACTATTAGAGTAGAAGACTTTCTTACATCTAGGGATCTATATTGTGTAGGCGTGGGGCTTTGCTGCTTATCGGGTTTGTCGGGGGTATTTACAGCGAGAGGGCACAAGAGTTTGTAATTCGTTGGAGCATCCACCATTAAAATACTTGTAGAACAGACAGAGGAATAGAACATTTCGTCAATAGGACAGAGGTTGAAGCTTAGATGGCAGTTCAAAACCTAACAGGTTGACGACTATTCTTTGAACTCAGTCCAGGAGTGAGAGATTAGTAGCAGATGCACCAGCCCAAATGTGACAACAATACTCCATCCATGGGTGAATGGTGGCCTTGTAGAGATATAGGATACTTTCAGGCTTAAGTAACTTTCTAGCACGGTAGAGAGAGCCCACCTTCCTCGTAGCAGCCTTGGCACTGCTCCCAATATATCTGTTCCAACTCATGTTACCTGTCAATGTTAAGCCGAGGAGTTTGAATGAAGTACTTTTAGAGAATATATCTTTAGCCATAACTATTGCTCTTTGAGAATATTTCTTGTAATTATTAAAGGAAACGAGCTTAGTCTTGGCAGCTTTGAACGTTACCATCCATTTTTATCCCCATTTCACTACTGACTGTAGGTCTTCCTCTAGAGTTTCCGCCATTGCCTTTGATAAGTGTCCATTCATTTCCCCCTCATATCTGTTATAGAGCGTGATGTCATCAGCAAATATAACCATCTCATAGACAATTTTATCAGGGAGGTAATTTATGAATATCAGGAATAATAAAGGTGAAATGATCCACCCTTGAGGTACACCTGCATTTTTATCATATTGTTTAGACGTACGACCATCGAGGACAACCTGAATTCTTCTCATATTTAAGAAGGATTTAATTATGTTAAGTAATCATCAGGTAATATCATAAGATCTGATTTTCATAAGAAGACGATTGTGCCATACCCTGTCAAAAGTAGATATATCTAGCGCTACTGCCCCCACCGCCTTATCCAGTGTATAGTATGTACGTTCAGAGATTACAGTTAGGATGTTTGGAATAGAACGAGCTTGCCTAAATCCATATCGATGGTCCGACAGAAGCTCCGCAGCTGTAAGGTAGTGGTCTAGAGCTTGATTAATTATGGACTCCAATATTTTAGCAAAAAGAGGGAGGAGGCTAATGGGGCGATAATTTAATGGTTCAGTTCTTTCGTCAGAATTCTTGTAAACTGATCCCACAGAAGCAGTTTTCCAGCAGTCAAAAAAGCATGATTCATTAAGGCATTTGTTAAAGAGTTTGGAGAGAACTGGAGCAACCTCAGCAGAAAATATTTTTAGTAGTACAGCCGGGATAAGATCAGGTCCACATGATTTTGAGGTGTGTAGGTTTTTTTTATGATATCATGTACTTAAGAATGGGCGAATTTCAGATCATCTAATGTAGTTTCTCTCCGCAAAGGAAAATCAGGGAGAGATTGGTTTGCTGTCCAAAGTAGAGCTTGAGGCAAACTGACGAGCAAGCATGTTAGCTGTCTCAGCTGCCGTGCAAACAATCCTATGATTATTGGATAATGAGGAATTGTTGATTGCTCATTATTATCACGAGTTCCTAATTTCTGCGCTTCAATGCGTTTTCTGGTTGTTTCGGCATTTTCTCTCTTAGCTGTCGCTATTTATTTCTTGCAATTACTCATAGCTTCTATAAACTTTTGTCTGTTTGTACTGGATTTATGCCGGATAAATCTGCGGTATGCATGTTGCCTCTGAGCAATGCCAGCTGTGCAAGTAGAAGTAAACCATTGGGGCGTGTGGGGTTTGTCATAGAACTTCCGTGAGGAAACATGTGCTTCAATTGCTGCTTTGAACCATTCAGTTGTCTCATTTGCGCATTGTTCCGCAGGAAGAGAAAAACTATTTTCTCATGGGGCATCTCTGATGTGATCTCTTATGGCATCCCTGTCAGCCTGTTGTATTTGTGTTGCATTAATGTCTTAAAATTACATTTAAATAACAATTTGTCATTGTGTGGAGATTTTTTTAGCCTTCTCAATTTGAAGCTAATTTTTTAAATTGACGTCAACACTAGAGTACTTTAATTAAAAGTCAAATATGAACAAGTAAAATTACAGAGGGAAAAGGCGAATCGAATACGGTATAGGTTGTTTAAACAGTTACATTCAATTTAGCTTAATATTATGTTTATTTTTAAATAACTCGTGCGAACTTTCTTTTTGGCGCCACTATATATATATATATATATATATATATATATATATATATATATATATATATATATATAGATGTTGTTTGTTTTTGTTTTAGCGATATGTTTTCAATGGATTCAATTATTTACGAAAGTGCATTTTTACCTAAATGCGAGTTGGGAACAAATTTCTTTTTAGAGATAGATAGATAGATAGATAGATAGAGAGAGAGAGAGAGAGAGAGAGAGAGAGAGGGGGGGGAGAGAGATTTGTTTTGCAATACTTTTTGAATGAATTCAATTATATATATGAACGTGCATTTTTACCTAAATGCGAGTTGGGAATAATTTTCCATTTGACTAATTTTGGTACCCCTAAATGGGGCGTGGCATATATATTGTTTTTAAAATATAATTATCCACTAACACGTGTTTCGTTGTCTACGACTCATCAGCCACTCTGATGAGTCATAGACGACAAAAACGTGTAAGTGGATAATTATATTTTAATATATATATATATATATATATATATATAAATTCACCTGATATTTCGTTTTTTAAATCATGGAATCGCCCGATCGACAAAGACAAAATGCAAGCAAGTAAGACAGCAAGCAAGGCACACAGAGATTTATAATTGTATACACACACACACACACACACACACACACACACACACACACACACACACACACACATATATATATATATATATATATATATATATATATATATATATACGTTTTTGTAAAAGAATTGTCCCGTATTAAATTAATTGTGTTTTCTGTGTAAACACCGATACCAACGCATATATATATACACGTGTACACACTAGACAACACGAGTCACTAAACACACACATGTATATATACGCATTATATATAGAGTACGAAACTAGACGATACGACAGGTATAAATGCGAACGTTTACATAAACATAGATTAAGAGACAGCTATGTATAAGTATCAATAGACGCGTACAGAGGCGGTATGCATACACATAGTATGTAACACGAGTAAAAGAAAGTTTGGAGAAGGTTTTATTTTTAAGGAGTCTTTATACGTGTAAAGAAAAAGGTACACTGAAGCCGAGAGTTATTAAGGTTCATTTTTGATTGAGAGATTTTTTAAGATCCCTTTTACTAGAGCTAGTGAAGTTTTAAAATATCTTTAATTTAATCCAAATCGAACTTTCGAAATTCACCATGCTGAAAAACTGACAATTTCTAAACAAGACAATTAAAATCCACTGGTATCATTTGGAATATTCCTGTCCACATTCGATCCTCATTTATCAAATAGATTCCTTTCATGATACTGAATTCTCTAAAACATTAAATTAAGAAAAAATAATACTATGTAGATCTGCATATAAAAATAAACACATATTTTTACATATGAATTTGAGAGAGAGAGAGAGAGAGAGAGAGAGAGAGAGAGAGAGAGAGAGAGAGAGAGAGAGAGAGAGAGAGCCAGAGTAGTATTTTCTTGACATATTAAGGATAAATAGGTGGACACCGTGAATTGCGATCTTCGCGGTGTGGATTTCACTGATGGCGATTATCAAAGGTTTCCTTTCGTTATTAGACGATCATTGGCGATCTGCCTCATGCACATCCCATACGAAAACTGATTTCAAACCCCTGTTTCTTTGTCACCTTCGATATCTGTGACATCATGCATGATTTTTTTTTGTAAATGTTTGTAATTTCTATTTTTTTTATATTTCTGGAATATAATAATTTTTTTACGTGAGAGTTACATCTTATCAAGGCCTAAAAGCAAGAACTTGTTTACATTGGATTTGAAGATGACCGTAAGCTGGAAAGCATGCCAGTCTTTTTATTTTACTTTACCTCTATTTAATATCACATGCCAGCTCTTTCTTTCTCTTTCATGGGAATTTGTTCATTTTCTAAACTTCGTGTCACTTCTGTATGTATTTAGTTCGACCCTTATCAAGATAAACATTAGCTGATGTACATGCTATCCGACATTGTGCCACCCATTATGTAGCAATATAACCTATAGTTAGGTGGTCCATTGAGGAGAAGAAAATGATTCTCAATTGCTTCACTTACTTACGGTTTAAGAAATAGGGAAGATTCTTTTCTCAACACCTCGATTAATACAATTCACAAAGAAACCATATGCTAATACCATGATGAGACCTCTTGATTTATGAGAACTTACTGAACTAATTTATATTTGTTAGACTACTGTTCTCATCTTGAGTGTTATTCTCACAACGTTTTTTTTTTAACTTATAGCGTAACGGATAAAGTACTAAGTAAAATTCGGTTCTGGCACTCTTCTGGAGGTTGAACATAAAATCCTCAGTGCAGACTATTTTAAGAGTACGATTGTGAATTACTTACGACTTTTTATCAATGATGGCTGACGGAACGAGAGCATGCTTTTTGAAATTCTATACAGATTCCATAGTTCGACAAGATAAAAATGAGAAGAGTAGGTTGAATAATTCAAATAATATAAAATTAATCCTCACTTCAAGAATTCAGAAACATAACTTAAATTTAAAAAGAGAGAAACAGTAATTATAACTTACATAGGAAAAGGCATGGACACTCTCCTCGTTCAGGAATATAAGTAAACTTGGACATTTTCTTTAATGAATCAGTTATAACACACATTAAATATGTTATAAATCGATCACTATGCTATAAAATAGAAAGACGAAAGCAAATAAAATAAAAGCTACGAATCTTTCATTTGACATCTTCCATCAGATATCTTTCTTGTACATCATTCCACACTTTATCTGTCACCAATGCGCATTTTCTCCTGGATTGTGAATTGAAAGCCATGTTTAATTTTTGAAGGATTTTCGGTGGGTAACTTGTCTGTATATGTCCTGAGATGAAAAATAGAATTTCCGGCGGGTAACTTATCTGTATATGTCCTGAGATGAAAAATAGAATTTTCGATGGGTAACTTATCTGTATATGTCCTGAGATGAAAAATAGAATTTACGGTGGGTAATTTATTTGTATATGTCCTGAGATGAAAAATAGAATTTTCGATGGGTAACTCATCTGTATATGTCCTGAGATGAAAAATAGAATTTACGGTGGGTAACTTATCTGTATATGTCCTGAGATGAAAAATAGAATTTACGGTGGGTAATTTATTTGTATATGTCCTGAGATGAAAAATAGAATTTTCGATGGGTAACTCATCTGTATATGTCCTGAGATGAAAAATAGAATTTCCGGCGGGTAACTTATCTGTATATGTCCTGAGATGAAAAATAGAATTTTCGATGGGTAACTTATCTGTATATGTCCTGAGATGAAAAATAGAATTTCCGGTGGGTAATTTATTTGTATATGTCCTGAGATGAAAAATAGAATTTTCGGTGGGTAACTTGTCTGTATATGTCCTGAGATGAAAAATAGAATTTCCGGCGGGTAACTTATCTGTATATGTCCTGAGATGAAAAATAGAATTTTCGATGGGTAACTTATCTGTATATGTCCTGAGATGAAAAATAGAATTTACGGTGGGTAATTTATTTGTATATGTCCTGAGATGAAAAATAGAATTTTCGATGGGTAACTCATCTGTATATGTCCTGAGATGAAAAATAGAATTTCCGGCGGGTAACTTATCTGTATATGTCCTGAGATGAAAAATAGAATTTTCGATGGGTAACTTATCTGTATATGTCCTGAGATGAAAAATAGAATTTACGGTGGGTAACTTATTTAAATAAGTCCTGAGATGAAAAATAGAATTTTCGATGGGTAACTCATCTGTATATGTCCTGAGATGAAAAATAGAATTTACGGTGGGTAATTTATTTGTATATGTCCTGAGATGAAAAATAGAATTTTCGGTGGGTAACTCATCTGTATATGGCCTAAGATGAAAAAATAGAATTTACGGTGGGTAATTTATCTGTATATGTCCTGAGATAAAAATTAGAATTTCCGGCGGGTAACTTATTTGAATAAGTCCTGAGTTGAAAAATAGACTTTTCGGTGGGTAACATCTGTATATGTCCTGAGATGAAAAATAGAATTTTCGATGGGTAACTTATCTGTATATGTCCTGAGATGAAAAATAGAATTTTCGATGGGTAATTTATCTGTATATGTCCTGAGATGAAAAATAGAATTTTCGATGGGTAACTTATCTGTATATGTCCTGAGATAAAAAATAGAATTTTCGGTGAGTAACTTATCTGAATAAGTCCTGAGTTGAAAAATAGAATTTTCGGTGAGTAACTTATCTGAATAAGTCCTTAGATGATAAATAGAATTTTCGGTAGGTAACTTATCTGTATATGTCCTGAGATGAAAAATAGAATTTTCGGTGGGTAACTCATCTGTATATGTCCTGAGATGAAAAATAGAATTTTCGATGGGTAACTTATCTGTATATGTCCTGAGATGAAAAATAGAATTTTCGGTGGGTAACTTATCTGAATAAGTCCTGAGTTGAAAAATAGAATTTTCGGTGGGTATCATCTGTATATGTCCTGAGATGAAAAATAGAATTTCCGGCGAGTAACTTATTTGAATAAGTCCTGAGATGAAAAATAGAATTTTCGATGGGTAACTTATCTGTATATGTCCTGAGATGAAAAATAGAATTTTCGGTGGGTAACTCATCTGTATAAGTTCCTGATATGAAAAATAGAATTTTCGATGGGTAACTTATCTGTATATGTCCTGAGATGAAAAATAGAATTTTCGATGGGTAACTTATCTGTATATGTCCTGAGATGAAAATAGAATTTTCGGTAGGTAACTCATCTGTATAAGTTCCTGATATGAAAAATAGAATTTTCGATGGGTAACTTATCTGTATATGTCCTGAGATGAAAAATAGAATTTTCGGTAGGTAACTTATCTGTATATGTCCTGAGATGAAAATAGAATTTTCGGTGAGTAACTTATTTGAATAAGTCCTGAGATTAAAAATAGAATTTTCGGTGGCTAGCTTATCTGTATAAGTCCCGAGATGAAAAATAGAGTTTTTTTAATGGGCAGCTAATTTTTATGTCTTGAACTGTAAAAGTTTGCAGACGAAAGGCAGAGATTCCTTCTTGTGTGGACACGAAAAATATGTGAAAATTCTAAGATATTCAGTATGTTTTATTGACTGATTCCGGTTTCTGATTGGTCGCTAGCAGAGCATGATTCTATTTGATTAGTCAGGTCCTATCGCCAGTGTCTATAAATAGAACCTTCCTATTTTCTTTAATCATACCCTCCTATTATTTTAATGTAAGGTTGATCTCTTCACTGTTTATGTTGCTTGGAGAACTGGGTCTAATGTACCAGTCAAGAATCCATTCCTGACATTCGGCCTGACTGGTGCAAGGCTAGAAACTGGCCCAATGCCGCCTGGGTAATACCTAGTAAGTCCACCTTCCCAGGCCTTGCCAATGGGCTTTCAGGCTGGGAAAGTTTATTGCTTGTTGCCTGCGGTGCACCGAATGAGGAATGCACACAAGGATGCCAAAGCAATTTTGCTAGGCCAGAGTACTCCTCCTTTAAGAGAGCTGGCTTTACATCTCCACTTTCCGACCTTGTGTCACATCTTGTTGCGGTTGGCAGCAAGTCAATATCTACCCTCCTATTATATACAAAATATTGCAACACTGGACTACACGATTTACACTTGATCTTCCCTACCAAGTAGGGATCACATACCATTTCTGGTCTCATTACTATGACTCTACTGGGGATTGAACACTAGTCTTCTTATCGATGACTAACCCTTATACCAAATGGGGAGTTTTTAGAAAGAAGCTTCTTTCAACGGAATTCAGTTTGGTTTTAGGTACACAGACAAAAGAAGGAAATTTATTTTCAATCATCGTGGCTAGATGAAATACCATGACAATTAAACTTTTAGGATTTCTTTAGATTTTTCTGAAATGTATTTTTCATGCAGTTTTGCTTACAATGCCTATTTATTACAATCTTTTGCGATCTTAACTACAGATATAGCGACACAAAAACGATTACCATTTTGACATATGAGTGCTTTTTAAAACTCATTTGTATACATCGAAACAAAAATATCGAGCCTTTTGTGTTGGCAAAATTTAATCCCAAGACAAACAGGATGGCGACACCTGTGCTAGCATCGTATAACAATTCAGTATTTATAATTGAAGAAAACAAGAACGAGTTCTTACCCTACATGTTATTCTCGCAACCTGACTTCTTTCTGAGATGTGTCTTGTCAAGCATAGGAATCTGTTCCTAATTTCTAACTGAATTATTTGATTCACAGAGGTATATCACTCTCATTCTGTGGCACAATTGGTAAGAGCCCTTTTGGAGGAAACCTCAGCTCCCTTGTGCCAAACTTGTTCTGTAGTCATAGCGAGATACACAGATATAGGTAGAGGCAGATATCCAAAATGCCGGACACATGCATTTGGTCAGTTTTAATATGCTCCTCCAGTGTAAAAATAAAGTTATATTTTTATTAAAAAATGCCTTTTTCCACTATTTTATAAAGCATTCAATTTTCAGAGAAATGGCGCCTGTCATGAAGAATGCCAACGAAGAAAATGCTGCCTGTAATGATGCAAAGAAGACTTGGCGATTATAGACGACGCCATATTGGCCCCTTGATGTAAGAAAATATGCCTATCATTTTATCATGTCAAATACCCAGGGAGCTGATTGCGGTTCCCAGGACGTAATAACAGTTCAAGAAATGTCTCCACGTCAAACCAAACTCTCCCCAGGCTCACAACCTATACAATTACAATTCTATCAATCATAATCGAGTAGGTGTCATAAGTAATACTTAATTATATTCACCTGTACAAATGATTGAACCTTTAACGTCAGAATACTTTTATATTCACATGTACCAAGAATTGAACCTTCAACGCCAGAAGGATTTTCTTTAGGATTAATTAGTCTGGGTGCCCGGCGTTGCCCGAGTGTGTGGAAGTGTGTTAAGGGTGTTGGTTGAGCAATACAAAAAATGATAGTAGGCAGGCAGCTCGAACCTGTACTGCGATGGAGGAAAAGAATGTGAAAAAATGTGACATATATACTGTTGCGCCCATCGCTAAACCGGAAGTGACGTAGGTTTAAATTAAGGCTAGTCAATCGAAGAGAGGGGATGACTTTCGAAAATACAGGCGAAAAAAGCGACCCCTCCCTGTAGAAAAGTGGCCAGTTAAGGGTGAAGGAATAAATGTTTTTAGACAATTTTTCGATATTTATCGTCCGAAGGGTCGACTTCAAAACGATACTGATCTTGTGAAAATCCGTCGCCTCTGTCGAAAGTTTTAGGCAGACATACAGACATACATACCTTTAAAAGACAGGTGACATTTTCGTTTTGTATCTTTTGCCAGTTTACATAATCTGCCTGGAATATACCGACGATAACATGGTTCATATTCTGCATAAGTACCAGATTCAACTGAGAACTGCTTGTTAATTCCATATTCCCATGAAATTCCTCATTCAGAGGAAGCTGGTTATACCAGCTTTAAGGTTATTGCCGCAGTTTTATTTTCATTTAATTATTTATTACATTTCAGCGTGACTAGAGGAAATGTGTTGCATGGAGAGAAACATGTGATTGATAGAAAGGATATTTCATGAATGGGGCTATGACAACAGCATATTCTTTTCATTATTTTGACTCTCGAGTGTGTATCCGTTGATATCTTATATGCTGTTATATAGTGTGATGTGGTTCTTGGTTGATTAACTGTGTCAGATATATACTCGAGAGTCAAAACAATGAAAAGGATATTCTGTTGTCATAGCCCTATAAATGAATGTTTTAAAGATAGGATTAAATCTATTGAACTCAGAGTAAGATTGAATGTAGATAACGTATGAGTAGATTTGTGCATGAAAGAATTTGGGTTAAGACACGTAGAACAATTGAAGTAGCGGAGTCAGTCAACAGGGAAAGGACAATGAAAATATGGACGGTAATGATAAGAATGGACCCGAGAGAAAGAGCAATAAATAAATACCTGGATAGAGATAGGTTAGTTTGAAGTCAATTTCCAAAAGCAGTCTTGTGCATGATGATGATGATGATGATGATCATTATGATGATCATGCTGATGACGACGATGATAATGATAATGATGATGACGACGATGATGATGATGATGATGACGATGATGATGACGATGATGACGATGATGATGTCGATGATTATGATGATGATCATGACGACGACGACGACGATGATGATCATGACGACGATGACGATGATGACGACGGTGTATGTAGTATATATATATATATATATATATATATATATATATATATATATATATATATATATATATATATAAGATTGTATTATATTATATAGATTATATTATGATTATACATGCGACTGGAGACCGCTTGTGAATTTCATACTCCCATGAAACTTCCTCCTTCGGAGGAAGCCAGTTTAACCCGAATAGGGTTAGTGCTGATGCACAGACGCACAAGCACACACACACACACACACGCACACACACAGATTAGTTTTGAAGTCAATATATAAACGTCGTCCAACACACCATGACAGCATGTGAAACAGTCGTTAAACTGATGATGATGATGATGATGATGATGATGATGATCATCATCATCATCATCATCATCATCCTGAAATGGCCCAGTAATTTAATGGAAAAAGAAACAAAGCCTTGTTCCCTTTTCAGGTGATAATATGTAATATGGGGGATTATTAGCAAATACCTTGCACATTTCTACAGACGAAAACACAAAAATGATGAATCATGAGAACCCCTAGATTAAAAAGCATCCTCATCTCCAACAATTGATAACCCAAACTTACACACACACACACACACACACACACACACACACACACACACACACACACACACACACACACACACACACAACACAAAAAAATCACATTGCAGTGTGAATGTCTGCAACAGAAACGCGCCACATGAAATAATGCAGGGAAATAACTTGCATTCTTTTATCTTTTTATAAAAATAACAAAAAATAATTGCACACGTTTCTGTGATGATGCTTCACAAGACAAATATCTCACGGCAGGTAAAATGAATTTTCTGAACAAAACAATTTTACATCAATTTTATACCCCCTTACAAAGATTAAAACAAATATACTATGTTCGGAAATCCATACTAGAGTCAAATATGACCTAAGATAGAATATGTTGTCACATCGGGAGTGGAGCTCCTAAGAGCACCTTTCCTGCATTGTTGGGGTACAAAACCATCTTCGAAATCTAGTGAGCAATAACCATTTTGCTCCCCTACTCCCTCTTTCTCACAGAAGAGATGTTACAAGTCTGTTTCTACTCAATCGGTACTTTATAGTAGGTGTTTGACTGAGCTCCAATCTATGGTGCCTCCCTGTAAAATATTTGCAACGAATACTTGCCTAGCTGAAACAACTGTCAACAATTTCCTTAGTTCTTATCTGTGACAGAACTAAACGAAAATTCTATGAGCAGAGTTTCTTTTCTAGAACTATCTGTCTGTGGAACACAATGCCGTTTCTCTGCTTCTTGGCTGACTATAACATGGTCGTTTTCAAGTATAATATGAATAAATTCCTATGGATTCGTTAATTTTGATAATCCAGTCCTAACAGTTCCACCGTAACTGTTGTATTTTCTTTTTAAATAAATTAAAAAAGGATTTTCAATATGAATATCAATACACAAAAACACCCAAAATTTATAGGAGTATGTACTATATATATATATATATATATATATATATATATATATATATATATATATATATATATATATGTATATATATATATATGATGAAAATAATGGAAATAGTATTCCGACAAAATAGAGAAAATAAAAAGGAACAAACCGTATTATGTGTTCATCAACGTTTCGTCTTTATTTCGAGACTTCCTCTCGAAATAAAGACGAAACGTTGATGAACACATAATACGGTTTGTTCCTTTTTATATATATATATATATATATATATATATATATATATATATATATATATATATATATAAGTTTTCCACTGAGGCCGAACCATCTCAGGGGTGTTTTCCCGAATTAAAACCCTATAACATCTCTAAAACTGGAAACCCCTAAAGTCTGAAAAGGATTTGTTATGGATTGTGACGTTGGTGAGAAGGTGTTCTGACGTTTTTTTTTTTCATTTACAGTTCAGATCATTTTTAGGTACACAGAGGAAGAAAAGAAAATTATTTACAATAGTTGTAGCTAGATGAGTTCTTGCTGTGAATATTTTACAGGGGGAATTAATAAATTAAATAATAAAACATTTTTTCTTTAATAAAATGTGTGATAAACAAACAGATACATTGCGTATTATTCTATTTATATATTTATAACTTAACCGGAAGTAAAAATGTTTAACATTCGGTGTTATTGAAAAAAAAATGGCGGTACACATGCAGAGAGTGATCCGTGCTGAAATAATAACGTTATTATTTAAAAAGCCATTCTTAACATGGGAGGGGAGGGTGTTTTGTACATATTCTATACTTTAACCTTACAACTGAATAAACGAACATATAATAAAACTTTAATTAAACGTGGAAATACGATTTAAAAAAAGGCATTAGCACCAAAATGGCCTTTCGGTCGCTTCTCATTTTGGTGTGCTTGAAATCCATGCTATCCCATTTTTCTTGAAACAGTTTCCTGTTTACTTTCTTTAGCTTAAAACATGGTGCCTTTTATTTACCTGTAGAGTTTTGTTTTCGAGGAGAACCATGAAATAATCACCGTTACAAGGGTCAGTTGTACTCTCCAAGCAAAGTACATATAATCTGTGGGATCGCATATGATTAAGTTAACAGTTGGTTGATTTCCATTAGACGGGGTTTAACCCTCTGTTAAGCAGGCATAACACATTTTCATTGATGAATTTTTCTAAAATGTTACCATTTTTTGTTTATAACTTTTGAACCCCACAGGGTATTATGATCATTAAAGTCCCCTAATAGGATGAAAGGTTTAGATAATTGATCAATTAGCCCCTTAGGTTCAGTTGCATTTTTTAAAATCATTTGGTGAGCTATATATTGATTGCTTTATTTTGAGTGGACGTAATGACAATCTCCTGGATATTCATTTGTTTATTTATTTTACTATGCAGCATATGGTCTAGGAATACACCTTCGCAAATCTTGCATTCGATATCATGGATGCAATCTATATCTGTGCTGGCAGGGAAGCAAGGCGTTGCCTGGGATTAAATGATGATCAACAAATGTTTCACCCTATCATATTTTATTGTCTTCTTAATCGGTGAAATCGCCAATTTTTTGATCAAATAGATTAATTGCCTACTCTAGTTGGGGACCCACCGTGGTGTATCAAGAGGAACTTTCACATGCCTCCCCATGGTTATTTAGTCTATAATACACTGTAGTTTACATTGCACTGTAGAGAACCTACTGTTGATTTTATAAAATTATTTTTATACAATAGCTTGAAATAAACATTAAAATGCAAAAGTCAAGTATCGTAGTTCAGTTGTGCTCTAAATAGAAACATTAATTTCAGACACGCCCTTGTCATATCAAAGAACCTACTGTTGATATTATATGTTGGACTTTTCTGCTTGTGTGGTAATAAAACTTCTCAAATGAACTTGTGATGTTAGGCTGTATAAGGTACTAACGTCAAAATCACCTGTTCCTTCTTTCATCGACCTCTCAACCTTGTGTCACATTCTTCTATGGTGAGAAGGAAGTAAATAAGAGTAAATAATTCTGTATTCTTGTGTATTAATATATTTTTTATTCCTACAGCCGCATTCCTAGAAAATGGTGCTGTTAATCCTAATGTAGTAATTTGAAACAAGAAGGAGAAAGAAGAAACCCTAGTTGAAGTTAGTGTCTCTAATGATGCAGAACTGAGAGTAAGAAGATAACAAAACACCGAGGTCTATGTACGACATGAAAAGAAACTGGAATCTTAAGAATATCTCCATAATTCCAGTAATTATATGATTAACCGGCCCAATAAAAATGAATTTCAAAAACTACCTAGTGAATATACCGGGTGAACCAAGTGCAAGAGAAATGAAAATAATTGAACATATAGAGACGGTTAGAATCTTAAAAGTATCTTTCAGTTAAAGTGTCTGAAATAACGAGTGAATGTTTGGTATCTGATAGGATGCCCCATCCCAAGCAAGAACAAAATAGCAGGAAAATTGTAGGGAGTAGGCTTTTTTTTGTTTTTGATAGAGTAGTCACCACTTATCAGGGCTCGAAGGCCACTCGAGGATTAGAGTTAATAAGTGTACAGTAGTCAATTGGACAATATCGTAGTAATCGTTAGTAGTGAAAATTTGGTACATTGGATAGCTGAAGGGGATGGCTAATCAAGAACTTGTTTACGTTGGACTTGAAGACAATCAAATTGTAGTCAGGTGGAAAGCAGGCAAACGGAAGAAAGTTCCACATGCGCACAGTTCTAAGTAAAAAAGCTTTGTTCATGGAATATATATTTAGGTTTAGGGACAGATAAAGAGTGGGGGGAAGTTATTGACAAGTGTTTTTCGTGAAAGTTTGGCGAAGGGGACGATAGATTGGAGCTCAAATGAGCACTTGCCATGAAAATAATGATAAAGCAGAGCCAAGCTTGCAACGTCTCTGTTGTGGGAAAGATGTTGCAGGGAAAAGAAAAGGCCATCCCCCACTAAGCTATTTTGTACTCTGCATAGGATTGATAAGGTCTTTGTAGCAGTTCCTGACCATATCTGGCAACAGTATTCCATCTTTGGATGTACCTGGCTCTAACATAGTAAAGAATTGCATGATCAGTGAAATATCTATTGGAACGGTAGAAAGATCCCACCATTTTTCCAGCGACCTTGCTACAGGATTTGATGTGTGTGTTCCATTTCAGATCAGGAGTAAATGTGAGACCCAGAAGCTTGGCAAAACATAAAGCCTCCTCAAGACGAGGGCCATTCATTTCAATTGAAGTTAGACGGGGATCAGAGCATTGATGATGTAAAGATAGAAGCTTAGATTTAGATGCATTAAAATTAACAAGCCATCTCTTTCCTCATTGTACTATGTGATCAAGATTAGAGGAGAGAGAATCAGAGAGAACTTGGTCGTTTACGGCCTTTGATGTGTTACCATAAATAGTAATGTCGTAGCATAAATATCAACGAATGATCATAGGATGTAGTTGGGGAGATCATTGATGTAGAACAGAGAGTTGCGCCCAGGATGGACTCTTGAGATACTTCAGTATAAATAATCTGCAAATTCCACATAAGACTTTTGCTGGTAGCTCTTGGTCACAGAGAAAAATGATGCCAGTGCTGACCTCTTTGTCGGTATTTATTTCTCTCGTACCATGAGAAATAAGTGCGGAAAGTGGGATTGAAAAATCAGCGCTTCCGAGAAGGAGCACTCTGAGCCGACAAAACGATGTTGGACACCTCCTCAGCATTCCCCAGTAGAGGCGCCTACGGCGATTAGCAGTAAACTAACCTCTTCTCAAAGAAAGAAGACAAAACATGGGATGGTAGACCTTCTAGAACTACACAACTCTAGCATATATATATATATATATATATATATATATATATATATATATATACTGATAACCAAATTGAATATTGAAATGCTTACATCTTTGAATCTCTGGGACGAAACCACATTAAAATTTGCAGACCTTTTGAAGATTATAATACTATTCTCTAGTTAAAATTTGATGACAATTGGTTAAAAGACCTATATTTTCAAACCCATAAAATATTCCCAAATTTACCTACATTTGTATATATATATATATAGTGTCCTGAAAACCAGCGTCAGTTTTGCTGCTTTGAACACAAGGATGGGCACTCTCTGGGAATTATAGACTAAGATGCAGTCAACTAGCGTTTATGCAACGTTCCTTCCGTCGTTTGAACTTTCTGGGTTGTCTCATGTCTGTGCCCGAATTGTGCGTTTATTAGTTTTTAATTCCCGTCATTCTTGTAGCAATTGTTTGGTGTCCCGAAGCTAAATGTTTAGCAAGTGCAGCTAAAGGTGGCTTCGTAGCTGAATTCGAATCTCTCGACCGGCAGGAATTGCCACCATGCCCTGATGATTGCGTAAGCATAAAGAACTAGTGTTTGTAGGTATAAAAGAATAATAATTATTTAATTATATATATATTATTTCATTATATATAATTATATATATATATATATACATATATATATATGTTTGTGTGTATGTGCATGTGTGTGAATGTGTGTGTGTGTGTGTATGTGTGTGTGTGTGTGTGTGGTTAGGTCCATGATGAGACATGCTTATGATTAGCTCTTGATAAAGCATTAATATTTCTATGTGAGTTAGAGTGCCTCGCTTATGATTAAAAAGCATTAGTAACGTGTAAACCTACGAACGACTAAGTGTTTTCTCTTATCTCGCAATTAACAAAGAGCAGATAACTCTCGATTGAAGTAGTTTACAGGCAGAGCAATTTCAAAAAATTTTATTGTTTCCGATGCACCGAAATCGTAGTCTCTTTTTCATTCGGTTTCTTCCGCCCAAACATTTAAACATGTTTATATTAGCTTTCTCCTTCTGAAAAAAAAAGCACACAGAACATGAAAAGTATTTGTGAAGAGAACTTAAAGCGGGACTTTTAATTCTGAGGCCTTTTCGCTAGCTAGAAGTAATCTATATGATTCGTCTCCCGAGGAGTCATCAGACGCGACCAGCATATACTTAGTATTTGAACTAGTCACGCCTGTTCTATTGGCTATGTTTTCTACTTCCGCAGGAGTGCAAGTCTTTACTAGTAATCGTTACGATTAGCGACATTACTTATTTTAAAGGGAATTCGGTGGTAAATTATTCAATATATACGTATGTATATGTTACTCCGTTCCTCCCTCTATCTGCCTATCTCTCTCTCTCTCTCTCTCTATATATATATATATATATATATATATATATATATATATATATATACTTTCTGTAAAGTCTGAAGTTATCGGATCGTTGATACGATTCGGCAATCGAAACATATATAACTAAGCAGATAAAACGGTAATATATATATATATATATATAAATTCGCATTCCTGTCTGTTTGTTTTTTTATTTGTTTGTTTGTTCACAATTTGATTAATATATACAAAAGGTCTATTACTCTAATGCTTCATTCATTCCTATATATATAGTATGATTCTTGTAAAATAGACGACCAAGAGATGACGCCATTTGCATATTACATTAAGGGAAATCGATTTATTAAATAGCGGTGTGTTAGTTATTGTTTATAGTGAGAGAAATGTTTTAAGTGTTCTATTTAAGTTTATTATTAAAATTTGATTTTTTATTGATAACATATTCAATTTAATTTATTTTTACCAGCATCGATTTTTTTATAAACCGGGTTGAGTTATTTGGGTTTTGAATTATTTATCTTGGACGCTAACTTTCTACTTTTTGTTTTTGTTTTCTTTTTCTGCGGATAATCAAACTAAAATAATTCACACAAACTTTCAAGCATTATTTTTGGAATCAGTTCAAATGAAATAATTTCCGTGATTTCGCTATTAATGTTTTGGTCCAGTGGATTTTTATTTTAAAATAAAGAAACAATCCAATTCAACTACGATTCTTTATTTAATACAAAAAAAAAAACAAAAAACATTCATTTACATTTTTTACCAGTTTTTTTTCTTCACATTCTTTTGACATCGTAACTGCTATTTTTATTTTCTTTTAATAACAGAATAAGTCATAACTCATCATTTTTATAACATAAAAACGTGTATTTCGGTTAACACTAATTCTATTTTGGTATTTTTGAAACTGAATTATTTACAGTTTGTTTTCGTTGCAAGAAACCTTAATAACAAATCTTTCTAGGCAGAGGGTGCATAAAAGAAATTCGCTTAAACTGGAATATAGTCATAAAAGGTGCTCAATATCCGGAGAATAGTTCTCTTCGTATCACTTCTGCCGAGATATCTGGTTGAGAGTTTGTCACGTACTTTTCCTTTTTTCGGGCGAGGGGGGGGGGTTGCATTTTCGTGTTTTCATTGACATTTTTGTTAGGTTAGCGATGTAGTTGACATATAATAATGAAAAACTGGTCAATATTCTTAGTATAGCAGGTGTGTCCAAACCGAAATTCATGTCGACCCTGGCAACGCTGAGTATCCATACTAGTATATATATATATATATATATATATATATATATATATATATATATATATATATATATATATAAAGCACGTCTGATTTAAAACGATAGAGTTATTTTTTTCCGATTTTTCTGGATATCTTTTCCATTCGCGGAGCGTTTTTTTTTTTTGATTTCAGCTGACATGTTGTATGAAATGGTGTCCAAAAGTTGTTGTTCAGCCATATTCATCTCAAGCACTTTCTATTGGTGGATCCGATTATAACCAGGAGTGTGCTCCCAATATATATATATATATATATATATATATATATATATATATATATATATATATATATATATATATATGCGTATATTTTGGCAGCAAGCCATCGTGGAAGCAGGTTCGGTTTAATACGTAAGTTGTTTTTTTTTCTTGCATTTTCTGTTAATTTTCTCGATTTGATGAGGATTTCCTTTGATCTTAGGTGGTAAATTGTGTAAAGTGCAACCGAATGATTTTGTCTTTCCCTCGAGCGCTTTCGACCCTTGATCATCATCAGGAGTAATTTTGTTGTTATTAAATAGGCTTTTTCGGTAGTTTATGCAGAGATAATTTATTGATTTGTTTTAATTTAGTTATGTTTTTATTTATTTGTTTAATTTATTTAGTTAGTTTGCTTGAGAGGCGTTTTAAAGCTAATGGTTCCTATTTCTTTTTTTTAAATTCCGCCTGAATGGATTAGAAGCGATTGCAAACTGCATTGTTATGATAAATACACTTATAAATTTATGACTTGAAAGTTTTATCTCTCTGTTGCAGATATTGACAGTGTGACACTCTAAGAAAGCAACTTCAATGATTGACGTGCGTCCAAAGCATAGATGCTTCATTGAATATTAAACTCTGTAGAAAAATCAATTCCGGAGCCCAAAAGGTCGCTCGTACCACTCCCGTTTTTGTAGCTCTTCAACTTTTTGAGTTAAAAAAAATATAGAAGGCTTTACATTTCTAATAACCTTCGTATGACATAGCGATGCAGGGCCGTCGTTCATCGCTGGCAAAAGTGTCTTGGAAATGGTGGTGACTGTGTCAACAAATAAAAGTTAAAATTATATGACAATTGGTAAAAATGAACCTATATTTTGAAAGCCATAAAATGTGCCCAAATTTGCCTACATCTGGATAAATATAGGGATATCTTCCCCGTAATCTTGCCAGGCCACTAATATATATATATATATATATATATATATATATATATATATATATATATATATATATATATATAAGAAAAAAATTAAAACACTTAATAATCAAAATTTAATAATAATAATAAGCTCTACTCTCTATAGCGTATTGAGCTTTTTTATTCAGTTGGGATTAAACTATCTATATATAAATACTGGTATTTATATTAGATTGAAATTTACCATTGCGTATATCAGTTAAACACTACATCCTTTTGATTTCATTACTGTATATATATATATATATATATATATATATATATATATATATATATATATATATATATATATATACAGTATGTATGTATATATATATATATATATATATATATATATATATATACACACTCACACACAAACATTCCCCCCCATATATATATATATATATATATATATATATATATATATATATATATATATATATATATACTAGCATGGGTGCCCGGCGTTGCCCGGGTGTTTGGAGGTGTATGCTGAGCAAAAAAGGGGGTACTTTTTTAAACTTTGACCCCTATTATGACCCCTGAAAATTTATTGTTTTGGGATCAAATCAAGTTATTAAGTTAGATCCATGTCCACGGAAGCTATATCTAAAATTTCAAGTGTGTAGACCCAAAATTGTCGGAGAAGTTTGGTAGAGTTCTCAAAGCTCAAATCGTTGAACTTTGACCCCTTAATCGCCAAATTTCTGGCTAAAAACCGATCACATAGATTTTTCCAAATCTCAGTACCCTGTATATCAAATTTCGAGTCTGTAGACTAAAAATTGACAGAGTTATTTCGTAGGGAAATGTACACAGACACACACACACACACACACACACTTTAACTTTTATAGATATATAGATTTAAAATTTGAGTCTGACAGAATGACAAAATTATATTGCAAACCGATATATTAAACAAACGAACTTCAAAGAGACAAATGAACACATAAGTAAAAACAATTTGTATTAGAAAACATTTATTATTCCACGTCTTTTTTTACAGACCTGACGACTGAGGTTCGCTCTTAATAAAAAATTGTTTTTTATAGTCTTAATTTTGACTTCCTTTTTCATAAAAAGCTAAAAAAAAATCAAGAAAGAAAAGAAATTAAATTTTATTTTTTCATTAATTTCTTTCTGTGCAAAGCAATTCTTTCAAACTTACTCTGTTTCCAAAATGTTTTTTATTTTATTCCCCTCCCCCTTCATTCATTTTCCTCCGCATCCTGGCAAGTATTAAAATAAACCATTTATAATATTTATTTATGGATTTATTTACTTATCATTTCTTTTGTATCGGTAAATAAATTCCATTTAAAAAAAACTGTAAAAGTCACGTTAAAGGTGATTAAGTTGGAAAGTAAGTAAAAAATTACCCTTTTTACTTTTATACGATTTCTGATCACTTTGAAAAAGGTGTGTGTGTGTTTTAAAAATGTTTTTTAACTGCTATAATCTCATTATATATATATATATATATATATATATATATATATATATATATATATATATATATATATATATAACAACGTGAGTATTCATATCGTGGGTTTGTATTACTGTACACATAGATTCGAAAAAATAGTCAAAAACAAATATATAAATAAATGTTATCAAAGGCAAGATAAGTTACTTTTCTACCTAACTGGATATATTTTTTGTGTTTTTATTCAATGTAATATATTTATTCAGCTCGAAAAACATACAGTGTTTACCGATGTGTTGGAAAATTCAAGATGGCGTCTCACACCCTCTTTAACACCGTAAGTTTGGGAAAAGGTGTTATAAATAAAAAAAAACTATACAAAATACTATTAAAAACCCGCCGAATATATGTCAACCTATGTCACGGTAACATATATTGAGCGAGTTTTTAACAGTATTTTAACAGGGCACATCGTAAAAACTGACCCATTAATTTTCCTGAAGTAAAAACTATATAGTTTTTAAACTTTTAAAACTGTACATTATAAAAAGAAAACTGTTCGAGTGATTTTTTTTTTACATGGGTGTCACCACTTATCAAGGCCCAGAGGCCACTCAAGGATAAGGGTTAATAGGTATACATTAGTCATTGTGATGTTAGCATAGTAAACAGTGGGAATTTTGTAACTTGGATTACTTGAAAAAGAAAACTGTTCGAATGATTGAAAATGAAAACAAAATAACAATGTAAATATATTGATAAGAAAAAAACAAAAACAAACGAAGTTTCCGTTTCAGGAACCCGAGTTTAATTTTATGTCGTAATCATTCAACTCGTTAGCGGTTTTATTCAGCGATTAGGGATAACCATACGACATATCTAAATACCAAAGCGATTTTTTTTTATAATTTTTTTTTTATTAAAACTAAACCTGTTTAGTTTTAATGAACCAATTTTTTTAAAGCCAACACTTTAGTTATTTTGAGAGCGTGCAACTGCACCCGAAAGGTTGATTAGGAAACTCCAAATCCTTTTATGACTCGAAAAAAAAGGGCTTTTTATCGGCTTAAATGATAAACTAATGTTAAATATTAGTATTTAATATAATGAGATATCAATCTACACAATTTGCCATCGATTCTGAAATAAAATGAAATCCTGACATTGTGATCATTTTTGCAGGTGTTATGTGCCAAATATTGAAATAAGAATGTTTAAATTCAATTATTGCAATTTAAGTCTTTAATTTTAAAGTCGATTTTATTTATAAAATATCTTTTTAGAAATCAATCTCAAAAACAATCTGAACAATAAATCTCTTTTGTTATGGCTAAGTTTTTGTCAAGGGTAGAAATTATAATAGACAAGTATTCATCCATGATGACATTTTACCGATTTCCTGGTTTACAGGTATTCTTGCTAAATTCCTTCGAAAGAATTGACATAAACAATACTTCAACTAAATACGAATATTTCATGCAATAATGACTTTTGCTTCTTCTGACTTTTCCTAAACTAAACATAAAACATCGGTTAGGGTTAGTTTAACATTCTGTAAAAGTACCTTCCGTTTTTTTTGTTTATTTTTTTTTTGTACTTCTGCAGAGAAGGTAAAAAACCGATAAAAACTGGATATATTTTTCGCGTTTTTATTCAATTTAACATGTTTATTCAGCTCGAAAAGAATACAGTGTTTACCGATGTGTTGGAAAATTCAAGATGGCGTCTCACACATTCTTTAACACCGTAAGTTTGGGAAAAGGTGTTATAAATAAAAAACTATACAAATACTATTAAAAACCCGCCGAATATATGTCAACCTATGTCACGGTAACATATATTGAGCGAGTTTTTAACAGTATTTTAACCGGTTTTTTATTTATTACACCTTTTTCCAAACTTACCGTGTTAAAGAGAGAATCGGCCGCCATCTTGAATTTTCCAATACATCGGTAAACACTGTATGCTTTTCGAGCTGAATAAACATGTTAAATTGAATAAAAACACGAAAAATATATCCAGTTTGGTAGAAAAGTAATTTATCTTGCCTTTGATAACATTTATTTGTTATATATTTGTTTTGTGGCAACTTATTCGAATCTATGTGTACAGTAATACAAACCCGAAATGAATTTAAGACCACGAGTGAAATGAGAAAATGAAGGAAATCACATTTACTGTGTGTGTTAGTCAGCGGGCTTGGTTGCCATAACAACGTGACGGTAGTGAACGTGTGTGTGTGCGTGTGTGCGCGTTTCGTGTAGTTTAGTTTCGTATAATAGTTTCGTATTTTTTAAATTTGTAACTAACAAGTTATTAAAAAATTAAACCCTTCCAAGATGGACAATAAATAAAGCCATAATATTTTATGGTAAAGGTAAGAGCGTAGAAACGATTGTTTTTTAGATGTGATTATTGGATTAACCAATCAGAAATCGTCTGTGGAGATATATATATATATATATATATATAGGTCGAGGTAATTAGTTAAAGAGATTTAATATAATGTGATATATAGATAGATAGATTAAATGTTAAATAGATTTTGTAAATAGTACAGTTGAAATGATTAGAATATTTCCAATATGTAATAAGGTCAAGGTAATTAGTTAAAGAGATTTAATATAATGTGATATGCAAATGAGCATAAGTCATTCGATATGGGGGTGGTTTGTAGAATAGTATATAAAGAAATTAGGCAAAGATTCTTATATCTCCTATAACAGAAACATCCTAAAATGGGTTCTAATGTTTCTCTAACAGGAGAGATCTACTCTCTTACCTCCTTTATATTTCGTTGATGATGGAGAGCTGTACACACAGACAGAAACACACGAACCCTATTACTTTATAAAAATATATATATATATAATGAAAATATAATATTTAGTAGGATTGATAGTACATCTTAAATTTTCAGTCAAAATTTATAAAAAGTAAAATTAAAAAAATTGGTAGTGATTATTAAATATAATCATAATGATAGTAGATATTAATTGTTGTGATGTTATTATGTCAAAGTAGTAATTATAATTTTTTAACAAATATATATATATATATATATATATATATATATATTTAAGTTCTTTAAATAACTCTAATTTATGTGAAATTTCTTTTTGTCTACATAAAGCTGGTTTGCGCATCAGCACATTGACGGCCTCCAAGCTGTTGAGGTGCTGTTTGTTCCGGGCTTTATGTAAAATGCGAAAACATTCATCAGAATATGCTTGGCCACAAGTTTTATTTTCGTACAAATGAACACCAAATGAAGATTCGAGAATTGGTGGTCGTCCGGATGTATTCCGTAAAGGCCCGGATGTATTCCTTAAAGGCCCGGATGATATAAAACGTTTGCGTAAATACCCAGGAACGTGTTGTGCCACTCTGACCCCTAAACGTTGAAAAGTTCGACCCACGTAGTCAGCATCGCACCGACATCTAAACTCATATATTATTAAACTATTTTGTAGCGTGGGAAGTACATCTTTTTTAAATGCTGGGAAAGCAGTTTTGGTACACAGCACTACTCGGGGTTCCACTGCGTAAAAACAGTGGGAAACAACCGAAGTGATCTTGCTAACAAAACCTCTACTAATTGAACCTATATAGGGGAGTTTCAAATAAACCGGACATTTAGCCGGACCGAAAAGAGGCTTAGTGTTAAAACTAGTAAGTTTTTGGCGAATATGCTTAGAAATTATACCACCAGGGAAACCATTTTTAATAAGCATATCCGTTATTTTCTTAAGTTACTCCTCAAGTTTGCTTGGCGAACATATCATGAGTGCACGGTGGACCAAGGTCTTAATTAAACTTATTTTCCTGTTCATAGGGGCAAAGGAATCCCAACTAATATACAACCCTGTAAAGGTAGGTTTCCTGTATATAGTTGTATTAAACCGATTTCCTATCCTTTCTACAAGGACGTCCAAAAAGGGTAAAGAGTAATTCTGCTCTTCCTCCATCGTAAACTTAAGTGCCGGGTGGAGACTGTTTAATTTCAGAAAAAAATCACTTACTTCATGGCGGCACTTGAAAATGACAAAAGTGTCATCTACATAACGCCAATAACGAACAGGTCTAGAAACCTGAGTAAACAGTAAGGATTCCTGAAAGCCTAGGAAAATATTGGCCAGGATAGGACCCAAAGGACTACCCATGGCCACCCCATCTATCTGTTGATACATTACGTCATTAAAGCTAAAACAGACCGACTTGGTAGCTAGTTCCATGAATTCAAGAAAAATATTTTCCGGAAAATCCGGAGGGGTTAATGTACTACGATAGAGCATATCCGAACAAATTTGAATAGTTTCATCAAGGAGTATATTAGTGAAAAGATTGGTAACGTCGAAAGAACATAGGAAAGTTGTTTCTGAATTAAAATCAAGTTCACGTATAGTGGCAGCGAAACGAAAAGAATCCGCAATGCAGTTACCCGATAATTCCTTTAGTACAGGCTCAAGAATCTCGGACAACCATTTTGCCAGTTCATGCTGGGGTGAACCGATCATGGAAAGAATGGGTCTTAAAGGGACCCCGTTCTTGTGGATCTTTGGTAGCCCGTACATTCTGGGTCGTTGTGAACCCACGGGCCGGATTCTATCATAAGTATCTTTACTAATAAATTTCCTCCTATGTATTTGAAGAAACCGTTTCTGGAGTTTTACTTCAGTGTTCGAAGTGCTATCAACAGATGTGTCGCCAAGTCTTTTAAATTTGGATTTATCATTTAAAATATCCAACATTTTTCCGATATAATCATTCGTATTAAGGATAACAACACCCGCACCTTTATCCGGCTTAGTGATGTAAATATCCTTATTAGTTTTAAGGAATTTGGCGGCTTGATAGTGGATTTTAGTCCATACAAACTCACGAGCATTGATAGGGGAGTTCGTGAACTTGTGCGCCAGTTCAGCTAACCTAGCCTTCATATACAAAAAATCATCGTTGGAACGAGGCTCATGATGTTTAAGCTGTGAGTTTAATATTTCGAATTCAGCAAAGGTACTTTCCCTACCAATCATTCGGGGGGGGGGAATGCTGACGTCCAACGCTCTGGCTAATACAACTTTTTCGTTATGGGAAAGAGTGACACCTGAGAAGTTGAACACATGACGGTCTACTGTAATCCCTTCACCGTGCCTGGTGCGAATAAGTGCGGACAAACATCTCTGGTTGTTCGAACGAGCTTTGTTGCTGCGAAAATTATCAGTAGTTGATAAAAATTTCGAAAACCGTAGTCTATCAAAAAAGGTAAGGTTAGACCACGCAACCGACCATAAACGACGATATTTAGCAACAGTGGAAACAAGGATGCGTTCAAAGTACAAACATTCATCCTTGATAAATGCGCGTTCCAAGTTGAGAATATTTCTGGCTTTGATTTTGGCAATACGGCCAGAAATATATCCTGGGGCGACAAAATTATCCAAACAGGATTTTAGAAATTCTATCTTGGTTCGAAGTGATATGATCTTACCCCTAATTCGAATGATGTCATTTAATTAATCTCTAACGGATTTTGAGTACCTACTCCTAAAATATTTAAACAGATGTTTCGTGGTACACAATTTTAATATTGCTTTGAAAAGTATGAATGGAGTCATTATGGGTGAAAAAAAAAACAAAAAAAAAAACAAGAGAAACGGGAAATTGTATAGAGACAAATCGACTAAAAAGAATTATAGGTAAAAAAAAAACATCGAATAAAAAAGGATCAATACGAAATTTCGTGTAAAAAAAAAATTAAGGGATCTAGAGGTTAACCTTTCGACCGACCCTTTTCAATAGATCTCGTCGGTAAGTTACATTAAGTTAACGAATGAGAATGGAAAAAGGGGAGGAGATGAAGTCGAGAAAAAAAAATATATAATTAAGAAAATCCGTTGTCTACAAATAAGTATAGACAAAACAGAAAAACCAGCGTACATGTAGACTTTTTTTTTAAGTTCTTTAAATAATTCGAATTTATATGAAAGTTCTTTTTGTCTACATAAAGCTGGTTTGCGCATCAGCACACTGATGGCCTCCAAGATGTTGAGGTGCTGTTTGTTCCGGGCTTTATGTAAAATGCGAAAACATTCATCAGAATATGCTTGGCCACAAGTTTTATTTTCGTACAAATGAACACCAATTGACGATTCGAGAATTGGTGGTCGTCCGGATGTATACAATTATTTTACATAAGGCCCGGAACAAACAGCACCTCAACATCTTGAAGGCCGTCAGTGTGCTGATGCGCAAACCAGCTTTATGTAGACAGAAAAGAACTATATATATATATATATATATATATATATATATATATATATATATATATATATATATATATATATATATATATATATATATATATATATATATATATATATATATATATATATATATATATATATATATATATATATATATATATATATATATATATATATATATATATATATATATATATATATATATATATATATATATATATATATATATATATATATATATATATATATATATATATATATATATATATATATATATATATATATATATATATATATATATATATATATATATATATATATATATATATATATATATATATATATATATATATATATATATATATATATATATATATATATATATATATATATATATATATATATATATATATATATATATATATATATGAAAGTTCTTTTCTGTCTACATAAAGCTGGTTTGCGCATCGCAAAATACGCCTACATATTATATTTTAATTCATACAAATTTCGTTTTTATTACTATAGAGCCAATTCTTTATCGGTTGTTATATTGAACCTATTATATAATCGTGATTTCAAACGTAAAAATAAGTATTTATGTGCTATCTGTTGGACTCGAAACTGAAACATACATCTGTGCACCTCATCCGTTAGTGCATTATCTAATTATGGTTCTATAGTTATACAAAAACTGGAAAACAAAGAAAATAAATAAATAAATAAATAAAAAAAAAAAAATGACACTACAATAATTTTTAACAAACACATGAGCGCAAAATAAACTTGTGTAGCCGATTTAAGTCAGACAATTTTCAATGTTTTTGTATCAATTTTAATCCCTTAGTAAATATTTTACCAACTAAAAAACACATCAAATGTGTGTTACACGTCAAAATAACCTATATATCAAATGTCAACTCTGTAGACTATATATATATATATGTATATATATATATATATATATATATATATATATATATATATATATATTCATGTGCTAGAACGTTTTCGTCATAAATTCAAGGCAATTATGCAGAATATAAAAACTATGCATAAACAAAATTCGGCATACTAGTAAAAAAAAACATTTATCAAATAAGAAACTATTACAAATGAATTAGCAATTAATAAACACTCGTTTTTTAAAGAATATGCAAATTAGTTAATCTCATGTAGTCGCTCGCATATCCATGACTGCGTATATTATGAAGATCGCTTAAATAATTTTAAATAGAAAAAAGGTAGGCTTTCAATATAAATGTCAGAGCGAGAAAATCCTAACATCCTAAATATATATATATTCAAACATAAAACCTTTCCTGTAAAATTGTATTTAAATATAAGGGAAATTATTAAATCTATTTCTAATACAGTGTTTTGTACCTTCGAATTACCAAATAAGTAACCTGATGCAAACAAGCATTTTTTTAATACGAAGGTTAAAAGGTTACATAGCTAACTAAAATAGTACACAATGTATATTTATCAGAATATACTTTTAATATAAATATCTTGTTTTCTAATTATAAAGTTAGCACCAACAAATGAAAAAATAAATCTGAAGACTATTGGTAAAATAATAATAGAAAATATCAAAGTTTCGTTCCGGTTTCGTTAGTTTTGCAATAAAAAAAACCCTGACACAGTCATTGTACTAGTTGTTTCTGAGTATAAATTATTAAATTATAAATATTTAGTGTAAATTAAAATCATGGAAAATTTTTAATAAATATGTAAAATACATAAAGGCAATTTTTCCTTAAATTCAAAATGGCTCCAATATCAAAACATACTTTTTTCGGCTTAATGGATGATATGCCTGTTTTTTTTTTATTTCTAAAGTAAATAAATTCCTGTTTTCTGAAGAATCTGCGATGAATATATTCAGTATTCGCATGATAATAAGTGATTGGTTCTACGTAACGAAACAGCTACTGTAAAAATATATGGAATTTTTGAAAAGAATAAAGAATAACATGATAAATCTTTGGAATTTGGAATGTAATCCATTTACACACACACACACACACACACACACACGCACAAACGCACACACACATACACGCGCGCACACACATACACACGCGCGCACACACATACACGCGCGAGCACACACATACACGCGCGAGCACACACACAGATAAAGTAAAAAAATATATAATACGATCTTTATATAGTCATAATAAAACTTTGTACCACTACAAATATATTTAAATATTTTAAGACCAGATAGATCAGTAAATTATCTTTCTTGCTACGGATTTAATTAAAAAAGGAACCGCTGGGACAAACAAGATCTTTTTCAATTTGTGATTCAACCGTAAAGTTTCCCTCCTTTGATTTCCTTTAGAATTAAAAGAGCTAATTATATATCCTAGACAAAAAAAAAAAAAATTGTAGATATTTTCATCTCCATTTTCTTATTAATACTTTATTACATTGCAGGACTATATTATGAATTTTGAAGTAGAGATATAGGACTTTTGTATATATACTAGCACGCCACTCAGCATTGCCCGGTTATAAAATCCGCCTAAATATGATAATTGAACTCATGCAGGTTTTCTATTTATTATTAGAGAACAAATTCTCTCGTGATTATTATATTGTACCTAATATATAGTAATAATTTCAAATGTTTAAAAATATATAACTTCGGTGACATCAGTTAGAATCGAAATCCAAACATTTAACTTTCCAGCAGTATTCACTACCATATGACCTAAGGATGCATGGGTATCAAAACCTTAAAAATTAACGTAATTTACCGTATAAATGTATATTTGTACATGCGTAGATGAGAACTTTAAGACGACTTACTCCTGCCAAGTTCCAATGTTGAAAATTTGATCGCTTAGCAACTATTTTTTTACCAGTTAAACACCAAATCGAATCCTCTATATATTTCAATTTTGTAAACCAAAATTTTAAAGAATTGTTTGGTAGAGACGGTTCCGCATACAGGCACGTGGTGAATATATATTTATATGTATATATATTGCATGATCAATATATATGTATATATGTGTGTATATACATATATAAATATATATATATATGTATGTATATATATATATATATATATATATATATATATATATATATATATATATATATATATATACGAATGTTTGTTTTAAATGGACATTTGTTGAGGCTATTTACTGTCGCCGCTCCCCTGGGTCGATTGCTAGAACTCCATATACTCCATGGCTGACTGGGATACTCTATGGCTGACTGGGATAGCTTCCGTACATTCATATCTGATTTACCTCTGCACTCCATGTTTAAAAAGGAAGTGTTCTCTATAATATCAGATCTGACCGAATGGTTAATTGTAGGCATAGACCAATTCATACCATCTAAAAAATTCCAACAAAAATTTAACAGCCAGCCATGGTTCTCCCCAGAATGTGCTGCTGCTATCGCGCACAGATATCACTTTTTCCATAACTGCCAACGTAATAGATGCACTGAGACTAAAGCTGCTTTCAGGAACGCCAGCAGCCACTGTAAAAGAGTAATAAAAAAAATGCAAGAGATGTCGAGTCTGTTAAATCCAAGGTAGCTGATCAGCGGCTTGGTTCCCACTAGTTTTGGCAAATAACAAATAGGATCCTGAACAGAAGTGTGCGTTCTATCCCAACCATTATAAATGGATCAGAGGTCATCTCGTCAGCAAGGCCAAACAATTTGCAAAGAACTTTGCAGCTAATTCTACCCTATGCGACTAAGGTCATCAACTCCCCATATTTCCTCCTATAACACAGAACAAGCTAGGTAATATACAAATATCCGTGCATGAGGTCGCCAAGCTAATCAAGAACTTTGATTCCAGTAAAGCAACTGGCCCTGACGGCATCCCAATTATAGTGTTAAAAAAGCTTCAACCAGAACTTGCTCCCATACTTACGAAACTATTTAAGCGCTGCCTTAAGGAGAAGTGCTTTCCGACTCCCTGGAAAACCCCATAAGTTTGCCCTGTATTTAAGAATTCAGGTGATAAGTCATCTCTCTCTCAGTACCGTCTCCTGTGTGTTGTGAATTAGTTGCTGGAATCGATATTAAATAGAGAAATACTCAACCACCTCAGCAGAAACAACCTACTTAGTGACACATAATATGGTTTCCGTTCTGCAAGATTAACCGAAGATGTGCTAACGGTTATATCTCACATGATTAGTGAATCTCTTGACAAAGGCTCCCTTTCTAGGGCAATTGCTCTTGACATATCAAAGGCCTTCGACAAGGTATGGCATAAGAGCCTACTTCACAAGACTTCCAGCTACGGTATAACTGAAAGTGTTTTCTCAATCATTAAATCATTTCTCTCCGATAGGCTCATAAGAGTAGTGGTCGATGGACAAAAATCAGAGGCCTGCAGTATTAATGCTGGAGTCCCTCAAGGGTCGATCCTGGGCCCAACTCTCTTCCTGATCTACATCAATGACCTCCCTAAACACATACTTAAATAATTCGTTGACATCTATGCTGATGACACGACCATCTACGGCAACACATCAAAGGCTGTAAATGACAAAGTTCTCTCTGATTCTCTCTTCTCTGATCTCGAGTGCGTGGTTCAGTGGAGGAAGACGTGGCTGGTTACCTTTAATGCATCTAAAACCCAACTCCTATCCTTACATCATCAACGCTCTGATCCCCATCTGGCATCAATTGGGATGGATGGCTCTCGTCTGGGAGAGGCCCCGTGTTTTGACAAGCTTCTGGGGTTGACCTTTACTCCTGATCTGAAATGGAACACGTACATCAAGTCTGTTGCCAAGGTCGCTGGAAAAATGGTGGGATCCTTCTACCGCTCCAGAAAATATCTCACTACTGATTCAATTCTCTATCTATATAAAAGCTAAGTACGTCAAGGGATGGAATACTGCTGCCATATCTGGGCAGGAGCTGCTAAAAATAGCCTATCCTGCCTTGACAGAGTACAAAATAGACTTCGTGGCTTAGTAGAGGATGCCCTTTTCTCTACCCTGCAACCTCTCTCCCACAGAAGAGACGTTGCGACCCTATCCTTGTTTTATCGTTATTTCCATGGCAGGTGCTCGTCTGAACTCCAATCTCTGGTCCCTCCTCGCCAATCCTTCACGAAAAACACCCGTCTAGCTGAATCTAGTGTGAAAAATTTCCCCCACTCTTTATCTGTGCCTTAATCAAAACGTAGATTCCATGAACAAAGCTTCTTTCTTAGAACTGCACGCCTGTGGAACTCTATTCCGTCTGCCTGCTTCCCACCTGACTACAACTTGGATGTGTTCAAGTCCAACGTTAACAAATTCCTAATAAACCCCCCTCTTAAGTAAGCACTTCATTAAATCTCCACACTTACGTACTGTACTTGCAATAACCCTTATCCCTGAGTGGCTTCCGGGCCTTGATAAGTGGTGACCACCGTGTAAAAAAAAATAATAAAAAAAATAAAAAGTGCTATTTACAAGTAACACAGTTTTCCACAGCAAAAATTCAAAACTTTTGCACACTAGCTTTTTATGACATTGCAAAAGGATTTCACAATACCATAAAACATTAAGGCCAGTATGCGCTGTTCTATCAAAGAGGCTGTCTACTGGTACAATGTGATCTCAAAAGACGTTAATACACATTTGACTGCACCAGCCAATATGATTTACTGCTATTAACTTCGGCTGAAAGTGGTTAACATCGTGTCATCGTTATTATGTTCTGAATGCAGGCTTTACTAGGTTGGAGATTATGTGTGGGTAAAGGCGTCGCAGTGTTAGTCCACCATGAAACTTTGCTGGAGTCAAGTAATTGTAATACTCAGCCCACAGTCCGCCATTATGGATGAAATCTCTCACCATGTAAAGGAGGAAAGTTATGACAACTCAACGTGTTTATAAGACAGGTCAAAGTCGGATACATGATGAAGAAAAAAATTCGAGCTTGGGCAGCTGACCTGAGGAGAAAACCGAGGAAGTACAAAGCTACGCCTCTGTAGGAATCCGACCTTTGCAAAGGAGCACTCGACAAAAGGACAGCTCCCAAGATGTCTCCATTGTCAGTAGATATTGACCGCTTTTTTCCTTGACTCTCCCCCTCCCCCAATATATAGTATTTACTTTAAAGTAAACTAATTACATTACGTCACGGTGACAACAGAGCTATTATTTCGATTAAAAACAATCTCATTCGAGTGACTTACACTTTTGGTTGCATTGGAAGCTACACCTCAACGATAGCGCTGTTGTCGTCGTGACGTAATGTAATTTGTTTATTAAAAAGTAACTTAAATATCTTGCTTTTTTTATTGAGCCCTGTCAATAACTTCGTTATATTCATTAGCTTTTACTCTTCGATACCTATGACCTGGAATTATATATATATATATATATATATATATATATATATATATATATATATATACACATACATACATATATACATACATGATGATTGCAACGTCTTGTCAGACGAGTGCCACTCTCCCGGACAATTAAAGCCCATGATCCCAAAAATGCTTTCCATCGCCACATTTTATTAGACAAATGCCTGAGGGAGTACACAGATGATGTTACAGAGTCTTAGCTTTGTGCGACAGCTAAGTCTCTCTCTATCGGTTCAAAATGTTGAGATCCAGCAACAAGCAAGGGTAAGATAGCCAACAACAAATTAAACTGCAGACCAGCTTAATGCGGGTACTGGTCTCCGCTTAATGTTTTTTTTAAATCAGAGATTTGCTTCTCCTAGAAATGTTGCCTTCACCACGGCTTAAGGAAACCCTCTCCACCTTAACACACACTTACATACACACAGACACACACGGTGGTAGTTGTCCGTTGACCCCGAAAAAGGGTTCATTCGCCCTTTGGAAGGTCTTGTTTTTAATCCTTCAGGGAGACTAGCCACTCTCCTCACCAAACAAGTCTGGTGGGGAAACCAGTTTAGTCACCGGTGACCTGACCATAAGGCAGGTAGTACTGGGTTACATGGTATCAGTAGCATATGACATGACCTGACATATATATATATATATATATATATATATATTTATATATATACGTTTACATACATACACATACATATATATACACATACACACACACACACACACACATATATATAATTGAGTTAAGGCTTGCATATTGGAGGGCGTTTAATGAAATAGATTTGAGGGAAAAGTTCCAGGTCGTCCTTAAGTGTGGGCGAAAACAATTAATGACGACCTAGCGTTACTATCGGGTCAAGAACTAGTTGATTTCCGGTGACGGAATCGGAAAGTCTTAGCCATATCCTGCGAATTTGCCCAAGATTAACCGGATTGCGATGGTTCGAGATGCAGTTCGTGTATAGGAGGAAGCCAGTTGAATCCGACTAGAATGATAACCGCTACAATTACAAGTAAGATTTGTATTGAAAGGATAAAATTGGACGTCACTTTACTGTCTTCATATACTATTCTTTAGTAATAAATATATTTCTACACAAATTATATATATTATATATATAACAACAATAAAACAGGTGCACGTGCTCATTGGCTACTATAAATCGGTGTATGGATAACTAAAAGTCTGATTGGCTGACAAGTAAACCCAATACCACAGGGATATATAAAAACACGAAGAAACATCAATTCAATGACGAATCCTCACGAGATGAAACGCGGAAAATTCTCTGTAGCTTAATTGCCATATATATTCTCCAAACTTACTACCTAGCCCTACTTACGTATCGAGCACTGTCGGAGTAAATATTGAAAACATTTACATAAAGTTTCATGTAGGTACATAATACATGATGATTGCGACGTCTTGTCAGACGAGTGCCACTCCCTCAAACATTTAAAATCCATGACCCCAAATGCCTGAGGGAGTATCTATACAAAGATTATGTTACAGAGTCTTAGCTTTGTACGACAGCTAAGTCTCTCTCTCAGTTCAAAATGTTGAGATCCAGCAACAAGCAAGAGCAAGATAGCCAGCAACAAATTAAACTGCAGACCAGCTTAATGCGGGTACTGGTCTCCCGCTTTGTTTTTTAAATCAGAGATTTGCTTCTCCTAGAAAGGTTGCCTTCACCACGGCTTACGGGAGCCCTCTCCACCCCAAATAATAATACATACATACATACATAATGCATACACACACACACACACACACACACACACACACACACACACACACACATATATATATATATATATATATATATACGCATTAAAATTTAATTCATATAAACATAGCTTTGCTACACATCCACAACATGTTTCAATCATAGCCTTAAAAAACACAGTTTCCTTAGGTCAGAAAATAGTGACTCTTTCTCTCATTACCTCATGTTTGAGGAAAGTTAGTTTATCAGACGCACACGCGCGCGTGCACACAAACACACTTAAATATACACCCACACACACACGAAAATGGCTTTAATTTTTCGCATTAACTCTGGGGTCAAATCACCTCATTTTAAGTTAATTTAGTTTTACACAATAGTAGCATCCTATCTGCTTTATATTATGTTTACGTATATGTAATTTCAGTAGTTTACTAATTTGCATATTGTTGTGCAAAAATATACTTTATTAATTAACTATAATGTGTTATTTTTTAATTTCAATAATTAATTAATTGTATTTCATATATATATATATATATATATATATATATATATATATATATATATATATATATATATATATATATAACAAATAGTTCGCTTTATGAATATTGCTTTAGTATTTATGTTGAAATCTTCTTTACAGGTGTGACTTATTTTTAATAAGCTGCGTTTAATTAAAAAAAAAAAACGAAAAAAAATCCCCAACACAACATTGCCAAGGAAATATATAATTCCTTCCATTTATTTATTTATGGTCATGTTATAAAGATAAATAAACGTGTATCGAATTACTTAAAGGTTAATACTTATCCATATGAATAAATGTGATAGTTTACAAAATAGAAAAATGAAAATTATGAGTTATATCTCTATCTTCTTCTTCTGTTCTCTCTCTCTCTCTCTCTCTATATATATATATATATATATATATATATATATATACAATGAAGTCATATTTCCCCTCTGAGTTTGACCTTAATAGGATTAAAACTCAAGATATTTCATGCAAATGTAATATGCACAAACTGCAGCACATTATATGAGGCGTGTTATAGGCCTATTACCTTTACACTTGCTAGATAATCGTACATTCCTATATTTTTCCAGGTGAGAGTTCACTGCCAAAACCTGTAAGAATCAATGGAAGTTGTAAAATCTTTTCTCTCTATTTAATTCCTCCTTTGCCTGCTCCCCATTTACACCGCCGCTTCATCTTTCACGAGGAACCAAAAACGAACGCACACCGATTTCGGGTTTTGCATTTGCATACAAAACCTGAACTGCTTCCTATTGCGGAAAATGCACCACGCCTAATTGGATTTTTCCATTGGATTGCGTGAACTTGTACGTTAAACTGCATTCGTAAGCTCGCTGTAAATTGCGTAGACAAATTATAATTTTAAAACAAGAATTTCGTTATGCAAACAACATCAGATTTAAAAAAAATACTTTTTCTTTCTTTTTCTTACAAATAATTTTTTGAATACGTCTTTTTTATTAAAGCAAATTAGAAAGGTCAACAACAAATACATTTAACTGAGTGGGTTGTTTTTTCATTTATTTATTCTTTGTTTTAACTGCAGTCGTTCTCCAGTTAATACTTAAATTTTTTTTTTATTTCATGCTTCGGCCATGACCTTTTTCTTGGCACCACGTGTACACACACTTTCTTTCACTTATGGGAAATTTAGTCCTTAATCTTTCAATTCCTATTTCAGTCACCTAAATTACTTAGTGTGATAGGAGTTTAGGAATTTACTGCCAAACCTAATTATTATTTATAATTAAATATTATGAACATTATTAAATTATGTTAGGCAACATCTACATAGAAGGAAATGCTTTACCGTTGTGGTAAAAATGCAACGGAAATCGACTTTTCCTTCCTTTTTACATTTGGTACATTATTACATTACGTCAAACTCATCGTTCACATTACACATGTCAACTTCTTTAGGTTTTCGGGTACGCTGACAAGATTAACATGGGGAGGTTTGTGGTGTCTATTCCGAAACCCGTTTCATTGTAAAAATGACATTTCACATTCATCATGGTTTGAACTGGGTGAGCGCCATTTGACACCCAAATAAAAGAATAAAAGCAACATTGGATTTTTATAAAATAGTTTTCTTTTTTGTGTGTTTTATTTCGAACAGATAAATATTGGGAAACATTAATTTGAATTAAAGCAACTTTGAAAGGTCGATAACAAATTAATTTAAATGACTGTTGTTTTCTTTTTTTAACGGAGAAGTGTTTTATTTATTTATTTTTTTTTGTTTTAACGGAAATCGTTCTACAGTTAAAATTTAACCAGGATTTGCACAGAAGACGCGTCAAATAAAATGGCGTCTCCAATTTCGGCAATAAACTGTAGAAGCACCGTTATTCTTTGCATTGTATTCGTTGGGGGGCAAAAATTAAAAAAAAATACTTTCCTCTACTTTCACGTAACTATATAAAGCATTCATCTTTTCTTTTTATGATAAAAATTCCATTTGCAAAAAGAAACGTTTACTGCCAATTTTCTTTTAAAAAAAGTGCAACTTTTCCCGAAAAAAAATGTTCCCCTAACAATTTAAGGTAAAAAAGGAATCATTTTTGGAGAAAAAAAATTGCAGAAAATATTAAAAGTAAATAAACAATAAAAAATGCTATTTTTCTTGAGGAATGTGTTCCATTTTAACACACCGAGCCACAGAAACGCGTGGCCGGGTACAGCTGTGTTATAATTTTAAAATTGTTTTAAATGCAGAACTGTATATGCACCATAGTGTTATGTAGTTGGGGATTCATATCGGGACAACATATAACGGAAACTCAGAACAGAGAGGATTATAATGATGATTGTTAGTATCTTATATACTGTTTACATCATGACGAAGACTGCGCCGATTCTTAGGGACTGCATATTATTACTACGGAGTTGAGACATTTATGCAGCAGTTCTTGTTAACACAGATAGAGGGGAGATACTTCTTTACGATGATGGGGACACATTACTTGGAAGGAGTTATACAAAGTTCATTTAAGCTGATATACGAAACACATTTACCTTTTGCTTTTCGTGGAATGACGACAAACGAAGACAAACAGTTTACAAATATAGATGATTTTTTATTCATACCAGCTGGATGATTGATGATGGTCAGGGATTCAAGCTTTTTAGATTACATTGTCCTATCTCCCCTCTTTTGTCTCCAAGCGGGCGTCAGCTCCCAATGTGGCCGACTCGAGCTCTTTTCCTCTGTCTCTCACTGTGACTCTCCTCTAACTTCGAACCCTGTCTCAATATATTGAGAATCACCTTTCTTGATGACGTCAGAGGCATGGTTCGCCACGTAAAATTTATTCACGTGGATTTTACATATGTATGTCCAAACACACTTTTGACAAACAATTCCCAATTTGAATTGTTCAATATATAACCTATTTGTTAATGATTGTTTCTAAACTAGTATTGCCCATTCTTTTAACGGACATATTTATTATCCAGTTATTCATAAAAAATGAACAATCAACTGCATTCCTAAATTAAATATCTATCTCTGACATAAATAATATTTAGCTATTTGCGAGAACAATGACAACCGTTCTGCATTCCTAGAATTTCAATATGTATTCCTTTTTAACTTTTCTTAGTGGGTTCGATTCTAACCTTTTCCCCATATCATTTTCAAACTTATCTAGTTTGCTTTCTTACTAACTGGGGTCTCTTCCGTTTTATAAAAATGGTTCATCATTATAGATAAGCATCATGAGTGTTTCCAGCTGAGATTCGAACTCTAGTAGTCAGTGTAGCAGTCAAGCGCTCTTACTCATAGGCCATCTTTAGAAGAGAAATGATAAGGACATCGTTTTTACATACTACAATTACGGAAAATTCTATTCAAATTAAGACAAATATAAAATATGCAAATACATTAATTACTTCCACTAGAGAGCTCAATTTATGAGTGTATGTTTGGATTAAACATATATAAATATATACATTAATTTGAGCTCTTTATCCGGATAACTTTACAAAACTCTGCACAGGTATTATTCAATGTGTAACTCACTTGGATCTAGGAAGTGCATTTTTCAACCGTACTGATCAATCGTAAAAAAAGGCCAAATACACCTTTGTGGATAATTTATATATCAGTATTGGGACCTTTAATCGAAATCGGAAATGAGAATTAGAAAAGTCAGAACATTTTAGGGTATCAGAATCTGTATTGCAATCGGAAAAAAATGTGCCTATTTTCCGATTCTGAAAACGACACTTAAATTAAGTTTTAAAAAAACATATTGCTGGTACTAATGCTAAAAGGATACACATTTTGTTTAAAACAACGAGTTAAACTGAAATCTATAGCTCATAATAACGAATGTAGATGAAAAAAAATGCTGACAGCTTGATAAAAATAGCACGATTAGAAAAGATAAGGCACTGTGAAAAATATAAATGACAACCCCACATCGAGTTTATCAAAATCTTGGCTAGAATACATGAAGGGAAAGAAAGTTATATCTATGCATAAAAGTAAATAAGGAACATCCGCTGTCACCCAGCCACACCCACACAAAAAACCTGAAAGTCTATTTTTAGGGGGTAAAATGATTTTAGAATCGGAATCATTACCTGTATCGGAATCGAGGATTTTGAACACAATCTGTAATTAGATTGAGGAAAATATTAGAATCTCCCCATCACTAATATATATATATACTAGCCTACCCATGACGCGTTGGGCCAGTATGTTATATTAGCTATGGAATTCATGAATGAGCGTGACACTTGTGACGTAAAGAAAATAGTTTTTTTTTGTGACATAACAGAAACATTTCTATGAACGTATATTAAAATGAAAAAAAAATATAGATAGATTTCTATGAGTCGTTCTGCTTATTATAATTGATTATTATTTTTTTTTTTGAAATGACAGTTACTGAATTATAAGTGGTTGGCCATACTTATAGGTAAATGTGCACTGAATAGATACCATTATACTTATTATAGTTAATTCAAATTTTGATATATCTGCGTTTTTTTTCATCGTTCATTCTGTATTACGTTTAAGTTATATTAAACCCCACTCTTCCTATTTTAAATAATAATTTCGAAATAATAACGTTAATATTTCAGCGTCCCAATTGTTCTTTTGTTTTTTTGCGTTTAAATTATCCAAATAAACAATTGTTAATACTGTCTGCTTTTTTTACATCGTTCATTTCTATATTACGTTTAAGTTATTTTAAACCACACTCTTCCCATGTTAAATAATAATTTTGAAATAATAAGGTTAATATTTCAGTGCGCAGGTCATGCGCGCATGACAACCGGATGTTGTAAACCGGAAAGTGGGTTACATACATCGTTACAAGATTATTTGAGTTTCATAATTATATATATATATGTGTGTGTGTGTGTGTGTGTACATATATGCATATACATATCTATATATATATATACATATCTATACATATATATACATATCTCTCTATATATACATATATATATACATATCTATACATATACATATATATATATATATATACATATCTATACATATACATATATATACATATCTATACATATACATATACATATATATATCTATATATATACATATATATACATATCTATACATATACATATATATATACATATCTATACATATACATATATATATATACATATCTATACATATACATATATATACATATCTATACATATACATATATATATACATATCTATACATATCTATACACATACACATATATACATATCAATACAACAGCCTAAATCGTTCTTTCTCATCTCCACACGCATTTGTTGTCTCAAATCATTACACAGTCTGCTAACAGTTAAATATTCTCTATAGATTTCAGCACTCAGTCAAGGAAGAGAGTTTAACAAAAAGGCACGTTCAGAAGTTCACATTCTTTGATTAATTTACCATTTTGTCTACTGTAAATTTGGCAACAGTCTCCTGAGCAAGACATGAAGATGAAAGAGACAATGAAAAAAATTGTTTATTAAATTCATGTCTTTCAACTTGTATAGTATCCAAAAAATTGTATTCAAAAAATTGTATCCAAAAAATTGCATTCAAAAAATAGTATCCAAAAAATTGCATTAAAAAAATTGCATTCAAAAAATTGCATTAAAAAAATTGCATTAAAAAAATTGTATCCAAAAAATTGCATTAAAAAAATTGTGGTAGACATAAAATGGAGAAAACTGGTCGGAAATCATTGGAAAAATTGCGATAATAAATTTTGCAGGAAACGTTCACTGAGTATAAATCTCCCCCTTGATGGCAATGTGATAGTTTGAAGGCTCTTGATTTTGATCTGAAACTGAAGAGTTCTTCCAACAATACTGCGTGCATCAACACCAGAACAGGATTAACAAAACAACACGAGGCACGTACATTTTACTCACGACCCCCTCCCAAACAAACAAACAAACAAATAAACAAACAAACAAACAAACAAACAAACAAACAAACAAACAAAGGAACTCTTTCATTCTCTTATGATGGCTATTATGCTATCCGAAATTAATGACACCTTTTACTTAAAAAATGAATGATTCTTAAAAAATAAAATAACTGCGTCTTAATGTTGTTTCAAATCAGTTTGTTTATTCAATTTTTTTAAAATAATTAAATAATGATGCTCCTAAAGACTTTGATAATTCTTATTATCAACATTTTTACAGATGTTATATTACAAATAGCCTCAAATATATCAATTCAAAACTGTTTTTTCTGTAGTCTATAAAATGGAAAGGAAACAAAACAAAACAAAACAAAAAATTGTCAAACCGTCCTCCTGTCGATACAACGCACGAAAGTCCTTTTTCCTTTCTTTCCTCAACTTGCAACAAATCCTCATATCTTCCACCGTTCGTTCTAAGCTGTCCAACAAAAAACTCCAATGAACTATAATGCTTTAGAATTCGTCCCATTTAACAGTTACCAATTGTGTACATATGCAAATTAATAGCATATGTTCACCAATGAGTGATCTACAAAATTATGCTCGTCTTTTCTTTTCTACATTTTCTGCTGCCATTTTACATGCTAAGCAAACCCGAGGTCGTTTGCGAGAATGATGATTTCTATTAAATCTTTCAATTGATGTTAAAACGTTCCTAAAGTTTGTGCTCTATGATGGTTGCTCATTCATTGTGGCCAGAAGTTTCAATCCCAACAGACCAGAGCCCCCAAAAGAATCTTACTTGTAATATAAGGCCTCACAGAAGCACTTTTACAGAAGTTTAATCGTATTCATAATGTTAAGGGTTCGCAGAGAGGTAATACCTTTCTCACTTAGCCTCTAAGAGTGTACTCAACTGGTCTTCCATGCATTCCAACACTAAGTGATATGCTAAATAAAGGCTCTTCACATTGCGCCCGTGAAGAGGCACATTATTCTCGCGATTATGCTGTTAAGATACATTGATGTAAACAAAATAGAGCGGATCTAGATTGGTTGTTTTCGTTTTACGGCATATCAACCTTTTTCAGATTATTTAATGCCGAATACAGTGGTTTTGAAGAACAATTTTTTTAATAGAATATATATATATATTTTATTTCAAGTCGGTTTTTATTTAACCCATAGTTGGGACCCTAACAGGTATTACCACTCCGAGTCAGAGTGTACCTGGGAGCAATGCCAATTAAAGGGTGGTTCCACACTCTTCACAGCCCACAAATACATATATATATATATAAAGCTGAATGTCTGCGCGCGTGTGTGTGTGTGTGTGTGTGTGTGTGTGTGTGGCCACGAATACGCTCCTGTATGGTTGACTATTTTAAAAAACTGATTACATATAATGATGGAAGATGTATTGAGACACAGGAATGGGTATGTTTGATCTGCCAGATGGTGGTTCATTAAAATTGTGGCGTCTGCGTTCGCGCCTGGTGCACAAAGTATGGAAATAAAAAAAAAAAAATAAAAAAAAAGTTCACAAGTGTTTTTGATATAGATGTACATAATAATACTTTGATAAGTATGGTTTAACTTAAATAGGGATGGTATGATAAAATTGTGGGGTCTGCGTTCGCGCCTGACCTCCATAGAATGGAAATAGGCACAAACTTTAATAAAGACTTTTATATCTATCTGCGTAAGTATACTTTGATAATTATGTTTCAGTTTGAAGAAATGTGGTATAATAAAATTATGGGGTGTTCGTTCGTGCCTGACTTCCATAGAATGGGCATATGCCACAAAGTTTAACAAGTTTTTTTTTTAATATAGATCCACAGAATATTGTGATAAGTGTTTCGGTGTGAACAGGTATGGTATAATAAATTATAGGATTTATCTATTTTATTTTTACTTTCATCATATTTTGCTTTGGTTTTGATACCCCCAAATTCAACCCAAATTTACAACCCTTCCTTTTTATAACCTATCATACTTTAATAAATCAGAGTCCATTTTCTGTAGGCTGTTTTTGAACCCAGTCAACGACGGGTAGTTTTGCTAGTATATATATATATATAAATATATTCGGATATAGTTTAAGGTCATATCCAGGACCAGCGGATCTAAAATATAAAGTCAACGGAGTACCATGCATTATGTGTATATTTACTGTGCCACATTTAAAATAGGCCTTAAGCCTAAAAACATGATAGCTATTTCACATAAATTGATGGAAGCGTCAAAAATAAGAAGAAGAAGAAGAAGAAGAAGAAGAAAAAGAATAAAAACAAAAAGAACTATGAGAGAGAAATACAGTTGCTTAGAAAGCCACATTTCCTTGTTTAGCTCTTAGTTCAACTGTAATTTAAACATGCATTTTTCGGTTTTGAGACTAATGACACTTTTTAAACTGTCTAATTTTTGTATACCTCCATTATACTTCTGCTTGTCTGCATTCAATTCAAAAGAGAATACATTTTACATCCTTATCTCTCAGATTTTTTTTTCAATTTTCTTATTTGACGAGACTTAAGCCCTAAAATACTTTTTTATATGAGACTAGCCTGGGTGCACGGTGTTACCCGGAGGTTTGGAGGCAGGCTGGAACCCGTATCGCGAAGGAGGAAAAGAACAAGAAAAAAAAAGACTGACGCCTTTGCCATTGCCTCCATCGCCAAACCGGAAACGGCGAGAGTTTAAATTTGGGCTAGTCAATCAGAACAGAGGGGATGACCTTCGAAAATATCGGCAAAAAAGCGACGCCTTCTTGTAGAAAAGTGCTCAGTTGAGGATGAAGGAATTAATGTTTTTAGCCATTTTTTTCGATATTTGTCGTCCGAAGGGTCGCGCTTCAGAACTATATCAATTTCGTGAAAATCCGTCGCTTTAGTCGAAAATTATAGGCATACATACATGCATACATACATACATACATACATTAAAACAGACAACTGGGATTTATATTATAGATATCCAGGTATTCTTGATGCAAATTTTGTTATCAGTTTATGATATACGTTCCAGGAAGAGGTCAATGTCTTTTATGAGTTCAATCTGTAATTTATATTTCTTCTACTTGCTGTTGTGAATTCTGTCTCGACGAGCACACGCCGTACTTGAAACACAACAATTTTTGCTTTTATTTTTGCTTTAAAAGTTTTGGAATTTTCTTAACTTCATCCAAAAAAAAACAACAAAAAAAAAACATTGCCACTTGAAGAAATAGGACTTTTTTTTTCTACGCTGGACTCATCAGCATTTTTTCTTTTATAAACGATTATTTAAAGCATTACCTTTAATTTTTTTTAGAATGCCATGTATATTTATAGTTTTAATTTTCGAATTTACAATTCCATTATTTTCTTCTTGTCTGGATATGATCATCTTTTTCCAGGTCATCAGTTTTATAATTGCTCATCTGCAATTATGACATTTAAAAATCACACAATAAACTTTAAAAATTAGTTCTGTCTCGAGAGGTTTCTTTTTCCTTCTAGTTGTTTTAGTTTGTCATCTGAGAATTGGTAATCAGTCGCTAAAGATTTCAAGAAACAAAACTATTGACATTTACCAATAATATGAAGATGGTTTCAAAAGTAATGCATCCTGTTTGCAGCAGCAGCAGCAGCAGCAGCAGCAGCAGCAGCAGCAGCAACAACAACAACAACAACAAAAATGAAGAGCTATGAAGACGGGAATAGTACCATTAAGATGTGCAATCTTTTGTGCTCCAGAATTTATTTTCCTACATAGTCACTACCATTTTTAATGCAATTTTATCAGCGATGAGCTGGTGGCATATGAGCGCCCGGAGCACGCTTTGTCACTCACATCTCTGTCGCCACTCTGAAATCGATGAACCTATCTCCTAACTGTGTTGACATCAACTGCATCGGCTTCCTAAACGTTCAAAAGGCGACGATGAATGTTGGTCGGTTCAATTTTTTTCTGCATAAAGGAATTCAATGACACATCTTTGCTTCTGGCGTATGTCCATCGCGGAAGTTTGTTTCTTAGAGTCTTATACCGTCAATATCAGCAACAGAGATACGAATCTTTCAAGTCATGAATGCATAGGTTCAATCATCATACCGATGCAGTTTACAATCCCCTCTGATTCATTCGATACCAATAATAGTTTATGCAAAAAAAAGATAGAAAGAAAAAAAAACCTGATCATCAAAAGAACAGTTTACACGCGAATAAGTTATGTAAAAAATCAAAACTAAGAAGAAATATAAAAAAAAATCAACATGAAACGAATAAAAATAACAAATGGACGTGCGTTTACTTTCCGCAGCCGCGTAACTCTCACTTCCCTTATTTTGTGATATTTCAGACAAAGAGGGAAGAATTGCTGTTTTCTAGGTCGGAATTATCCATCTAACACTAATAGTTGGTTAGTATTTTAAAGCTTGAAGTAGTATTTTTGATCTCTTTACATTAAGTGAGTTCATGCCTTGTCTGGAGCGATTCCCATAAAAATGGAATACTGCAACAGAATCTATCCAGGGGTTTTCCAAATGTAATGGCTCTTAATTTTTATATTAATCCAGAATTGAACATTTTAACTTGCAAATTGAATTACAATGACTGAACTTATCTATTCATAATTTCAAACTTTCATCTCTCTATTGCATATATTGACGGTGTAGGATTAAGAAAGCAACCCCTGTCATAGACGTGCATCAGAAGCAGAGATGTATCATTGAATTTCCGGCAAAAGTTCATAGAGAATGGTGGCGGTTATGTAGAATAATACATTCTAAAGCATAATATGCCGCTCGTTTCAATGGTACCACTCCCTCCTTCGTAACTCTTTAACAGCTAATAATAAAATAGGAGAAACTATCCTCGTATATGATACCAAAAACTTTGATCCTGTTTAGTTGTTCATTGGTGTGAGGAGTAGAATAGAGGGGTATAGTGGTAATGGGATGCTATGAATTGGTGACCCCTCCGCACACACCCGAGCAAAAACACACATCAAAGATTATTGAGCTGCGAAATAACCCATGGATCGAAATTGAGATAAGTGGAAAGGCGATAGGGAACCGCCGAAATGTACTGGAACTCATCAGAAGTGTGGCGCCTTGGCCATTATTGGTCAGTTTCTGTGTGATCGGATAACGTTGTACTGAGATGAAGAAAACATACTCGTTTCATGTGACCAATAAAGTATGACCGAGAGAGAGAGAAAGAGAGAGAGAGAGAGAGAGAGAGAGAGAGAGAGAGAGAGAGAGAGAGAGAGAGCGAATATCTGGGACTTCCGATTAAAGGTGCATATATTGAAGAGGCGGAGTATACGAGATAGGATGAGGATCACAGTTGTAAGAGTCATAGTTTGGCTCGGAGTAGATCACCGAAACTTAAGTAGTTAACGTTGGACAAAGATTGTCATTGACACCGATACGAACGGATAAATACCAACAGACAACGTCCTTTTCTACGTCGACAGTATCTAGCACACAAGCACACATACACAGACCAAGAGTACAACTGATTTATACACAGTGTATAATGCTTCTTTTTTATATATATATGTAAACAAGTGCACGCGCTCTCGGCGATTGCCAATACAAGAGAGGATACGGTCAGATGATAAGATAATGGGGAAAAACACGACACACTAGGACCGGCATATGGTCTTACCGTAGCAACAGCAGAGTAAGATTGATGTTAAAAATATAAATAAGATTCCGATGCATTATTAAAGAAAACAATTACAAAAGAGTCACCACTTATCAAGGCCTGAAGGCCACTTGAGGATAAGTGTTAATGAATGTAAGGTTGTAGTTTTGTAATCATTAATGGTATAGATTGGGTAGAATTTGGAGTATTCAAGGGGACGGCTTAACAAAGACTTGTTTACATTGGACTTGAAAGCTTCTACACTGGAAGCAGGCCAACGGCACAGTGTTCCTCATGCCGACAGTTTTAGGAAATAAGCTTTGTTCATAAAATCTGCGTTTAGAATTAGGTACAGATAGAGAGTGGGGAAAATTGTTGATAGAAGTTGTAGCTAGTCGAGTGTTGTTTTTAAGTTAGGGAAGGAGGACCATGGATTGGAACTCAGATAAACACTTGCCATAAATATAAACCAGAGCTAACGGCTTTGATGTAGCCACTTAGCTTGTCTAGCATATTAATAAAAACTAGCGGGATCTGTGGACATTCCACAGGGGACTCATTCATATGTAATATATTGATGTTGGTATTCTGTAGATGTTCAGCGTAAATGGAGACGCTCTGAAATTATTGCAGCCTGTTTTCGTTAAAACTGCCAAAGTATTTATCTAAGCTAGCATGAACGCCTGTCAAAGCCTGGTCGTAAAATACGCTCAAATATAATATTTTAATTCTTGCAGATTTCGTATATATTATTATAGAGTTAATGTTCCTTCAGCTATAATCGAAACTGAAACAAACACTTATGAAGCGTTCTTGATGAAGTATTTATAAAAAGAATAGATGATTTAAGTACCATCAGCTATAGTCGAAACCGAAACCAAAACTTATGAAGAATTCTTGGTAAAATTATTTATGACAAGAAAGGGAAGAACATAACAATTAAACGATGTAAGCGTGACACACAAAAGACCACACACGCTATCGTATTAATATATAGATGCTAAGAAATAATAAACATGGTTGTTTAATGAATATGTGCTTAAAATGAAATCATTTCTATTTACATGTACATGTAAACACCCGAAAATATAAAGTATGATTTATGTTAATTATTATTTGAGTCAGGTAAATCAATGAAAATGTATTCCCTTATATTAAGTGATCAGTAGGGATTTCGAATTCTTGCCATAGTGTTAGATATTTACCGGACAACGCCGGGTAACCTGGTCAATTATTATTAGAAAAAAGTGAAGCATGTATGGTCTCCCGTGTGTCCACAGTGAACGAGGCATAAAAAGTGACTAAGTCCAGCATTTGTCTCCCCCTATTTAGCTCAAAAAGTCCCCAGGGGCCGTCAAATCCTGATGAAATTGAACAAACGGTGCAGTTTTAGGCCTTAACATATGTAAATGACATTTGTATTTTTATGCATGATTTAGTCATATGAAGAGTTATCTCCTCTTGATGACTACACATCAAGATGGTTAGCGATTATTTCGCTTCGAAAGTTAAAAGCGTATCTAATAAAGCCATTAAATATCGAGTTGCTTTTTACTGAAAATTTAAATACTAATTATTATCAACACGCCAACATAAAATTATGTTATCTAATGCTTTTTGCGGCGATTTTAATTTCAAGAAGTGCTAAAAAGTTTCACCAAGTATCGATTACTGTTTTTGCACGGCTTTTTAAAAATAAAATTCTATGTACAAATCATTTCTATTTGAACTCTTCATTATTGATTATCGGTGCATCTGCATGGGTAAATCAGGTTTCCTCGAACAAAAATAAATAATAAAAAGAATAAAAACAAAATAATAAAAAAATATGCAGTGGAAAAAGAAGCTCAACGGCTTACAAAGGTCAGATAAATAGATCTGTCCGCATTTGGCAATATTGATTAAACTGAATCGTCTTCAATTACATTTTGGCAACATGTTCTTTCGATTTCTTTTATCGAATTTCACCGAAGGCTTAACTGTAGTGGTCAGCCTACTATCCCGGCTGTTACCAGGCTGGATGCGAACAAAAAATGCCAGTGCAGTAATCGATAAATGATGCAGGTCTTCAAGGCACTGGTCATTGGATTCGGTAAATAAAATCACGCTGAATATTTTCACTTAAAAAGTTAGAATAAATTAAACAGATTTTCGTTAAATACTAGAACATCCGGATCACATATAAAAACTCTTAAAGCATCACTAAATATATTTTTATTATTTTTTTTTATTGTGTGATATTTATTTCATATATATATATTTTTTTTTTACAAAAGTGTCATCACATATCAAGGCCACTCGAGCATAAGGCTTAATTTGTGAACGGTAATCATTAGGACAATAGCGTAGTAATTCTCAGTAGTAAAAATTTGGTATAATTAGATTATTTACGAGGAGGGTTCAATAAGAACTTGTTTACGTTGGACTTGAAGATGACAATATTTCGTCAGCCGGAAAGCAAACCAGCGAAACAAAGTTCTTCAGGCAGGTTTTTGGAAAGAAGCTTGGTTCATTGAATCCAGGTTTAAGTTTAGGCATTGATAGAGAGCGGAGAGATTTTTGATAGTGGTCTTGGCTAGACGATTGTGTTTTTCTTTGTGAAAGATTGACAAGGGGAACCATAGATTGGAGCTAAGTCGAGCACTTGCCATGAAAATAAAGATAGAGCAGAGACAAGTTCGCAATTTCTCTACTGTGAGAAAGATGATGCAGATAAAAGTGTATCACCTGCTAGAGTACGAAGTCGATTTTGAACTCTGTCAAGACAGGATAGGGTGCCCCGAGCAGCTTGAAACAGTACTCCCTTCTAGAACGTATTTAACTCTTATAAAGGTAGAGGATTACATGGATATGTTATCAGTAAGAATATTTGAATAAGTTTCAATGAAGGTTCATTTTGTCTCAAAGAACTAAAGACATGCATTGGGGTTTTCGGCTTTCTCCAAACAAATCCCCCATCCTCCGACGGTTGTTGACACACCTCTTCTGAATTTGTGTTCGTAGAACATCATCAGTGGACTCTTTCTCTCCAATATAAATGATTGTACACTAAAAATAATTAAATTAAAAAGCAAATGAGACTTTCTTCAAGCAAAGTTCTGCGGATCCTGTCAGACTAAGAAGCGATTTATTTAAATAAAAATAAAATAATATTTATTTGAAATTTTATAATAAAAATATGCTTATGAAATATGTTTTTAGCAATTAGTCTGACAGGTTCGCAGTAACCGTCGGGGAACTGTTCTTGGAGAAAGCCTAATTTTTAAAAATTTAATTATTTATAGAGTACAATTATTTATATCGGTGAGAATCAGTAGAGCACTACTGTTCTACGAATAAAAATTCGGAATAGCGACGTTAGTAACCGTCAGGTGATTTTCTTGAAGAAAGTGAATGTTCCATCGATTCAATTGGTTATTACTAAGAGCAATGATCAGTTAGCTCCATAAAATAACTCACATGCACCATAACGTAAAGAAAAAAAAATGATTTTCTTCGTTTCAGAAAACGAAAAAAAAACAAAAAAAAACAACAAAAAAACAGAAACACAAAACAAAGAATATATCAGTGAAATGCGCATTTTCCGAAACCGATACGGAATCGGCACTCAGCCAATGTTGATTGAACTGGCTTCCTCCGAAGAAGGAAGTTTCTTTAGGAATATCAAATTCACAAAATATCCCCAGTCGCTTACATATTCTAGTTAGAGGAAATAACGTTATGTTTTTTTTTTTTGCAGTTTTTGCAGGGAGATGTCGACGTCCGCTTACTTGCAGGGACTGGTATTCCCAAATGGTCATCCATCTGGTACTGACCAGGTTCAGCGTTACATAAATTTTATGAACCGGTGTGTCAACGTTATTATGCTGTAGAATGTGAATTTAGAAAGGTTCAAATATTTGGATAATAATTTTATGTTTATTTAAAGGAAATCTGCGTCGTATTGGCTTCTGAGCTTACAAATTCTAATACACAAGTCATAATTGACACAGTGACTACATTGAGGACGAACACTACTTTATTTCACGCAAATCACTCGCGGTCCTTTTGATTGAAACATTCGACTCAAATCTCCGATCAAGACTACACGGGTTTTAATTTTCTAGTATCACCGCATCACAAGGAAGTAAAAATTAAAACAAAAACAAAAAACAAACTAAAAAAAGAACAAAAAAAAACAAACGATTCTATATCTGATTAAAATGTATCTCGTAAAAAGTTGATTTAAAACTTTTAAATAAAATGTTTATTAAAAATGAATTGTGTTCACTTTTTAACTTACACATACTAATTCATTTTTATTAATATTTTTAAAATCAAAAATAAATGAACACGATTCATTTCGATTCATTAAAACCATTTGCTGTTTTACAGTTTTTTGTAAAAACAGGTTCAACAAGTAGTTTTTATTCTAAGATTTACAAATTTTCGCCTTGAAGTCGATTCGGAATATAGCCGCAAAAATAAAATATTTAGAGCGTTTCGTCCCATCCTGAGATCAAGCAATGTTCAAGTAATCCTTCAAGTTTGTATCGGAGCGCGTTTCACTTAGGGGACAGTCCGTGAGGTTGTGTTGATTGTCTGCATTTCAGCGCCACAGAGACGCCGAGCATCCTGTACTCACTCTTTCCGACAGGGTTATGAACTTGCCGAGATCTGATTTCGATTCCGTAAGAGCCTTTTTGTTGTCGTCTTCGACAGACTCATTCCATCGACGCAAATATTTCTTGCCGAATATAAAATATTAAAATCTATTACATAAAAGAAAGATGTCTCTGTGTGTATTTGTTTGTGTGTCTCCCTAAAATCTTTGTTATCCAAACCTGATTAATTTGATTCAGGCACTGTATTAAAGGACAGATACGCGGACGCATAATATGTGCAATTTAGAACAAACTATTCATTTTTCTGCCTTAACGACTGCCGAATCTGACAAGGGGTCACATAAAATCGTCTCTTTCTAAATGATTTCAACATATGCGCATGCTTAAACCACTTCATTTCTCGGATACGTTAAGTACATAAATTTGTAACGTCATGGTATGACTGTGTGATGGTTGTCGCAAAACTCTTAGTTTTCGCGTTCGCGCCCATCTTACGGCGGTCGTTTCGTTTTTTTTATTTTTATCATATTTTTGAAAACGTTAATTTCAGTAAACGTTTGCATTAAAACAGGGTTAAATTTTTATTTTCTGATATTATCGATTTTGAAAAGGGAATTAGGGATGCTGAAAACGTACACACTTTTATTTTATCCTTATACACTTATGAACGTTGTGCGGTTTGCAGGACGCTGAACATTTTTTTACTGTGCGGTAAACTTGATTTTAATTCGAAAATGCTATTTCAAAATTGGCACAATACAATAAGTCAATACGCAACAAAGAAATAATTGATATTAAACCTTTTCAATGATTTTATGAATATTTGTTGAAAAGTGAAATTCGGACGATGAAAACGTACATATTTTCTTTTAGATATGTTCAAACACAACTCCTTTTCTCGCCTTCGACTTATATGGCCAGTAAACCTCGGGTATCTTTGCTAGTATTAAAAAAACAAACAAAAACAAACGACTACGTAATTGGTTTCGATATCTAGATTCCAGACCTCAGAATCCGTCCTCAGTGGCTCAATTATGCAGATCAAGGTTTTATTGGATAGGAAGTATTATTAAAAAAAAGAAACACTTCTTAATTATATACAGAAATGGATTGGAAAGAATTCGTCTTTGTGAAATTCTTCTTGAAGTTAAAGTAACCTGCCTACAATGCGAGGCATTAATGAATGGGAAAATAAATACAAGATGGCCACTTTTCTTCAATGGCATCCGTAAAGATATGAAAACGAGGCAACACGTTCTTTCTATTCTTAGCCGGTTGTTGCCAACTGATAAAACCAAACGGAAATTATTTTGACAAGACAGTAGAAAAAATATCTATTCAGTTCTGTGATCTTGGCTCTGTTGGACCGTTAACACTTTTAGAGCTGTCTAATAAATGTGTAATGCACGTTTACCGTGCGGATAGATTACGAGATAAATTAGATGGAAGACATTGAATTTGCAGTAGACATGGCGGACATAACATGGCATATTTGTTGGCCTCCCTCTGTTTCCATATGCAATACGATCCTCAGGAAGTATTTAAGAATGTGAAATATTATTACTACTATTACTACTACAACTATTATTCCTGCTACTACTATTTATCTTATTTATCATTGGCTATTTTTTTAACCTTGAAGTAGTATTTTAAGGCTCCCCAGATCAAGGGGTTTCATACGTTGTCTGAAGAGATTTCCATTTAAATCAATACAAGTCATAATTACATAAAAACTCTCCGTATATCATCAGCAAATATCGTTTAATTTCCTAATATTACATTTTCTAGAGAGAGTTCCTTAAAGTTTCTAGTTCGACATTTACGTTTTCTTCAAAGTCATACTTCGTGCTTGTATATGTGACGTTTTTATAATTAGGTTGAAATTGTATACGTCAACAAATTCTTTATCAAAAATTAAAAAATAATAATGATTCTATTTATAATATAATCTCACCTCTCTGTTTAAATGTATGTATGTATGCATAAAACTTTCGACAAATTCGACGAGATTGGTATCGTTTTGAAGCCGACGCTTCGGACGACAAATATCGAAAAATTAGCTAAAAACATTAATTTCTTCACCCTCACCTGGGCACTTTTCAACAAGAAGGGGTCGCTTTTTTCGCCGATATTTGTGAAAAATCGCCTCTTTTGATTGACTAGCCTTAATTTAAACCTTCGTCACTTCCGGTTTGGCGATGGCGCAACGGCAAAGATGTCACTTTTTTCCCCATTATTTTCCTCCTTCGGGGTACAAATTCAAGCTTAACTGTCTACCACGACTTAAAAAAATATCTTTTTGCTTAACACACACCTCTAAACACCCGGGCAACGACGGGCACCCAGACTAGTTATTAATAAACTAAACTTAATATTTAGTTTTATTTTACGGCATATTAACATGTTCGCGCTACTTAATGGCGAATTCAATCAATTTGGTAGAAGTTGATTATATCTTCAACTATTGGTACTTGTGCAGAATTTGAACCAGGCGTAACTTATTTATTTTTCCCTTAAAAAAATTAGTACAAGAATAAAACAGAAATTGCTACGTTATATATATATTTTGTAATTTCATTACATTTTAATGTTTTTTTTTCAGGATTTTTTAAAAGTAGCTTTGTTAGGCTTTGATAATCGGCCACGCTCGGCGAAAGCCGGCGGTTGACGTCATGTTCCGGACAAAGCCGAGGAACTAGTTAGTTACGTCTGGTTAAAATTATGCACAAGTACCCAAATATTTATTTATAGTGCTCGATTTTGTCGGCAACATTTAACATGCTCCCATATGCACTGACGTACTTTAAAACAAATTTTCTAATGAAAATCAATAAGGACTACCTGATTTACTTACTACAAAAATGTTAGTTTATTTTGGTATCCTAAACTTCTCGCTCTCCTCTTTTTGTGCTGATGAGAAGATTATATTCGAAAACAAAAGTATTTGTCAATTATTGTCAATGCTTATTCCCAATTGTAGTAAAATGAATATCGTTTCCGAAACGATCGTACACTCAATTTGATTTTTTTTGTTTTTCTCTTTAAAACTGATTCATAATTTACAATTATCAATCATTATACTCAATGTTAGTATAGCTCTAGGATGAATAAACCTATTGAGTTATTATATATCTATATTACTATGAGCAATGTTCTTTTAAAGTATAAATACATAAAAATAAACTTTGCTCTTTAGACTCCAGGTCTAATTCCTTCTATAATATATATATATATATATATATATATATATATATATATATATATATATATATATATATATATATATATATATATATATAGGGGTGATTATTAATAGTTGTTATTGGGTTTGAAAATAGGGATATTAATTGTTCTAAGTTGATACGGGTTATATATGGTGGAGCTTGGCATGACCAGCCAATTCATAGGATCGAGCCTTTCCGACTTGTCGCCTAGCGCAGGTAAGAACCAAAGTGAACTGGTGCTCTGTGCATAGCCATGAAAAGTGTGGTGGTCTCTTGGTGCTATCAGATTGCCGCCGGCAGACTGTAGGTGTGGCAGCAAGAATCGGTGACGGTCCAAAAGTCCAAAGAGACCCAGGTTTGACTTCAAACGTTAGACTACGACTTTGTACCCTTTTCCCATTGCCGCCCTTCCACGACCTTAACCCATTAGGTTAATTCGTTTGGTCATACATCGAGAAAATCACCAACATGACCTCCCACAGCACCAAAGCCAGCCTGATCGCCGCCATCCGCTGAGTTTTCGCCGAACTCCCGCCGGCAGTTGTGGAAAAGACATGATCCCAGTTCCGGACCCGTATCGAGGCGATGATTGAGGCTGAAGGCAACTACATTGAATAGATGCCAGCTCTATCATATAATGAAATTACCTGAATTGATTTGTGCAATAAAAGTTTTAAAATAAATCTGTAGTGTTGTTTTCTTTAGGGCGATAACTTTATCGTTTCACCCTGTAGAATCATTGTTGCCAATTGAGCCACGACGTTGTTTTGTTTACTTTTGCAGGTCAAAGATACTAAACCCAATAAATCATCGCCTCCGTCCAGCCTCGAAAGATAATGTATACCCCATGTAAGGGTAACTGTGTTGTATATTGAAGGGGACAAATCACGGCATTTAGAGAAACGAAGTAATTAGTATCGAATATAATTATCATTAAAGGAGAATGCTGGAATCAAACGTAGTGATCCAAAGTTAAAATGAATATATTATTGTTATTTAGATGGGATTCCATGAATGCAATGGAATTATCCATTGTAGTGAGAGACAACACATTACCTAGGTTGAAATGACGAACGAAGACAAAAGCCTACATAACAATACGAAGACATTTATTTTCCAGCTGATACTATATTTCTTTGTGATGTCGGCACGCGTCCAATCATGTGCATGTTTTGCACGTAGACATAGCATATGCTTCCAACACGTGTTCTAGCAACACAAAGAACATTCTTCAATTGAATTGTCCCATTATTTCTGCTCTGACCAAACTTTGTTTCATAGTTGTCGAACTACAATGGATAATTCCACTACATTCCTGGAATCGCCTCTAGATAACAATAATGTATTCATTTTAACTTTTGAACAATACGTTTGATTCTAACATTCTTTTTTAATAATTATTTTATTCGATTCTAATTACTTTGTTTCTCTAAATGCCGGGATTCGTCACTTTCAACATACAGCAACGTCTCAAAGAAATATAGAATCAATATATACAGTTGTTAGACTAGAGTTGAGTCAGAGACAGTTCGAGTTGAGTTGGAGAGAGAGATGGCATAAGCTCCTTTCGGAAACGAAGAGGAGGCAATGTAGTAAATTTGCTAGGCATCGAATTCTTATCATTTCCATAGCTTGACAATAAATGTCTTCATATTGTTATGTAAGCCTTTGTCTTCGTTCGTCATTTCAACCAAGGCTATGTGTTGTCTTCTGTTATTATATAACATTTTGCTGTCCCATCGTCTTTTATAATGAACGTTATATGAAACCCATTCCAAAGTGTTGACTGTATCCCCCTCATCAATAAAGTATCTCTCCTTCACGTTTAAAAGAACTGTTCATTTAAACACATCTTCTCTCATATCTCAGTCTCTTATTATAAATGTGAACTCCCTCAGTAATTGGGTCGTCGTCGTCGCCACACAACAGCTGTACGTGTAAATGCGAGGTAAGGGTTGTGCAATCCTCAACTATACCTATCCTGATTAAGTACTGGAAAGAATATCGAAATAAGGAGAACCACTACTTCCAAATTTTCAGCCATTCAGTACTGACCAGGTTCATTGTAGCTTAACTTTGGAGATCTAATGCGAACCGATGTTTCAACGTGATTATGCCGTATATAAAACTAGTAAATAAGCATGATTATTTACACACACTAAAAGAAATCTGAATTACGTAAGAGAAAGGTAAGTGATAACTTCGTATCCGCTTTTTTTTCAAATTCACTGACAATACTAGAGGACTAGAAGAAGTTGAGGAAATAAGAAAACAAGGACTGCTGTTATTTTGGAGTTCTCCGTCTTATAACTAGACATAACTGCCATTGCTATTTCACCCATGGTTGAAATAAATAAAAAGACAAATTCATACCTTTTTAAGGGTATTAGAGAGACTGATTTTTATAGCTACGTTCACTAATAGGTACTTGGCATATTGAAACCGGGACTCACTGAAATACTGATCAATGATGCATAGCCTTTAAGTTTTTCAACATTGCAGCCATCTTTAATCTGTCTATATACATATAAAGTTGCGTTTCTCCCGCTCTGATTGATATTAAAAGCCTACTTTTTCTGTTTAAACATTGTTAAAAATCTTCTTAATATACTCAGTTACGGATATACTGTTAGGGAGAGTTGTCCAGGCGATCAACGAATAAAATAAATAAATCACAGAAAAGGTGACCTATAATAGTGTTACGGAGCTGTATCTGGGAAATCAAAAGAACACAATGGGAAATCCCGGGATTTAAAACTACCTATATTTATGACGTCAATAGACCAGGAAACCTAACTGATATAAAATGGGTTAGACCCAAACCAGCAAAAAGTACAATACACAAAAGCTGGCGAAAATAAGGTAAACATGTGAATCAACAGGAGCTATGACCCAGAGAGTTGCAAAACAATAAATAAGCTGGTGAGAAAAAGGTTAACAGGTCAAAGTGAGATAAATAAAAGAGCAAAGAGAAAACAGAGGCGATGAGACACAAAGCGAATATACAGCTTGATACAGAGTTCTGCGACTCACCCTCTTCCACTAAATTCCACCACGCTATGATGATATCATCACTGTTATTTTAAAGTGTAATGTGTAAATAAATAAAACTGTGTTAAACACATAAAAAGTGTCTCGTATTCATTTTAACACGAAATACTATTCGTTTATACGACTCATAAAGCTGACTATGATAGCCTATTCATATATATAACAATACGAGAGACTATATGAATGCTTACTAATTTCACATTCTCTTGAAAAACGACTGTAATTAATTACTTATTCATTTTTTATGGTTTCTTATTAAATAATTGGTTTCATTTCACTATTACACTGAATTCTATTTATGCATAGTTTCGACATTCTGCATAATTGCGTATAATTTAAGATATAAACGTATTAACACATGGAAATGTTTATAAATACATTTAAACAAACGTTTTTAAAGACGACAGAGAACTTCCGTTTCATTAGATCTTTTTAGTTTTTCAGTTTTACTGATGATCTTTTTCGTGTGTAAATCGAAAAACATTATATAAGTTCCATGTGTTGTTCGAAGTTGGCCGCCGTGGTGCATTTCATCTTTCCAAGAAGACATTATTAGGAAGGCTGTGTGAATATTATTTGCGAGGAGGGCTGGAAGGTTTTTTATATAATAGAAGCAGTGAATGCGTGCGAGCTATGATTGCTCAGTATGGAAAAGAGGTGTGCCCACTTTTGTGGTTAGGGCTGGGGCAGGTAGGGGTGGGGGTTTAGGACAATCATTTAAGTGTTTTAGCTGGATTGGAATGTGCTTTGATTAAGGGCGGTTTTTTAAATGGCTGAGAAGATATGAAAAAACAGTATTTATCAATCTCTGTCTGTCTCCTCTCCCACCCTAATCGTCAGTGATTTGAACAAAGATCGAGGCGAACACACCTTTGTTATCTTCGAACACTTTTAATCTTGACTTAGTCCTTTTTCAAGGTATATTTGAAAGTTGCTTTTCATTGCTCGGAAAGGATTGCAAAATGGGGGCACATAGAAGCGAGCAGCTAACAGTAGATATAATTATGAACATTTATTCATGTACTATCCTGGGTTCCCGTTGCGCGGGTGTTAGGAGGTGTGTGTTGAGCATAAAAGAAAAAGTGGTGTAGTAGTCAGGCAGGCTCGAACCAATGACGCGAAGGCGGAAAAGAAAGTGGAAGAAAATCTGACGTCTTAGCGCTACTCAATGACGCGACCGGAAGTCTAAAGCATTCAAATTTAACGAAGTCAATCAAAAACAAAAGATGACTTGCAGAAATGGCATTGCTTTTAAACCTGCGATGAAAGCAAATTAGAGACAAGGTCGTTTTTAGTGTGTGAGGGGGAAACCAGCTCCCCCCAAAAGGGGGCACTCTGGCAGTATCCAACAAAATAGTAATTGTCTCAGTATGAGACTATTGACCAAGGACCAATTACAGAACAGATACTACCCGGCCCGAAGGCTAGGCACTTGCGTTCGAATAGTTTTGCTGTATTTATACAAAAAAGACAAATAAACATCCAAGACGACGGTACGGTGGGAATTTTGTTTAACTCGATCAAAAAAAAAAAAAAAAAAAAGAGACGATGTCTGTTTGCGAATCTGAGATATTATGATCTGGGAAGTATGTGAAAACTTTTCGCGGAATCTAACCGACGCAAATAGCCCGATGCAAAAAGTCTTTCGTAGACATATACAAGCGCTCTTAATATAATAGACTAACTGGGGTGCCCGGTGTTGACCGGATGTTTAGGTGGTGTATTAAGGAACCTCAGGGGGAGGCGTTAAACAAAAGTAGCGGGGGTGGCCGAGTGTGTGTGGGTGCTGTAGTAAGGAACCCCGGGGGTTTTAAAAACAAGTGGTAGTAGATTCAGAACAAAGATGATAATGGCATTTGTATATCACTATTACACAGAACGAGACGTCGTTTGTATATTAGTATTAGCAGGAGACATATGAGTGTGAGAAAAGAGATGTGGAATACAGTTGTTTTAACATCAGAGGGGAGATACTTCACTTATGATGGAGGAGGGGACAATTAATACTTAAAGGGAGTTATACAAAGTTCATTTAAGAGATGATAGACAAAACACATTTACCTTTTTCTTTTGTGTAATAATGGCAGACGAAGATAAGTTTACAAATATATGATGATTCTTTATTCATAACAGCTGGATGATTGATGGCGTCAGGGATTCAAGCCTTTTCAACTACATCGTCTCCTCTTCCCACCTCCCATCCCCAAGAGGCCATCAGCTCTCTCTAAGTCGCTGTTCGACTCTCGCCTACTAACTAACTCTATGACTCTTTAACTTCAAACCCCGTCTCAATATATTAAGAATCTCCTTTCTTTATGACGTTAGAGGTATAATCAACCAACGTTTCAACTTACCCGTGCCCTTTGCACATGTATTTACACACGTCTCATAAACAAAAAAAATCCGTAAATTAAATTGTATAATTTAACCTATTTGTTACATAACATTTTTAATTTTGTTATTGTCTGTTCTTTTAACTGACATATTTAATATCCAGTTATTTCTAAAAGAATGGACAATCGCTCTATCTCAGACATGAATAATATTTAGTTATTTGCGAGAACAATGGCAGTCGTTCTGCATTCCTAGGATTTCAATATCTATTATCTTTGAAAAATTGCCTACTGGGTTCAATTCTAGCCTTTTCCATATATCGTT